>NC_056604.1:18424361-18785611 GCF_018340385.1 Cyprinus carpio
AAAATTAATTTCATAAAAAACATGAACTTTTTTAAACTTCAATCTAACAAACAATTAAACAGTTTAAAATTGCTTATAACACAAAAGAAAACAAAAATTTGTAAAAACAAACAAAAAAAACCAGTTTAAGGGAAAGAATTCAGATAACGTAAAAGGCCACAAAAGATGCCAAAGGATTCTGTCTGAGTGTTAAGCTCTGGTAAATCTAAGACAGTAGGCTAATAATGAAACTATACAACACTTTTTAAGCAAAACCTGAAAAAAAGTGTTGCTAGTTTCTCCTCTCTTCGTCTCAACCTGTTCGCAAAATAAAAATCTAGGAAAATAAAGCAGATGCATAGTTTGAGAAACAAATGATAATCAAATAGACATAAAACCGGTCTGTAACCCAATCAAAAAAAACATCTCACACTCAGCCGGACCTGACTGCTAAAATCCCTCAACACATCTCCCTTCTCCTCATTCCCAGTTTTTAGAAAACACAAAAAACACAAGCTTCCATAAAAATGAAAAACATAAATTCCATAGAAAGCCGATAACATAATTGAGGTAGAAAAATGGGCTGATGTCCTGTTTGGAGAAACATCTGTTACCTTTTCGAAAAAGCAATAAACCTTGAAAAAACGCCCAAAAACATCCTTAATGTTGATATCATCTTGTTTTAGCCCTTGTGCCCAAATGACATTGGTAACTCTCCTCTCTCGTCATTCTTTCCATTCTTCTCACATCTATTAAAAGTTTCATCTGACACACTTTTACAAAGGAATTGAGAAAAACTCACACTCAGGAGACAAGGTCTGTCCCAGGTGGATTTAGCAGCTACAACTGGTTGTACTTGATGATACTGTAAAAAACACGACACCTTGTGCCCTCGCCGAGTCAACGCAGCAAATCATGACGTTTGTTCGTACATACATTTTGGTCCTCAGTAATGCAGCTCATATGAAGCTTCCCCTCCCTCATAAGTATAACTTTTTAAGCCTTTGATTGGTCTGGAATGGACGTTAATATTTGCAAGTTGTTGGAACAGGAGCACAATCTACAAGGTGCCCTAAATCCGGCTTCCCTTGTCGTGTGAAACCATTTCCCACGGACTAATTGTTCTCTCTCGTATTTCAGCCTTTGTGATATGACAGTGATCTACACCAGAGACTGTTCTTTCATTTATCCTCCTACTGGCAGCATTGTTATTCCAGTGCTCTCTTGACAAGAGTGATCTTTTAGATTTTGTCCTGCACAACAGATTTATGACAGCCAAAACCATTAGCAACCGAAGAACCTGAAGAGATTTCCCAAGGGTGATTGTTACTAACGTTGCTAACAAAAGTATACGACTGGATGTTTACAGTTTACATAAAAACAGTACAAATGTATTTTACAGGCCAAAGTTAAATAAAATCTTTAGTATTAGAGTGCAAATTTAATCCAACTGGGTATTGAAATTGGCCCTTGAAGTTGCAGAAGAAAAAACAAAAAACAATTTCACAAATTAAAATTATTTCAAAATTAAATGATTATAATTGTAATAATAATGAACTGTATATATACATTACTGATCAAAGGTTGGGTGTCTTAAAACAGGATTTTTTAAAAATAGCATTGAAAAGAATGTCCTCTTCTGTTCATCTTCTGTTTCTGTTTCAATTTTAAAAATATCATTTATTTCTGTGATGCCAAAGCTGAATTTTCAAGCATCAATTACTCCAGTCTTCAGTTGGGGGGGGTGGGGTTCCCCCACATGATCCTTCCTGAAATCATTCTAATTATGCTGATTTGCTGCTCAATAAATTTTTTTATTATTACCAATGAAAACTGTTGTGCTGCTTAATATTTTTGTGTAAACAGTAACAACATATTTTTTTCTTTAATTTTTCTTTTTGATTCTTTAATTAATAGAAAGTTCAAATGGAGCATTTATTTGAAATAGATTTCATATATAAGATCATAAAACCATATATCCTTGTTGAAAAAACTGCGTAAACCAACCTTAAACCTGCTGGTCTTAGGTGGTTTTAATTGGTTCTAACCTGATTTCTCAGTGTGACAGCTGACACGTAGTCCAAGCATCTTAAAAATACACCACAACCAGTCCAGGCCAAATATGGTTTACACTGCAAAAAAAGATTTTCTTAGTATTTTTATCTTGTTTTGTAGTAAATGACATAAATTTCATTTTTGACCAATTTATTGCAAGTTTGCTTAATAGAAGTATTAATTTCTCGCAAAAATTAATTAATTAATACAATTAATAAAAGTTATTATTCAAAACTTTTTGAATAATAAATACGCCTTTTATGATGAAACAAGAGACAATGCTGGCAGTTTGTGATTCCATAAATCCCACTGGCTGTCAACAGAGAATGCTTTTTTAGAACCAGAATGTATAATCGTGCAACCAGCCAAATCTTGGCCCCACTGGTTCCTCCCCTGAGCTCATCACCTCAGGTTTGAGATCATAAAGAAACATCGCCCTCTGGTGGCTGATGCTTCACGTCTGCGGTTTGCACCACAGTAGACAATTTGTCATTATACTAGGAGCAGAAAACATGCAAGTTGAATAAAATTATAGTTGACAGATCAAATCTCCTCTCATGCAACAGAGCCGGCGCATAGTGATTCATCTACGCAATGCTTTCCTTCAAAAGTAATACTTCAGTGTCTCTGATTACGTATTCGATTCACACAAGCAGAGGCCCAAAATAAACTTCACCCTCCTGAAACACGGCTCTCAGGAATAGACAGAGATATCGTAGTAAGGTGATGCCACTGAGCTAAAAATAGCCCCCCTGCTGATCCGCTGGGTGGGTCCGTCTCATGGGCCAGTACTGGAAGAAGATTTACGTATAGATTACAAGAGGCACTCAGACCCTTCCAGATGATCAAGTGTTTATTTGCATAACTGTTGGTTATAAAAGTTAATGTGTTATGCATATACTGTTAGCACCTATACCGTATATCCTTGTTGAAAAAACTGCGTAAACCAACCTTAAACTGCTGGTCTTAGGTGGTTTTATCTGGTCTACCCTGATTTCTCAGTCTGACAGCTGACAAGTAGTCAAAGCATCATAAAAATACACAAACCAGTCCAGCCAAATATGGTTTACACTGCAAAAAAAGATTTTCTTACTTAGTATTTTTATCTTGTTTTGTAGTATAAATATCTAAAAATTCTTGAATCAAGATGCATTTATTTTAAAAGTAAAACACTTAAGATGTTATGTCTAGTTTTCTGAAAAAAGAAACTTTTTGTTAGTTTTTGCTTAAAGGGATACGCCATCCCAAAATGGACAATTTTGTCATTAATCACGTACCCCATGTCGTTCCAAACCCGCAAAAGCTCCGTTCATCTTTAGAACACAATTTAAGGTATTTTGGATAAAAAACCGGGAGGCCTGTGAACTGTCCCATAGACTGCCAAGTAAATAACTGTGTCAAAGGTCCATAAAAAGGTATGAAGTCGTCGTCAGAATACTCCATCTGCCATCAGACGTGCAATATTCTGGGTTATATGAAGCGACGGGAAACACTTTTTGTAAGCGAAGAAAACAAAAATAACGACTTTATTCAACAATTCCTTTGTCAACAGTCTCCTCTGTGTCTCTCCATATCACCGTATGCTGCGTATGCTCTTCTGTGTCATCCCCACCACAAGGATGAGCTGTTTCTACATGTATTTAGCTTTGATTCGAAAGAAAATAGCGCATCCTTGTGGCGCGGATGACACAGAAGAGCATACGCAGCATACTGTGATATGGAGAGACACAGAGGAGACCGCTGACAAAGGAATTGTTGAATGAAGTCGTTATTTTTGTTTTCTTCGCTTACAAAAAGTGTTCCTGTCGCTTTACATAACCCAGATTGCACGTCTTATGGCAGATGGAGTATTCTGATGACAACTTTGATACCTTTTATGGACCTTAACAATGTTATTTACTTGGCAGTCTATGGGACAGTCACAGGCCTCCCGGTTTTCTTTAAAAAAATCTTAAATGGTGTTCCGAAGACGAACGAAGCTTTTATGGGTTTGGAACGACATGTGTGTAAGTGATTAATGACAAAATTTTCATTTTGGGGTGGAGTATCCTTTAAAACAAGCAAAACTATCTGCCAATAGGGCAAGAAAAATAGCCTTTGAATTAAGATTATTTTTCTTACCCCCCATTGGCAGATTGTTTTTTTTTTTTTTTTTTTTTTTTTTTCTTTTTAAGCAAAAACTAACAACATTTTGATAATGCTTTGTAAAAAACAATACTTAATACCTTAAGTCATTTTGCTTGTCAAGTAAAACAACTTGAGTTCATATTAGTATGATATTAGATATCTATACTAAAAACAAAAACAACAATAATAATCTAATAATACATAGGTATAAATAAGAATTATTATTATTTTTTTTTGCAATGTTGAGAAAGAAAAAACCTAAGGCCTAGCTTAGGCCACTCAAACTGATTAAAAATAAGTATGGCAAAAAATATGCATGATTGCATGTGAGGTTTTTATTTTATCAGACTACTGATAAGATGCATTGTTTATGGTTTTAATAAAAAGTACAGCTCAAAGCACATTTCAGTAGTGCCATTGGTTTCATTTTGTAATACTTTTAATGAATAAAATGACTGATACGTTGTTAGACGGATTGCTCATTATATTAACATGACCAATCACCTCTGTTCCTGAAAGTCAAACAGGAATGTCGAGACCATTTATGGAAAAAACCGAACAAAAATACAACCAGATTAATCAAGCAAGAATATGAATATACAAAATAGCACAAAGATGCCAAGTATTCACATCGTTGCAGGCCAGCTGCTTGTCACATGACTCTTTAATGTCTTAATAGTAAGTAATCTGAGACAACAAAGATGCGACACGACACAGAGCACGTCCACCAGACGACAGACGAAGTGTGGAGAATAGTGGAGAAAATAAAAATAATCTCCACAATCTCAAAGCTTGTGACTCCAGAGCGAAGTGCATCTCTTCTATGAAGGTGCTGACTCTGATCTGTACTTTCAGAAATGATTGACAGATATGATCTTGCGATGATGTGTAGGGTGAGATGGAAATGGACAGTGCCCTTCAAGACCCAGTACAGAGACCAGTGGACCCATTTTCTTAGGTAACACAACCGTAAAGAAAGCCTGAATCAATAGAGCATACATAATGAATGAAGGGTAATGTTAGACATGGGTTTTGATTCAAAGACGAGAAAAGTGTGTGTGTGTGGTGAAAAGGAGAGAGTGAATGCAGTATTTCGGACACCAATATAACGTTCTCAATAAGTATGAGGGGAAAAAAAATCTGGATGCGTTGTTTGTTCAAAACAAATCACATACTAGCAAATCTTAAACATATACAACAAAAAAATTTCCTATAACATTAATAACAGACACGCCCACACAGGTATAATCAGCGATTTAGGTAGTTATACAGTAAGTCCATTAACTTTTTAAAAATCAACTTAAAGATTTTGGGTTCAAATATATTTTTAAAAATTATTTAACAAATATATTTAACTGAGCACCATTTCACAGCATGATTTTAATCACATTTTTTAGTGTAACATTTAATAAGGTGATAAAAGCAGCAAGCATTTTTTTTTTTTTTTTTTTTTTTTTTTACTTTTGAGATCATCCCGAAAAGGAGGTTGTGCCAGATTTTAATTTTCTAAGGACAATTTTGTCCCACACTATCCTGATGCTGCAGTCCCACGGTAACACCTGCTGTGAGATGTATATGTTGCATTTACATCTGTGTACAGCAAATATTGCGATAAACGCTTTCATACTTTCTCCTGCCAATGACCTTCAAAACTCACAAGCATCTAAAACTCAACAGAAACAGTGTATTAAAGCCTTCAAAAAGTATTGTTAAAGCGCAAATACCTTTCCTTCACGTGAACACAAACATCACAGCATTACTAGAGAAACAATCATCAGATTTGTTATCCCTATCTTCAGAATATGCCTGATGCAAACCCTGGCCCCACGGGGCCACTGGTCAAGCATATCACCATGACAACAAAGGGGAGGACCTCAGTTCTAGAATGCCATCCTTACCTTCCAGGGTGACATGGGCTCCAGAATGCCCGAACTGTTTGAGAACAGCCACGAACAGAATGATTACCACTCCGATGGCAAACAGCTCCATTCCCTGAATACCCATGACTGTGGTGATTTACGCCTCTTGGCACGAGAACTTCTAGAACTACTGGAAGTATTAATGTGCTAGTGTGTGTACTAACACGGGACAAAGCCAACTGGCGCGATATAGCATGACGCCAGATGCAGGGAGTCTCAAAAAGAAAGATTCATTTCATTAGCTCCTTTAGAAGAATATTTAAAAGGAAAATCAGGGGATATTTTTGGCAGGACGTCAAGCTAGCAGTGTGCATGGGAAAAAGAGTCCGGTCTAGTTACACTTATTTTGGAGAAGAGAAGAGAAGTCAGTGTTTCCATGTTAGGTCATTCTTCTTGAAAGCCCTATCGCATAAATAAAGAGCTGGATTGCAGTTCTTGTACACAGTCCAGATGTGTAAAAGCCATCCTGGGCTGCAAAATGTTATTTGCAAGAGTCAACACAGGACAAGAGCATTTCAAAACTCTGCTGTGAAGAAGTGCTGCAGCGACGTTGCGATATTCAAGATTGTTGATCCAAAGGTGTACGTTTCGGGTGTGAGACAGGAGGCACAAGAGAAGGGAAATTCATTCTGTGGATCCAAATGTGGAATTGCGACTTGGAATCAACTGACACACTGCGCCGATTTTGCTGTTAAAATGATCATATTTCATTTCAAGTCCTAAGTGGCTTTTAAATCCGGGTTTTGTTGATGTTGACACAGAAATCTGAGACTAATGGGCACCCTAGTGCCTCAAACTGGAATAATTTGTCCACGTAGAAGTAATACTCAGTTATACGCAGGATCAACATCTGGCACTGCCTCGGACACTGCGTCAATCACTGAGGTGGGCATCTCGAATCCGGCTGCTCCAAAGCGGTCGGAGGCCTTCAGGTTGGTGCAAATTTGCGTAGAAGCTAAAAGCTACTTCCTGTGGCAGTGGCAAAAATACGTCAATCCTTCACAGATCGGGTGAATCCTTCTCAAAGTGGCCGCAGATCCCCTTGAAGTTCTCAAGTGTTGGCCTCTGTCAAACCTTTCAAACGGCTCATTAAGTTCAGCGATACGTCTTGGGAGTGGTCCTGAAGAATGCGGTTTCTCGTCTGTTCTGCCATCAGTCAAGCGCTTTCATCTTTTCCCTCGTCTGTTTCCTCAGAGTCAGCATCAAGTGCTTTTGTCTCTTCTTTCAACTTGTACTGTACAGTTCACGTTCTTCCTCCCTCCTTCCCTCCCTCCCTCTCTCCCTTGCTTCTCTTGCCCTCTCTTGTCCCGTAATAATCTGCAGTGGGCAGTTTATCTTTACCTCTCTGTCCATCCCACCCCTCCTTCCGTGTCTCTTCCTCTCTGCTCATCTATGACCACTCCATCCCTTCTTTTATCCATCGCTCACTTTCCAAGCCTCACTACTTCTGACTGCAAAGTCAGAGACCCTTGTGAGAACTGGGTCCTTTTTCCCTGACCACAATACCTCCCTCTCTTTTCCTTCCTTCCTTTCTGCCTGGGGACTTGGGGAAAAGCCACATTTCCAAACAGGGCAGAAGGCAGGAGAGAGGTAGAGATACTAGGGGGATCAGATTCCAGGGACGCCCTCCCCTACCCGATTTTCCCAGCGTTCATCCACCCCACATATCTGTTCCATTTGAAGCACTTTCTTTCTCTTCTTCCTCCTGAGTGAAGATAGGAAGGCCTCTGTGTGGACTGTACTGGGACAAACAGAGGAGATAACATTAGCTTACGGGTTTTCCTGTTTATAGTTTTAGCGAGAGGGGAAAGGAGAGAGCTATAATAGCTCATTTAGATAAAGGAATCAATAAAGCCTTAATGGTAGCTTTAAGTCAACCAAACACAAGGTGTCATCAAAACACTGTTTCTACTGCCAGCATCCACGCTGTCTCTCATCTTTCTCTCACGCCACACCCCTCCTCTCCTCCCTTTTTCTAGTTAAAAGAGCCATAAAAAGATGATTAATGTCAGAGATGAAAACAGGAACTGAAAAAAGGAAATGTGATGCTACAATGTAGATATTTAAAATGTAATAGTAATCTTTGGGAAAAATCTAAATTTTTGAAATGTCATACTCAAATTATAAATAATAATACACTTCAAGATGAAAGACACCCTCCAGAAGATAAAAACCCTAAAGGGAATGTAAATTAATTGCCAATGCTTTTGAATTAATTAAATTAATAAATTTAGTAAAAGGAATTTCACTAGAAGTAGAATTCTTATTTGATCCATTGTTATTTTTTATATAATTTCCCAACTTTGGATAGAAACTTATAACAATAACCTGAATGAGTGCTACTGGATTCTCAATTTGATCCATTTTCGATCTTTGGTTTGTTATGAGTAGATTATGATAGAAATCATGCATATAATTCAAATTTCACTCACAATTTGGAAACAATGATCACAATACAATAAAAAGCAGTAAAAGAAAAGACAAAAAAAGATTAGAAAAGAGAGATAAATCGATTTAGAATTTCATTTATCCAGTAGAACAAAAAATTTCTATCATAACTGGGAAACAATAATTTGAAGAAAAATGGTCCAGTAGAAATCTATTGAATTTTATTTGACCCATTTTGATCTTTGGATGTGGTTGCAAATAAAGATTGCATTCAGATTAGAGGTCAAGCACATACAAATCAAAAACATAAATTTATGTACGTATTTTTTTTTCGCTATTATGATGACTGCAATGCCTCAATTTCACCATTATAATGCATGCTCTGACTAAGCTGCTGTATTTATGGCTGGCATCAGTGCTTGTAGTGTATAGGAATTAATGTTGAGCTTTTTAGGAGAATGGGGCAGGTTCCAGTCAGTAATGCCATTAGAAGATGAACACTTCTTAATAGGAACTCAAGCATGAAGCTTTTGCTGACAAGACACTATGGCCTAACATAACTCACTGAACCTGAACACAGGCATCAGAAAAACAATGGCATAGATTCTTGGAAAAGAGCATAGATTTTCTTTTACACTGTAATTTTAACAAATCCATCCTTCTCTTTTCATATAATGATCCAAAACTGTCCATTCTTCAGAATACATACACAACAAATCCGTGCTGCAGTATTCATTCACAGCAAACAAAATATTAATACTATGGAGAAATAGTCTGGCAAAGCGATCTCCTCAATGTATACAAACACAGCACTTCCCCTCTACATGTTCGGTACTCTGGCACAAACAGAAATGAAACCTGATATAAGGCTGCCGGTCCTCTATCTAATACATAAGCACTCTTGAGGCCAACACAGCCCTGCTCTCGGAGTCCTCAGACCCGACAGAAAAAGTGCTCTCTCTGTCTCTCCCTCTCGTTTTTAATGAGGTGTGATGGATCGACTTTTTAATGATAAAACACCCTGGAATGTAATAACAACATAACTTTTACAACAACATCAAACAAAGTTAGGGATCTGGGATGCCGTTCCATTGATCGGAGGGAAATGACTAATTACTTCTGATTAGCCAAGGATTCATCCATTTTCCAGTGATGTTTATACGTAACTAAGAGTAAGCTTATACATCAAATAACCATCAATAAAAGGCCCAGACGGAATCTGTAGATTTTTTCTTTGTACTATACATTTTCTGTGCTGGTAATATTTGTATAAATACTATATTAATACCTTGTCCATTAAGTGCTTTAAAAACAACCAGTAACATTTTGAATTGAATTCTGAAAGAGACAGGAAGCCAATGAAGAGAAGCTAAAATTGAAGTGATATGATCACATTTTTTTTTGCATATGGAGTAAGAGTTTCTGGTTTTGGAAGGACTAAAATAATCACCTCAGTTTTTTTCATTGTATAGCTGAAGAAAAGTATTTGCCATCCAGCATTTAATGTCCTTAAGACAATCCATGAGAGGCTGCAGAGAATGCCTAGATTTTAATGGAACGTACAGCTGAGAATCATCGGCATAGAAATGAAAAGAAATTTTATATTTCCTAATTATATTACTGAGTGGAAGCATGTACAGATTAAAAAGTAATGGTCCCAGAATGGACCCTTGAGGAACCCCGCAAGGGAAAGAAGCAAATGTTGATATACAGTCTCTGCACTTCAATCTCATTAGTAGCAGACATCAAAGAAAACCCAGAGTTATAGGTTAAATTATCAGTTAGAACTAGTTACATTTCATTCTTAAGGAACTGTAACATTCATAATTTTTTTTTTTAAGTTATTTTCGTGTTAGTCTTCTTTCCTTTTAGGTCCCAAAGAAAAAGATGAACAGCATCTTAGATAACTGAACACTTTATTTTCCTGATTTCCTGTCCACAAAAGCCAGCTGTAGTTCAGATGGCTGTAAATGTCCTACAGGGCCCTCTGTTGGTCAAGACACATTACTGCACAAACCTGTTGGGAAAGATCAATCTTTGTCATGTTTTTTTGTTGGTAATAAAATACAGTTACTCATGCACTATTAGTATTGGTGAAGTAACTTTACACTGTCATATTTCTATCTTACTGAGACTGGCTGCCATCCAAAAGAATCCATGACAGTAGTCTTTGGTCAAAATTTATATTTGTATCTATCTCTATAGGTCTGATTCTTGTCTGAATTCAGTGAGAAGGAGTGCTCTCTTTGTTTGAGGCGGGGTCTCTTTCTGCCCAAAGTGAAAATACATTCTGAAGCTCTTATAGTAGTAAGGAGCTTTGTCAGCATTACTCAGATTTCCTGCTGTAAGAAGTGAGTAGCCATTATTCTTGCTCAATAATTGATTAATTGGTTGATTCTTTATTTATTTAAATATCTGCCAGTGAAGCTCTAGTTTTAAAGTACAAAATGCTAGATGTACGCTTCTCTTTATCAGTGGTTTGAATATGCTGATAGACTTGTATTGCAGATTTCTGTATAAGTGCATAAAATTGCAAAATATCTAAAGTGTTTAACCCAAAGGATATCTCTTTAATGAACATTCCAAAATGCAAATTCTGTCATTTACTCATTTTGTTCCAAATTATAGTGATTGTTACTGCGCAGAAAAAAAAACAAAAAAACAAAAAGAAAAACAAACAGATTTTTTTACTTGAAAGAAGAAAGTCATAAAGGTTTGGAACAACATGAAGATTAATAAATGATGAAAAAAAAAATTAATTTTTGGGGTGTGAAATATCCATTTTTAGTGCCTACAATCAATTTGTTGTTTTACCACACATGTTCTCAAAACATGCTTGCTTGATTATTACTTGAAAAGCTCTGCATTTCATTTCTGTTTATCCTCTTTTTTTTTGCATACCTGCTGCCTTTCCTCAAGTGGTTTGGGCCACAGATGCACCCACATTTTACCTCTCATGGAACAAAACTTCATCTGCACCCATTTTGTTTTCAGAGCTACAGTCTTTAAAAATAACACTTGTGTACAGTGGAGATGTTGATGCACTGTAATAAAACATACAGTGCGGTACAAAAGTCAGAGAACACTTGTATTTAGCATGTTTTGGTAATTTAACATACTTTAATTACAAATCATTGTCTGTTATCTGCAAACAGTCTACACTTATAAGTTGAATTTCAGAATTTCTTAAACTTTATTTGAAGTTTATTGACAATCAGAGCTGCATGATCTCCACAAATTTGTGTGAAACCTGATGATTTGAGATAATCAAAAGAGAATTTTGAGCTTCAATGGAAATATAAAAAATCTCAGAGTCACATTACAAGTCCTTGAAAAGAGTGCAGAATCAGAAGTACTTCTTGTTCATTTTACATCATGCATTTATATATATACCAACTGTTTGTTTAGAAACAACATAAACAGCTTTTTTTTTTTGGACCACACTATATGTTGTGTGTCTAATGGGGTACGAGGTTAAAATCATGAGTGGCAATGCTAATCAGTTTTATCATTTATTTTCAGAATGGATCTGTTTTATGTTATACAGCATCTGTGCCATTATAGTGTTGGTGTTTTTGTTTCATTGCTTTCATGGATGCTCCCAGAGATGCAGCAAAACCGTAAAACTGGTAAAATATGATTAATACTACTAATAATAATACACAATAATTACAATGATTAATTTCCTTTTTAACAGAGAAAATAGTAACTGCTCTTTTGAATAGGTAAAGTCACACCGGAGGTGGGTGACACTTATAATCCAGACAGCGGACCAGAAAACATAAAGGCAAATACAGCAGAGTAATAGCTTTATCTTCAAAAGATACTCATATGAGCAAAATTCTGTAAAATTGATTGGTTCTCTTGTGTTTAGGATGAGCACCAGTCATCGTCAGCAGAACAAGAAAACACCAGTGTCAGGATGTGCTCCGTCTACCAGAGCCTGATCCCCTCTGCTACTGAGAGACTGTCAGTCTATGAGACTCTTGATTTAAGCGAGGACTCAGTTTGCAGACATGAGAATTCTGAGTGATGGTATAATCACTGACTGGCAAACTTAATATAAAGTGTCTTTACCTACTATGTACTTGCATTCATTCATTTAATACAGTGCACTTATTGTGTATATAAAATGTATCAACAGCACTATGACAAAAGATATCAATGTTCAACAAACAGCCAAATGTATCATTAACAAATATGGAATAAACTGCCATATAGGATCCAATATATAATGTGCCTTCCCATATGTGTGTTTAAAGTCATTTTACATCTTACTGCTATTTGACTTTGGCTCATCCAATCAAAATTTAGAGTCAGAATGACTAGATTTATAGCTAATGTGTACACAGACATACAGTATTTGACTACTGACCATTTTCGATGCATTATTTAATGCATTATATATTATGCAAACAATTCAATTAAATACTAAATTAAAGTATTAAATTGACAGCCTAGTTATAAACCATACATTTATTTTCCAAAGACCTGAGAAATCTACGCAGGCTTTATTTTTTTATTTCTCCACATCAAGAAAGTGTATAGGTGCTATATTTTAAATAATTCATAGTTAACTTAATTTTTAACAATTAATTCTCTCATTAATTTCCACAATATTGAAACAAAATAAAATAAAATAAAATTAAATTAAAAATAAAATAAATAAAATAAAATAAAGTTTTTATAAAGTATAGCATATTATGCTGCAGGATACTGCTTGACTTCATTTCAGCTACATTCTGCATTTCATCCCAATATTTGTTCTATAATATAGTCAACTTGAAATTATAAACATACAATGAACACATGAAGAAAAAAAAAAACTTTTAATGTTTTCTTATTTTACTGTAAAAGTAACGGTTTAATGCATCCACCTTAAGCCAAACTGAGCATACCAAATTAAAGTGACAAAGCAAAGACAGAGTGTTGTTCTGATACGTGTTACCTGAGCGATGATAGCGAGCCGTACTGTGACGACAAATCAGCCAGGAAGCTGGGTCTCGAGAAAACGCCGACGCGCTTCTAAAGAGAGCGTAGCCATCACGCTCCCCATTATAGACTGCTACAGAAACCACACCAGATTCGTTACAGACGTCAACTACGATGATCATGAACAAGCTTTTCTCCGAGAAAGCAGATGACAACTTCTGTGTGTGTATGAGTCTGTGTCAAAAAGCACATTGAGCAGTCTGTTTGGTGACTATGGGTCAGACATCCAGATACAGATACACGTGAGAGAGAAATACACTTCAAAGATCCAGCGCTACAATGACCTTTCACTTTAAACACAGCACACACTCTCTCTCCTGTGGCCTATGTTTGAAAGTTTTTTCCTCTCACACCGTGACCACTTCACAGAGGTGGAAATATTAATATGAGTATATGAATAAAACAGGTGTGCTGCAAGACCCCTGCATTGAGCACAGACCAAAGGATCTTTAAAAATGTGCATAGGCTTTTTTTTTAGAGCCTATGTACTGTACAAAGTACGGTATGTACAATTTAGGACAGTGATACTACTGGGCGCCCGCACAATTATTGTTTGAGTAATTATTTTATCAGTTCATGTAATCAAGTTATATTAATTTATCACAAATTAAATGTATAATTTTCTGTGCTGCTTAATATTTTTGTGGAAACTGTGATGCATTATTTTTAGGATTGTGGATGAATAGAAAGTTCAAAAGAACAGCTTGAAATAGACATATTTTCAAAAATCGAAATGTTTTATTGTCACTTCTGATTAATTCAGACCTTGCTTGCTAAATAAATAAGTTACTTAAAAAAATGTATCTCTTCTCTATTCTTACTGACTTCAAACACTGAAAGCCTTGGTGTCAGTAGTGTGTAGTGTAATGAACTGCTCTGTCCACTGTGAGGCACTAGTGCATGACTCTTTGTGTCCTGGTTGGTTGACCTGGCTGAAGGCCACTGAAACATGAGACAACAGAATGAGTCGATCTGACTATTTAAGGGACATATAAATGCTTAATTAGCAAGTCTTATGATCATATTCTGTTGCTTAACCTTAACCAATTTTATTTTCTTTAAATTTCCTGAGATTTTCACGCTCATGGTCAAAGACCATATGCAGAGCTCAAGGACACCAATGTGGAAGATTTGTAAAATGTGTTTTTTTTCCCCCCACTATTTTATGAAGGTTAAGAATAAGTATAATAATTAGACCCAAAAGCATTCAGTTCCTTTTCCACACATTTTACCTAGTTTGAAACCATTCCACAGTGTTTTGCAGATTTTTCAACCCAAAACTCAGAGCAGAAGTGGCTAGATTCTGGCAAGGCCTGGAAATTATTCTATTCCCTCCTGACCCTGGAGTTCACGTCTCGATATGAACGTGCCAACAGAATTGAAATAGACTCGGCCTTTCTGTATCTGTGGTGTAAATCAGCACACACAGTGAAGAAAATTTTAAGACAATCATGTTTAGCTAATAGACCAATAGGTGCACACACATTTATATTTGATGGAGAATTAAAAAGAGGGACAAACAAATCAATGATAAAGTTGAGAGGGCTTTTTTAACATTTAACCATTTTACATGTATCTGGGATGGCATGGTGTTTTGGAGCTTGACAGTCATGGTCGTCATTCTTTTTCATTGGAAAAGATCTACATGAACATGCTGCCAAATATATCTTTTTACAGAAGAAAGAAAGAGAACAGGCTGAGGGTGAGTACGTTTCAGTGGTGCCAAAGGAAAAGACAGGACAAACTTAACATCTGTCCTCTGACCAGCAGTGACACTTGGTTCATGGTGAAAGTTAAAGAGCTCCTGTTACACACACAAACATAGTCACAATGACAGTGTAACACTGCAACATCATAACTGCCATTCAGTTTTACACTGAATCAGTGTCCTGTAGAAGAACAGATCTGCACAATCGCAACATCAGCAGATAAAACATCACAGAGGGCAATTATTAATCTGCCTGTCCATAAATAATGTGTTCATTTCATCTCACGCAGCTGCATGCAAAAAAAAAAAAGTCTTACTTTTTGATTTTTTTTTACTACTATTTAATTTTACTTAACTGTTAAAACTGTACAAAAAACCCAAAACAAAACTATGCATCTTTATGCATTTATAATTATTTTACAACTATAAAACTACAATGTTTAGACATTTTGGTTCCACTTTATTTTAAGGTGTCCTTGTTACACGTTACATGTGCTTACTGTTATAATAACAATAATAAAAATAAAGTTTGCATAATTACATACAAGTAACCCTAAACAAAAACTCTAATCCTAACCCTACTCATATAGTAAGTACATGTAATTCATTAATTCTGCTCAGTACTTCAATGTATAATTACACTGTAACAAGGACACATTAAAATAAAGTGGAACCTACATTTGTTATTGGAAAAAAGGACAAAAACACCGATTCAACACTGTCTCAGTTCTCAACTATTTGAAATTGAATATTTTGTCTCCTAAACAACAAAACTTCTCTTCTGCAGAAACTTCATAAAGTTCAGTATAAGAGAATGAGGTGTACAATCATTTTAAAAGAATTGAAAGAGACAGAGCAATATAGCAAAGCAAATTAAGTACCTTGGGCAAAAGAGCCGGTGACCAAGCCGATAAAGCAGCTCAGCATACTGGCCAACTCCCTCTGACACTCATTCTTACAGTCCTTGACAGCATCCATGTCTTCAGGGATGTCTCTCGAATGTTTCAACTGCTGACTGAACAGTCAATATTAAACTACTGTGAAAAAGTCCATTAAACTTTCACCAGCAGACAGACTGATCTCTAAAAAACGTCACTTCAAAAAAACTCTGACTCTTAATTTGTCCTCAGACTTCCTCCTCAGTTAGGAAAGAGTTTTCCAGATCACAAGTTTTAGTCAGTAAAAAATAAAATTCATATTCATGAATATTTCAGATGAGAGTATAATGCTGCTGTGATTGTCAAATTAGACTTTCATCAATTTCTTTCTCAAAGAATCAACAAAACCATACCCGACTTCCTCAGCCCGCTGGAGGGTTTTTGCTGCTCAGTGCAGAAAAGTCTCAAAGTGACCCAATGTAGAACACACTGCTGATTTGTTATCTGGATAACATTACACCTCCCAATCCAGACGTGGACAGTAATCCACACCAAACAGCTAGTGAGGTCCTCAAAGTCCTGACAGAGCTCTGCTGTATATATCTGAACTGTCCTGACTGCCTAGGAATTACAGCTACAGACAGGAAGTAGCACTGATCTGAGAAAGAGAGAGAGAGAGAGAGAGAGAGAGAGAGAGAGAGAGAGAGAGAGAGAGAGAGAGAGAGAGAGAGAGAGAGAGAGAGAGAGAGAGAGGAAAAGAGAATGACAAGTAGAATGCTAAAATTACACAGGATGCACGTACAGTATGCTATACAGTCACAAGACATCAAATAATCTCTTAATTAAAGGAATAGTTCACCCCAAAATTTTCTCACCCTTAGGCCATCCAAGATGTAGATGAGTTTGTTTCATCATTGGAACAGATTTGGAGAAATTTAGCATTACATCACTTGCTCACCAATGGATCCTCTGCAGTGAATGGGTGCCGTCAGAATGAGAGTCCAAACAGCTGATAAAAACATCACAATAATCCACAAGTAATCCACACGACTCCAGTCCATCTTGTGAAGTGAAAAGCTGTTTGTAAGAAACAAATCCATCAATATGGCATTTTAATTTTAAACTCTCGCCTCTGGCCAACACACATCCATCTTCTGTTGTCCTCTCACATCAGAATCCACCAACACATTTATTCAGAGCTGTTTCGGACTGTTTTCACTTGTAAACTGTGCTTAATTTGTGCATATTTCTCTCCTGATTCCGATGAGACAACTTTTTGACTGGAGAAGGCAATATTATGGATAGGGCCCATTAACGTCTAAATTATGAATTTGTTTCTTACAAACACGAAGCTTTTCAGGTCACAGGATGTTAACTGATGGACTGGAGTCATAAGGCACCCATTCAACTGCAGAGGATCCATTGGTGAGCAAGTGATGTAATGCTAAATTTCTCCAAATCTGTTTCGGTTTATTTACAATTGAGGGAGAGGGAAGACTAACATTAGCATCAAGCTACATAACACACTTTCTGAGATTAATATACATTTTTACTTAAAACTCACTTTAAACCACCATCGAGTGTCTGAAACATATGCTATTTATAGCCTTTTATAAGCAGCTAATCGCTGCACCTGCTTAGCATTTCTTGTGTAAAAGTGAAGGAATTGGCATGGCATGCACATTTTTAAGTTGTGGTTTAAAGCATCAAAATAGTTTTTAGGGTCACTGTAAATATATAGGGGCCACTAGCCTAAATCTGAGACATGTCTTATCCTTCGTCTCTTCTTTCACTCTTCCTATAGCCCTCTCTGATTTCCCCATTTGCAAGCCAATCTCTGATTTCCTGATCCTGCCTAGAGTGCCACTTTCTTTTAATGGTGCCACAAACTGTTTCACTGTGTCTTTCAACACTCTTATAGGTAATTCTCTGAGCTCTTTCAGCAATCTTGAGAGTGAAAAAAACAATTAAATCAATATAGCATAATGACAAATGCTTATTATGCACACATCACAGCTACTTGGTTGAAAAGCAATTCATTAAAAATTTATAAACATCCATAAAAGCATTGTGTCTTCTAAACTGTGCATGCAAACATAACTAAATCCATTTGTTTCACATGAGCTAATGCATTAGACCAATTTGTTTCCCCATATAACCACTAGACGCCACCAGCTGAGCATTCATTTTGACTCAGGCGCTATCAGATGCCACCTTCAGTGTGGAATTATAACAAAATAAAAGATAAGATAAATAAATAAAAGACACCCTTGCATTTATATCATTTTCAAGAAATTTTTTATATTTGATGACTCATCAGGTAGACATTAATATTTTCCTTACACCTTGAACACATGAGGTTTTTACAATATTCACAATATTACTGTATCTTATTACTGTATATTTGAAGTTTTTCAAAAACATATTAATGTATATTATGTTTAAGAAAGAATCATTTGTGCTTAAGCCAAACTATAGTGCTTTTCCCACAACTTTTTTCTTATTTCATTATGATATTAGGACATTTTTTACTTGATGTCTGAAAAACATCCAAATAAATATTAATGCAGAAATTAAAAACACATTCAACATAAAAGAAGTGCATTAAAGTCATATGTTAGACATTATATGTTCACATTAAACAGATCACAGTTATAAATAATATTTAAAAATACAACATAAATAAACTGTATAAATACAGACCCTACTGTCATAAAAAAACAGCTCTAGATTACTGTAGCACATCCTAACCTGAACTGACAGTATTACTATAGAAACTATAGACAGCTGTTCTGCATTCAATGCTGACAGTGCAAATAAAAACAAAGTTTGGACAAGCAGTACTTTCTAGAAGTTTGACTTTAACCTCTATTTTGACACAATCTCATTAATGACTCACAGAGGGCTAGTTTACGTGAAGAGAGTGGCAACACAGATCGATCAAAACCAAATTAACCTGAATCCGTTCCCTGTGCCACGATCAACAGAAACTTCTGCTGAGGTCTATTTGATCAATGTCACCCTCTTGAGGTCAAGACCCAGCATCTGTTGTTACAAGCTGCTCGAGGACACATTTACTGACGGAAATGCTGTAATTTAGAGGGTAGAGGATGTCATGTACAGTATGTACAGTATATTGCATGTTTTTGCATATAGCCTATTCTCTGTTGGTGACCAAATAAAAAAGCACCATAGATAGAAGTTTTATTAAAGTGGTTAATGTGACTCATAAGACTTATGAATCTTTGTGTGAGGAACAGGCTTTACAAAAAAAAAAAAAAAAAAAAAAAAACTTTTGGGAGATGCAGCCCTGAATTATTTGTTCACAAATCAGATTGATATGGTTCTTGAGTTCACAGTTGCAGCAGTCCTCGAGTTATTTCTAGTTCTTTGCAAGTGAAGCAAAGCTATCAGATGCTTCGTCCTGCTATTTACCAACTGACCGGTTAGGATTTTGAAATGAATTGTTTGCATAAACGTTGTTGCACTTTTGCATGCTAACTTTACTTATAATATTTTAGCTATAAAAGCACACTGATACAAACTGCATGCATATCAAGGATGTAATAGCGAACCACTCAGAGCACAAGTTACAGAAGAAACCTGAAAAAACATGTTTGCACAGCCAGAGGAGTGCAATTGCAAACGCACTTTTTCTGATGCCATATTCATGTTAACATTGTGTCTGACAGTTTTCAATTTTGTTGGACACTGGGAATTTTTATCAGTCAAACAAAAGTATTTTCAAACACTTCACTGCAACTGCCAGTACAAAAGTTCATAACTGATAACGCTTCACATCATCTAGTAAGAAAAAGGACGTGCATTGTGCAGATGTTTGTTAAAATTCACCATCACTTTAAAATCCAGCATTTCACTTGCATTTCCTCCTACTAAGCATCTGACTGCTATTTAATTTATGTTTCTTTTCAGACAGCATGTGTCCAGTGTTTCACATTTCTCCATTAACTGCACCTCAACCCAAAGCTCTTTTCAAATAGCCACTTTCAAGCCATTTCAGCATCAGCCAGAATATAAACCAAACATAAACTAATCACAAGAGCAATTGCATAAAAAGGACACCATAATATCAATTCCAACTGTCAAACGCCAAGATGAGCAGGAGAGTCCATTACAGACAATCTTCATTATGAGCAAGACATACATTCCCAGGCTGCTCTGAGGGAACTGGACCGTCAAATTTGCAGACATTCCTCATCAGCTGCAGGCCTTCCTAAAACCTCATTTCCTCCTGTGTCCTTTCCACCACTTCTCCGTCTTACCTTGCTCCTTGGGTCCGGTGCTGGCGATGATCCATTTGACCAGGCAGCACCTCATGAGGGCTTTCCGTGTGAATCGAGGCCTCTGCCATTTCCCGCTCTCCTTCTGTCGGCCTGTGCCAGGTTCCAACCCGTTGGCATCACCCAGCAGACTGCCATCCACCACCTTGCCATCCTCCTGCGAGAGAGAAACAGACAATGACAAAGAGCTTGTTTCTTCTCACTCAGCTAATACAATCTTGCTAGATGTGTGCTTGTGTTAAATCAAATTCTCCTCAACATGAGAATGGCAAATGGCAGAACTTGTCTTTCTAATATTACAACGTGATCTTTGACTAAGTGTTAGAAGTACTTCAGAGACGACCCCATAATTGTCCTAAGGGTTGTGAATATTGCATTTAAACAGATGGTTTTGCTTTGTTCAGAGGACATGTCATCCCTCAAACATGAATTGACTTATTTTTTTTTTTTTTTGGTTTCCCACTTTTTTATGGTTACGACTGCCAACAAAACAAATAAACAGAACTACCTATAGATTTTCATTTTATAAAGAAAAACAAAACAGTGCTTACAAGGCAGCAAAATAATAGCATTGAAGTACAGGCAAGAATAGATAGCTAAATAGATTGCTAAACAGATGCAAAAATGCAAACGCAGATATTCAGTATGCAAACAGATGAAGAAAGCTGACCAATCGGTATTCAGAATGCAAATATTATGATGATACCACCAACCAGAATGATTAAAGGTAACGCTCACCCAAAAATTAAAATTTGGTCATTATTTGTGCACAGTTTCTTTCTTCTGCTGAACATAAAAGATGATATTTTTAAGAAGGTTGGTAACCAAACTGTTTTGGTTACTACTGACTTAAATTGTTAAAAAAGACATCAAGACATTGATTTAAATATCTTCTTTTATGTTCGGCAGAAGAGAAAAGTCATACAGTTTTGGACATGTTTGTGAGTCTGAATTCATTTTTATGAATTTTAAACCTTATAATTATTTTCAGGAGGTTGTCATGTTGTTTGCAAAGGAGATGTGAATAAATGATGTTTACATCAGTCTATGAATCTAAAATTAGCTTTTATAGTCCTTGGGTTGTTTTTTTTTTCAGAAAAAAAAGCCACAGGTCACACAAAATGATAAATTATCATGCGGCATGTTGCACATATGGAAGACATAGAAAGGTTTCATATTAACCTCTGAATCTAAACCTTAGCTTGCTGCCAAAATACTAAAACCATATGAAAAATATCATGTACCCTGCCATCAGCCACACTGACATCATAACAAAGCACTGGAAAATTATGACATAATCAGAAATTATGTCATCAAATGATCTGTCATTAGAGATTATATCACTCTTTCTTAGAATCCCGTCATTGTCACATCGTAAGAACTAGGAGTTCTTATTATAAATTAAAAATGAGATATAGAGGCATATTTCCAACAGTTTTAACATCTGAGACTGTTATATGAGACTGTAACATTTCAAACTGGAATAAAATGGTGTGTTGAGCTATACGTTTTCTCTAACAATGACAAAACTCTATCATAGCAACCTTTCTGGCCAAAATACCTGTTATTATTACAATAAAACTGATAACTTGGTACTAGCCACAATCATCATAAAGTTGGACAGCAGATTTCATTTTTTAATACAATGAGTAGTAACAATAAATGCACTACTAACTATGGTATTTTGGCAGAAAGTATGGTTACACTATAGTTCAATTTATGTCTCCTTCTTGCACAGCCTTCCTCCATTGCATTTTTTGATTAATACCAACTCTCAAGATTCATTTCAGCATCTCAACAAGTAATGAAAACCAGTGTTTCTGAAGCCATATCAGCATTGCTTTGAACAGCAATTTCATAAAGCATATTATTGGTTCACATGGTCATGGTGGACACCATGATTTCATTTCCCACTGACAGAAGAAATATCTTGTGACAGTCCCAATACATACTTGCGTTCAAAATAGCTTCTACTGAATGATAAGGTTAACAAATGCATCTCTCAAGCTGACCATTATCTGCACACTGTTGTTACTTGTTTATCTAGGATAGGACAATCAAAAATTAATCACACACAACAATACAGAGAGAATGTTACATCACTGTTGCAAACAGATCTTGACTATTAATCGCATAGTCTCAACACTTGCTAACATTTCCACTGGTGAAGAACTGCTTTATGTCTTGTTTTGAAAAAAACTAGCGTTGTTTTCTCTCACGCTGTGGGTGCCGTGTGAAGATGTCTTATTTTGTTAAGCGACTCATTGCTTTAAGCTTGCACACTGTGGCCGCTGCTCACTCTTATTGATGGTTTGTGTAAAGCTGAGAGGAACAAATGCATTGCTGATTTTTTTGTCATATTTGGCTACTCAGTTCAGTTACTGAATATACTGTATTGGTTTTACAGTACTGTTTTGGGAGAATGGAGCATTTTAAGGAAAGAATCTACATGATTGAAAATAACTTAGCCCATGATTTACTCACCCTCAAGCCATAGTTGTATATGACTTTCTTCTTTCAGATAAATACAACTGAAGTTATATAAAAAAATGTCCAAGCTCTTCCAAGCTTTATAATGGCTTTAAATACTGGTCAAGCTTTTGAAGCAAAATAAAGTGCATATATCCATCATAAAAAGTACTCCGGGCTCCAGGGGGTTAATAAAGGCCTTCTGAAGTGAATCAATGCATTTGTGTAAGAATAATATTCATATTTATAAACCTTAATCTCTAGCTTCCGTTAACTGACATATGCGCATTCATGAGAGAGAGGCGTTCCAGTGAGAATATGCTAGTCTCGAGAGAACCAAGTTTTGTTTACAACAAAAGTCTTCTCTTGGTTTATATAAAAATCGCCTTTAAAATAATCGCCTATGCCTTTAAAATAAATTATGCTGAATGAGAACTGCAAAAAGACATTTAAAAAAACGAATTACTGTCAAACAAAATTCTAAGTATTTAAATACTGTAAAATCAATCGGCATCACTCAGTAATATCTTGTCTACATCTCAGGCCACGTTACAATAATGTAACTGTGATCACGCAGCAAAGGGAAGTAGCCCCTGTGGGACATCTCCTTATCTGTCAAGACTCAAAGGTAATTTTCTCTCAAGGACTCTCTCTTGGTAGAAAAGATTGCGGGCCCTCACAAACCATTATCACATTGTGCTGCAGCGGTAAGCTTTTTTCTGTGAATGTACAAGACATCCGATTCATTAGCCGCTAAATAAACAGTATACAGTAAACCTCTTGCACTAAACCAGTTACGATTGCAAAAAATACATTAAAATAACATAATAAGAAATATCAGTCTGCAATATCAAACATAAAGAATTATTTTGCGCAGGTAAAATAACTGCAATTGAGTGACACTAGAAATCTATAACATTGAAATTAATAAATTAGAAGCAAATCACCATATATAATTTCTGAAGGATCATGTGACACTGAATGTAAACTCAGCTTTGCTATCATAGGAATAAACTACATATTTTAAAATAGAAAACAATCTCTCTAAATTTCAAGAATATTTTACAATAATACAGTTTTTTTTATCAAATAAATGCAGCCTTTGGGAGCATTACAGACTTACAAAAATCATTAAAAAGTCTTACAAAACCCAAAACTTTTGAGGTATGCTCACATAAACTGAATTAAACAGCAATGTGCACCACTTGCATTCCTGACTAAAGAACATTTCTTATGGCAGAATAGTGACTGGAAGAGCCTGTAATTGGGCTATGTAATACTGAAGACACTGATTAATTCCCAGATGACCTTTGCTAGGTGACGAAAGAGAGCATGTGAGAAGAAATACGAACATTTGAACAACTGAATGGGAAAATGTGGCATTTCAAAGCCACTGTGAGTTATTTCAGCTCATTGCAGGATCACCTGTGTCGAAACCAACAAAACCTGGACTGGAGCAAACACACATACGGAATGGATAAATAAAATGACAATAAATGTAATTTGGTGGTGGAAGTGGTTTTGGATTATTCCAGTCCAATTTAACCCCTGCCTCTAGTGATTACCTCATGACCATCATGCTTTAAAAACCAAGACAGGTCTTGTTTACTAAAGGAATCCCCCGACACATACTGTACTTCACCTCATTTCTGCACAGTAGAGCGCCGCTTGTTCATCCTTCGGCACTCAATTATTCAGACTCTTACTCTATAAAAAAACCCCATCACCAAAAGATCGGCAGAGAGCAAGAGAGCAGGAAACGGTAGGACAAAAGCCTATTTTACATGCACACACAAAAGCATGGCAGGTAGAGGTTGGAGAGCTGCCTCGCTCTTCATAAACTCAAAAAACCCCGTCATCATCCTGAGAGAGCTTTTATAGAGATAAAGCTGAGCTAAATACCAGGTGAGAGAGAGACTGTCAAAGAAAATGACACATCAGTCAGCTGCTGCGGTGAGACGCTAGAAATAAGGGGCCGTTCAATCCTGACAGTGAGCGTAATCGGCTAAATTAAAAATGGAAGAGCCGCTGCTCTCGCCACATAAAGTCTAAGAAGACTGAATTAAAAGTGTCATCGGGATTAATGACTGGGTTTCTGATAAAAATGGCAAATTAGAAATTAGAACGTCTTTGAATTAGAATAAAGAGACACAGTGACATCGTATTTGTTCAGCTGAATTAAAACATAATACGATTCAGACCTTTCCCATCTGGTGAGAAAGCCAATCTAACAGACAACATACAAACGTGCCAACTTTTTTTAAATATGTTCTTCTTTTGCAATTTGTGCACTAGAGCTTGTTGATATAACCAAAATTCCTCAATATCAATACTTACAGAATTTGATCATACATACATTCAAACGTTTGGGGTCAGTAAGATTTTTCTCATGCAGTCCTCATGCATATCAAAACAGTAAAAACAGTAAATGTTATTTATTCCTGTGATGGTAAAGCTGAATTTTCAGCATCATTACTCCAGTCTTCATTGTCACATGATTATTCAGAAATTATTCCAATATGCTGATCTGCTGGTCAAGAAACATTTTAATTTGTTTTATTATCATTGTTTAAAACAGTTGCCCTGCTTCATATTTTCTTCGGATTTCTTTGATGAATAAAAAATTCAAAAGAACATTATTTATTTAAAATAAAACCTTTTATTACATTATAAACATCACTTTTGATTAATATAACGTGTCCTTGCTGAATAAAACTATTCATTTCTTTAAAAAAAATCTTACTGACCAAAACTTTTAAATGATATTATATATATATATATATTTTTTTTTTTTTTTTTTTTTTTTTGTCAATGATTGTGTCTAGGAATCAAACTTGTAAAAGGTAGTAAAACCAAACCCATTTTTTTTAGTTTCTGACTATGAAAAGAGGAATGAAAGTTAAATCGTTTCATTTTAAATTCACTAATATATCAATAAATGAACAGCAATATTTATATAAAAATATTTATATTTACTAAAACATTTTAATAACTTAAATATGCCACTTTAAGACTTGACCATGAACAGTGATGATGCAAAAGTATCAAAGCTTTGAATCTGACTGATTCATGGAAATAAACTTATATTAATCTCTCATAGGATCAAAAAACAAGTCTGATGGCAGTCTTTGGGAAACCTTATGATCAAAAATAGTGTGCATTAAAATCACTGTGAATGTATTTGTGAATACTGAAAAAGCCGTCCGGTCGGTGCCTTGTAATGGTTATTATTATGCTTTTGCAACATTTTGCAACCACACAGTCATGCAAATAAAGCTCATTTAAATTTGACAGGAGACAAATTGTCAAGAGAAGCGAACGCATAAAAAAAATGTGTGGGCCATTCAGAGCTTTTAGTAGCTCTATCCACTCAGTTCATTTTTTCCCAAACCTTCCCATGATGCCTCAGTCGTGGGATAATCGTAATACTACTTGCCGATGATAATCTCTCTCGATCCCTCTAATTGACCCAACACTGTCTCCCTTGCTCTTCATCTCCCCATGCACACACACACACACACACTATTCAGTTCGCACTCGCTGTCAAGCACAGGCATGCATATGGGTACATGTCTGCACACAAACACACACACGCTTTAATTCCACACCGATTATTGTGGGGT
Source organism: Cyprinus carpio (assembly GCF_018340385.1). NCBI lineage: Eukaryota > Metazoa > Chordata > Actinopteri > Cypriniformes > Cyprinidae > Cyprinus > Cyprinus carpio. The sequence goes on from NC_056604.1 coordinate 18,450,801, forward strand.
GCCTTCGACCACCGGAAACGGACGGAATGCAGAATACGCCCCACTGCAAACGAGAGGACGAGATGAAAGAAGCAGTAGAGGAGGATCCATTTTTTTAGAGGGGAGGCAAACAGAGTAGTGTAAACGTTCTGACCAAACACTCCCACCACGCTGAGATATAAATAGAAAAGGCAGAGGACAGAGTGAGTGAGAGAACGAGAGAGGAGCAGCAGAAACAGATATAGAGTAACATAAGGGGAAAAATCCACCACTGGATTTTGTTCTTAGATACATTGACGCCAATTAGCGTAATGAGCAGCACCAGAAACACAATAAAAGAAAGGGAAGACAGAGCGGAGGAGTGAAGAAAACAGAAGAAGGGGGAAATGACGGAGAGAATGGAGGGTTATTGAAAGATACAGAGATGATATGAAATCAGTTTGGAAGGGGAAAAAAATTTGCATAGCTATTTTCTGTGCATTTCATCTGGAGGGAGGAGAAAGGAAGATACATAGTGAAAAAAAAGAAAGCAGGAGGAGAAAAAAAGAGAACGGAATGAGAGGAATGAGAAAGAAAGAGCAACAGTGAGTGAAAAGACTCAGTGACACAGGTGGAGGAATAAAAAAAAATTCCCAAATTCATCAAAAGCTAATTTAATGGAGACTTAAGCAAACAGAAATGTGCTTTACTCCTCTATTGTGCCTTTATTTGAGAACATTCATCCTGTTTTCGAAAGAAATGTAACAGGCATTTAATGCATTTTTAATATGCTTGTATTTGTTAATTCTTACCTCTTGTGTGACAAAAAAAGGAAACCAAAATGAGAGGGAAAAAAACCCCATGAAGTCTTTACTATGGATTAGAATACAGTCCCATACAGGCACCTAACAACATCCAAGTGACTACATAGCAAAACACACAGCATTACTCAGAGCACAATCTCATATATTTCAAATACTGAGATAAAGGAGTTTTTTAAAGGATTAGTTATCTTCAAGAATAAAAAATTTTAATTGGACAAAAGGTTCTTTATAGTCAAAATATTCTTTAGATTATAAAGTATTCTTTACACTAATAAGAAAAGGTTCTTTGGGAAACCCAATTCAGTTGGTTCATTATTGACATCATTTCCGTTCTGAACAAGCATAACAGCAACTTGTTGAGTTTTGGTGGCGTATTTTGTTATTTTGCATATTTGGCAGCATATTTGTTCAATTAAATGCTCTCTTGCACTAGAAAGCTATTTGCTCTCACTACAATGAACCAAAAACATCAGTCAGAGTCAGTGCATGGACTGAACAAAAACATTCTCTTAAAAGATTCATTTAAGAGCTCTAATTCTTTTATAATCAAAACAACATTAATAGCACTGCGCTGGGAACCACCCACAACAACCTACCAACATGGCTGCAAGTTGCACACCTCATCTCATTTTCTTTAGAAAACATGTATTCATCCTTTATACCTTTTACTCAACAACTACACACACATTCCAGTCACTCCTTCATTCAACAGATTTACAAATACACGAAGCATGTCCTTGTTTAGCATTTAATGCCAGGGAAGCAGACAGAGGCAGGACTGTATAATTAAAGCCTGAGGGAGACCCTTTTATTCAGAGGAAAGGGAAGATTCCTGCATTAGATCAGGTACAGAGTCACCATTAAAAAACATGTACTGAACAACCTCAGAATCCCACACACAAATACACAGACACATTTAAAAACAGTGTTTCTGTAGCTCAAACAGAAAAGCATGGCTCTGGCAACACCAAGGTCAAGGGTTTGATTCCCAGGCAATACCTTGGAGGCAAATTATTTTAGTAAATGTAAAAGATGCAATTCCCCACAAACTGTATGTTTAGAATAGGGTACTGAATATTGTGCAGTATATACAGTACAGCCTACTATTTCTAAAAAAAAAAAAGTATGTGAATGCATTATGAATGCATGGTTGATAATTCTGATTCAGTTACACTGAAAATGGAAGGTGAAGTCGAGCGAATGACATTTTTGCTTATGTATAAGGTCTTTAGGGTATTGTAAGCACACAAAAGATTAACATACTGTGCACACTGCAAAAATAGTAAAAGTAGTACAATAGTATGCTATTTTGAACAAAAACCTAAGACAGTGCTCTTTAACCTCCTGTTATAACCAGTGATTGGAATTGACCACAAATAAATTAAATGCTGGGTAACCCATACTAATGTCAGTGAAGCCACACATGTGCTGGGAAGGAGGGACCCGCTTGATAAGACCATGTTCTCCATTAAAAGACCATCAAACATGCATAACGCTTCTGCCCTTGAGTCTGCTTCCATGAGTGAAAGACAGTTAAGTCTAAGAGCACGCCAGATGTTTCTTTTCCCTTTCTCTGATGATATAATCAGTTATAACATTTTTTTATCATCAGCGCTCCTTTTGGTCCGACATTGTTGTACAGTAGTATGAAAGGAAATAGTAGTGTTATGAAAGCGTTACTAACTAAGATTCATTCATTTTCTACAAAGAGAAATTGATTGACCCTACAATACAAACTGAGGAATTTACTGAGCTATCATGAGTTCTTTTTCTCATCTCATTACTATCCACTCTAGTGGAAAACTACATTACCCACAATTTGAAAAGACCACACCAATCAGACAGGTCGCCAGGTTACCATGGAAACACTGACCCACAACTATGAAGCACTGTGTGACCATGTACACACTGCTGGCTGAATTCAGCTGTCATTTGACCTTTGCAGAGCTTAATCTTGTTCTATACACACAGTTGAGTAATTTTACAGGAGTGACAAGCGCGCATTCTTCAAGTAGAATTAACTCCCCAAAAATTCAGGTAGTGAAAGCAGCATTTACAAAATGATACCTAGTGTTATGGATTCAGAGCTGAACAAACTAGTTGTTTATGATGCCTTTATTCATATCTTTCTTTTTGCATGCAGAGAGCAAAAGAAAATCATAGGGAAAGAGATATGAGACTTGGACTTATTTGTGCTGCCAGACCCATGCCTGCTGCTTATTAACTTTTATAAACTGGATTATTTTATGAGCCAAGCCCAAAGGTGCTTTTTTTAATCCCATGGCAACACTTCAGCAGAGCACTCTGTTTCTGTGTAATGGATGGGTTTGTAAAACAGACAAACATAAGTTTTTTGGTCATTATACCACTACTTTGATCAAAAAATAGCCAATACTAAATGAATGAGAGAGAGCATTGGTTATCACAAGTTTGGGAGTAAGTTCTGTTTTCATACACACACAAAATCCATCATTTTAAATTTAAATGAAGTGTCACTCCTGTGAACTTTATAGTCCCATATAAGACCTGAGTTTACTTACATTCTTACACTGAAATAAACAAAAAACACAAAGTTTAGAGATTTCTTTTCAACTTGAGTAATGCATTTTTTAGAACTGTGTCATAACACAAGACGCTTGCAAAATACATGAGACACAAACACAGTGGTCAAACACGTCTATTTAGCATTTTATGTTAACATAGCAAACCAGTTGGAAAACCTCTGCAGTGGTACACAAAATGCGAGAGACACCGGGTAGTCACATGAAAAAAGCAAGGCCTAGAGATGATTTAACTTTTTAACTTGACACAGCTGTTCTAAAAAGCATTGCATGCACACAACGCTGCAAAAGACACAAGACGGGAGCACAATGCCGATCAAACACATCCATCTAGCATAAGTCACATAGAAAACTAAAGGAATAGCAGGGCAGGGAAACAAAAAAAACTTTTTCAGAAAGCTGTGAGCATGAGCAACACGCTGCAAAAAGAGGCAAGATGCAAGTTCAGTAGTCCAACACAAGTTTAACAATAAAAGCAGAGCAAACACAAATATATGAGACACAGGGCACTGAAAAAGAAGAAACTCAAGTCAAGGTCTAGAGAGACATATCTTTTTAAAGGTGAACTTTTGAACAGAACCATTGTATTTTTTAGGGACGCCATGACATGTGCAAAGACACAGCAAAAGATCTGTCTAGTCTATGTACTGTACACACTGGAAAAAAATGGAAGAAAAGCAGCACAGTGGGTTGCAAAAACGTGTTTCATGTGAATATATCCTTACCTTAGCAATACTATATTATGGCTGGATGAATAAGTGGGTGGTCACTGTTGTGCTTCAGATGACATTACAGTAAAATGTAACATCCCATGTAATCATGCATGGCTTAACCTGATGCTTGAGCATGTGGATTAAAGGTCATGATCATCTCCTTGCATCAAACATGTCCTCCAGACCAAAAGCCATCCCTTTAGTTTTTATTTATAATACAAAAAACCTAAAGTTGGAACCTAACGCTGGACAGAGGGGAGGGCAAAGAAATGCAGAGTGGGGAGATGCTTAAAAAGATAGTTCTACTCCGCAAGGGCGCTACTACAGTCATTAGTGCTGTATCTTGTAATATAAGGTCGGCTTTATGGTTCCTCATTCAATCCACCACAGCCCCTTTCTTTGACTCAAGACAAAGCCTAAAGGCTTCGGGCCTTAAAAGGGCTGTGATGACTTCCACCTTAAACACGAGAAGATAAGAGTGAGGAAGAGAGAGAGAGAGTGAGGAAGGGATGCTGCTAGGATGGATCAATTATTCAGTACATGTCAAGGGCTCTGTGATATACAGTTAAGTTGCCTCTGCAGATCAATGCATGAGATATTCACCACCCTCCACATAAAACGCCAAGAACTAACTAAAACAAACAGCAAAAAAATATACTCCAACTGTTATATAAGAGCTTGTTAACAATTTTTTTAAAGGATACACGTGATCATGGGCTGAAACCACATACGGACTGAATAATTAATCACCCATCCGAGATTTTTAATGGCTGTATATATGCAACATCATACAAGCAAAGATAAACAAGCTACTATTAAGACCAAAAATGCCAGTGTGGGTTTAATTTTAAGCAAGGCTGAAAAACAAAAGTTAATATTGGGAAGCTTTCCATTTTAGACCTAATATTGCTTTTTAATAACCTCAAAAAACAGAAATAGTTGCACACATTCACATCATGTATCCGAAAGCAATCAGAAGGGGGTATTACTAGCCAAATGATTTCAAGTTTTTGAACAAATCACTTGAGTGAATGATTCAATTACTCATTCATAAAACTTGTTTTGTTTCTGAAAGAATCAGCATGAATTGGTTGAGTGAATGATTAAATGACTCATTTTTTTTTGAATGATTCAGTATTTTTGAATCACTTTACTGACTCACACATTTAGATTGTCACATGTTGCCACCTACTGGCATAACAATGTAGCTTGCACAAAGATTCACTAAAAAATCTTAACTTTTAAAAAAATAAAATAAAAGTCTCAGTGCTGTTGGACTAAATATCAGCAATATTGACTATAATTTAATTAAGAATTTTAATATTATTGAAGCTCAAAAAGATGTATTTGAACATCAAATCGGCAAATTAGGTGATATTGATTTAGTGAATCTATTTGTAGACCTATTACATTTATTCAGTTGCTAAAGGTTGTTTATTGGTTGTCTTAAAAAAATTAATTTCCAGATATTGAGAGGATTGTGTTAATCGGCATGAGCTTCTTGCACGGAGTATCAGCCAAGTTTTTCTTCAAATGAGCTAAAAACGGCCTGCCTGATAACCAGTTCATCACTATTCGCTCTGATTGGCACCTAGTCCTGACTTGTTGCAGCTTTCAAATGATGGGCCCTCGAGCTCCAGAAATGAGTCCCACAGATATGTAGGAGTTTATTTTTAGCTGAGACCACCCTGTGCAAATTCTCCCCTGAGACAGAGAGACAAAGAAAGATCCCGCAATCAGCTCACACACCTGCTGCTCCTCAATCCCTGTTGGCGTCAGTCTCTATACTGTAAATGATACACTACCCTCATCTTCTTTCTGCAGAGACGAACTCACACTCACAAAATAAAGCTGAAAGTAACGCACATCCTCTCATATCTTCCGCGGATCTATTTCCCTCTCCTTTATTCCTCCTGATACCTGCTCCAACTCCATCTGCCTTTCCCACTCAATATATCATTTGCTGTCAATCTCTCCTTCCCATTCTCGCTTCCTGTCCTCCCAGCGCTTGATGTCAGATTTATCATATTCTCTCCATCTTCCAGTCCTTGCTCCTCTCCACTAGTTTCTGTATTGCTTTTCCTAAAAAACAACCTCCTTGTCTCTTTTTTCTGTACATCATTTCCCGGTTCATCTCTCTCTGACTCTCTGTTCTCTCTGTACTCCAGGATCTGTTACCACATGAGAGTGACACGGTGTTTCTCTAAATATCAAACACAGAATGTGAGTTTTGCCTTGTTACATCCCGTCCTTTATATAATCCCTCTGATTATACCACAAAGCATACTGCTCCATCAATCATCCCAGCTCGAGGACAACCATACAAACATAAAGCAAAAACAATCTCCTTTCTGAGATTTAAACATTTAATAGTTGAAATCTTCAAGGGGACCAGGGAAAAAGCTCTTATAGTTAGAATCAAGTTTTACCAGAAAAAAAAACAACAATGGTGGCATTTTGGATTCCATAATGGCTTAAGCAACCTGTAAACATCCTTCTTTACCGAAACATTTGCTCTGTTACCGTATATGTGACCAGTTTATTTCACTATGTCTATGTAATACTGTGGATTAATCAAAATTTAAACTCAAACACGGAAAAACCCCCAAATCCTGATGTAGGACTTGGCATCCTCAAAAGAACTGTTCCCAACTGAGCGCTGATTGATCGGATTGTGAGATGTCTGGCATTGTTTCTTGTCGGCCTGAAATGATGAGGCCTGATTGAAAAGTTGATGGAAAAAAAGAGGGAAAACAGGCTCTCTGATATTCCCAAGGTGAAGATTTAGAGGCAATACAGATGGGGGACAAGAAAAGGGAATGATTCAAAAGCTTCTTCTCCCTCCCTTTCATGAAAATTCAGACAGTTAATTTATGCCTCTGGCGGCCACCTGCCTCCAGAAAAATGGCTCATTCGTGATTCCACACAAGAGGGAGTAATGACCTTTTCAGAGAGGATCCATCTTGACGTTCCTCCCGCTGTTGTAATAGTGGACTTGAGCATGTCTACAGTAACCCTTAATAGTCAGCAAGAGGGGTGTTGTGTAGCTTCTCAGTGTTTGAAGGTGCTGAAATGCTATTTGTGGCTGCATTACTCTGTGGCAGAAGTGAGGAAAAGAGAAAGAGCGTATGCTTCTCTGTGCTTTATTGGAGCTAGTGCATCTGTGAGTGGGTGGACGGCAGATCCCATAATGCATGTATGGGTAGGGTGGCAGGTCTTCTAGGGGAGCACACATCTATTTTATTACAGTGTGTGTGTGAGAGCCTGTTGTGAATGAGTGTGTGTCGCTGCGGGGGAACAGTTAGGGGGCAGTGAAAGCAATTGTTCTGGGCAGTGTACCTTGTTTGGATGCACAAATGGCTCCAAGCGATTTCATCCATTTGTGCATACATAAGTCCTCCAGCATTTTCACTTCAATGTCTTTAGAGAGCCACAATATATCAGTACTAAATGGATTTAAGGGCTGGTAGTAGATTATTTATTTTTTTATTATATTGGCTACTGTTTGTTATTTAATTATATACTGTATATATTCCCCCCCCCCCCAAAGACCTCCTGAAAGACTCACATATAGATTACATCATCTGTTAGAATTAAGTCTTTTAATCAAGATGCATTTCTTGTGAGAAAATATAAATTTTAAAAGTAATGGCAACATAAACAATTTTTGTAACTTAAACGTTGCCTCACACAGACTCCGGTTCTCGGGGGTGAATAAAGACCTCCTGTTGCGAATCGATGCATTTTTGTGAAAAATATACATTTTTAAAACAACATAAACAATTTTTTGTAACTTCCCTTAACGGGTATTGCAGCGGGCCTGGTCCGATGAGACTAGCCTTTTGGAGTTATTGCCGGGTCAGATGTCAGGCGGTAGTGCAGTGATGTGAGTTCACGAAACAAAGCCAACGTTTGATTTTTACAGAGGCCAAAGGAAGCAAAGCTTCCATCTACTCTACCACACCGAAAAAACCAGTTCTTATCCTGCGCTTATATCGAAATCCTACAAACACTTTTTCTTTTACACATCACTTGTTTATGTACTTCTAATTTGTGACTGGCGTTGTGGTTCCACTGTATCTCATCCGTGGCCTTCCATGGTCATCACTAATCTTAGACAGGTGCGCCTTTGGCCTACGTCATCCACCCGGACAAATATCTGCCTACCTATTGCTAGCAGCCCCGCCTCAAAGTGAAAGAAAGGGTTATAATGGTTTCAAATATGGATATTTTTCTTACAAAACATATCAAATTGCTACAGGGAAGCCGCCCCCCTCTTCACAACTCACCCCCCTGACCCCACAACCCAACATGTACCCCATTGGACATCGCACGTTGTTTACTCTATAATATCGCACCCCACCTGGGAATGTCCACGCCCCCCCCCTGAGACTTTGTCCCACCCAATCACTTTAGACCACTGAGTCACCACCCCCCTTTCGCACCCTCAGCCCCGACTCCTCGTTATCCACTACCGCAAGCTATTTTTTCTGTATGTATATGGCATATATATATACACTATATACTTATCAGAACTATATATATATACACTTATATATATAATATATATATCATATTATATATATGCAACCGAGACGTATTGTGGAGTTTGTGAGACTGACAACAATAATAAGAGAACCAGTCCTAGTTGACTACAACCACCCGGAATACACCGGGACATAACAGTCCCTAAGCAAAGGGACACAGGTGCGCGCCAAAGGGAAAGGTGAGCAAAATCAGACCCATATACAGATATAAAAAAAACAAAAAATCACTCTTTATTAAACATACAATTTATAAAGCACCGATACAACACTTCACACAAGGTAAAAAAAAAAAAAACAAACAGCCTATGCCAGTAACGTACAAACACAAGTAACAATCACAATAAGATCACCAAAATAAAGAGGGAGGTGGGCCAGCAAAGACCTTAAGATAGTTTCTGAACACCGCCATTCAACTACCCATGAACAGCACAACACTCTGGTGTTAGCAAACCAAATATTAAAACCCATAGCACAACTCCCTAGGACCACCTAAATCCGAACAACAAACAAATACAAAAACAATATATAAACTGATGGTCGGACGGTCTTAGATGCACTTCCAGACAAAACTATATACAAACACCTGCAGAGCACGCAGTGCAGTCAGTTACTTTGTACGTATAGGCTTTCATTAACGGATCACTTTGGACACCCGGACTATGCTGCCACACCACTCAACGCCCTGCTGTACACTTGAATCAAACCTGTTATGCAAGAACCTTTGCTAAATAAGCCATACTAAAAATCCCCATACCCACCCAATGAAAATGACAATGCCTGCAATTACACATGGCGATCACCAGCAGTGATTACGCTACAGCTAGGCCCTATCTAAAAAACAAACAAGGTAATAAGCCTTCTATTAACAGGCCACACGGGGACTTTGAAAACAGGGGGCTCAACCTAACAAAACCTGGCCACCAGCCAGCAAACACGACAGATAGGAGGGCATATCCCAATGCCCATGAACTCTATTCAAAGCGCCCCATGCAAAAAGGGGCCAGTACCAGCGACGGATAACATACCCACGAAAAACAAACACTTCTCCTTTAATACGACTACACATGGCACTAATGTGTGCCTCTACTGAAACTCTTACCCACATCTCCCTGACCAATCATGGATTCACAAACAAGTTTATCATTATTTATTTTTTGTCTCTCAGCATCTTGGGTACCATTGCAGGTCATGATACAAAAATGTGTATATGGTTTGTTTAAACCTTGCATGTTTTGTCTTTTTTATGTCGAAGCAAACGGGTGATGCACCTCTGAATGGACACAGCTGTTTATGGAGACTGGTATCACTAACAACAAAAAAACTGTTTCAATAATGCTTTGGTCATGGCTGTCTCTGCCCAGCTGTACGCGCCCGGTCTGTTGATAATGGGTCTACAGAGGAAGGGGTTCGAGTCAATGGATGAACACGCACCATTTCTCATCTACTTTCTAACCGCTGGCAGGTCGAATACATCCTTCATCAAAAGACTCTACAGCTGAAGGAGGATTTTGCTCTGTAAAGTTGACAAACAACAACACCATTTTGCTGTTTGCTGTCTAAGTACAGTAGCATATTATCATAAATTAGCGGAAAGAATTGCGGATGACGTTTCAGTCATACATTCTGCCAATCCCTGTGCCAGCGTCTGTGCCACCATCTGAGACTAGGAAAAAGGAAGCAAATGTATAAGGTGGTTTGTGGTGGCATATTAATTTGTTCTATTAGTGAGCCTACTGTGTTTATTTGCCCACCACATCAAGGGTTGTGCATGTTCTGGGTTGTGGAAATCCATTGTGCTATTATAGTCTTCAGTAAATATCAACTTGCAACAGTGTGTTGCAGCTTTACACGTTCTCACGCTTACGTCCACACATGATAGCACCCTGACTCAGGCATTAATTCTACCGAGGGCCTTCAGCCTATATCTGCCCTCATCTTGATTAACTAGAGGCTGTTCGTATTCAATCTACATTCTTCCAATTTACTCGTTATCTTGTGACTTACTCTCAACTTCAAGCGTGCGACGCGGCAGTAGTCTCGTTGTCCAGGTTCTCGGCTTACATCCCCTGTGCACCGTAATATCCCGAACCCCCGACTAATTAAAACTCAGAAGAAGCGAGGTACCATAATGGAGTGAGCTTCATAGCCTGTAGCTAGCCCAATTTCTAGTTACGGGATGAATTGAAGCAGGCCCCAAAGCCAATGTTCTCTTATCAGTATCGTAACAAAGGACATAGAGCATGTGGCTCGGAAGCTTTCATGATCCTCGAAGACAGACACCGAGGCCCATATTATTCCGCTGTGGCTACCGTCATGACAAACATGTGCGCGCTTGTATAATAGAGGTGTGAAAGCACTGAGACCACATGGCCGAACACGTTCAATCATGTTATACGAGGATACAAGGGAGCGTGTCTTGGTAGCGGCAGCTCCGGTTCACAGCAGCTCCGTATTATTCTGTTACCCCCTTTCCAGGCATTTTCCTTCCCGCTTTAACTTTAGCAGTAGTAGGATGCTACCCGCACCAGCCCAAAACGTTATTTATTATTTAGGCTTCTCACTCACCCTGGACTCAGTGAGGAACAGGCCACTGGTGCGGTTGTGGGGTGTGAGGGAACACTGCACTTTCCCTTAATGAAAAGACCTAATGCGTATATACTTGATTTGGTTTCTGTGAATGGCTGAGAAGAATATGGTGTTGGGTTCTATGTGCCAGTAACTGAGGGGAACATGGTCCCTGCTGATTAGCACGTGTGTCGATCTGAAATTGGATGGAACAGCAAATTAAAAGCGTTTTGGATGTGAGGTCGATAGTTCAACGAAAACCCCGCGTGCTCGAGACACAACACTAACAAACTCCTACTATAGTCCCTCTATCTACCAAAGCCCAATGTCATCAGTTTAAGCACAATGACATTTTGTCATTATGTCATCAACTTGCACGTTTTTGTTTTTTTTCCGCAGGTAGTTGTGCGTGATATAGATGCCTAACTGCATTATATAGCTGATTTAGATTGAGTGCTTCGCTGCAGATTTGGTTCTAATAGTTATAAGAGTTTTATGAGACCAAAATATGTCTGCTTAGATCAAGGGGAAATTTTCTAATCAGTGTACGCTGCACACTGGAACGATGATGCAGCATGGATGCATCGGGACCCTGTTCGCGGAGTTATTAAAAGCAGCAGCTGCAACTGTAGACATCTTCATGCCCATACCCGATAAGGCCCAGCCTTTATACAGTGCAACCTCCTATTATATATGGAATAAAATATTGTGCTCACTCATATTAGTGTGTCATTATCTATTAAATTAAGAGATGATTACAATGATATTTGTAGTTCTGTTATTTATTTATTGAAGCATCCGGCCCCCCACCGGTCCAAAGAACTTTAAGGATTTTAGGCGCCCATTTGTGACTAGCGCAGGGATCATAGCCAAATGCTCCATATCGCTTAGATTAAGAGCATTTTTGGCAGTGAGGTGTTGTTTGCTAAGCAGGTTGTTGTTGTCTAGTGGTTTTTGGGGTGGCATCATCTGAGTGTGCACTACCGTCCATGTCAGAACACCACATTGCTACCCACTGAAGGAATTTATAACTCAGCTTGTTGAAGAAATGTCTTGACCTACCTAAATGCCTCGCCTTATGGCCACAGTCATTAATGTGTGGGACATATGTGTGAGTTTACTTTGTTCTGCATTCATTTTGTTTTTTTTGGGTGTGGGTGCGCCTCGCCCGTTTCGTAGTCATTCTGACAAGCTGAAGCAAATCCCCCTACACGAAACCACAAATATAGGATGTAATGCCCTTATGTGTAGAACACATTGATATGCTGAAAACTACCTGTATGTACCTCACACTTATGCTACTAATATTTGTGTCATTTCTTGCCAAACCCTGGTCAGAAAACAAAATCAGGGGGCACAAAACAAACAGTAAGACTCATTAGGGCAGAAGGGATGTGAGAAACATATGCCAAATCTAGTTTTGTATGTTGTATAGATCAAAGCTCTCTCTCAGGAGAGCACACTGGATCTGCTCCCCGGGTGGTACCAGCCAGAGTTAATCCCACCACAATTATTTAAAATGCGTGACAATACAACAAGATGATGGTACCTGTTAAATGTCAAACCTGTCATGCAGGGATGTGAGAGAGGATAGTTATTACATGAAGACATCAGAAAGCGTCCAAGGTTTTAAAAAGTCATCCAAGCTTGGAAAAACCGTTCTTTACCCTCCAACAGCTGCGTGAAGTCAACACGCCTGTGATTAGCCACTCGCAGGGCATCATAACCAGATAATCACTTGAGTACCACCAAAGCAAAATCTGACCCTCAACCCAATCATTTAAAAAGATTGCAAGCATAAAATGGATTTGCGGTTTTTTCGTTTTAGACCGTCTCAAAACATTAGAGTTGTGCTTAGATTCCCCCCAACAAGAGGACAAGAAATAAATCACAAGACAAACAGGGGGGACATAAAGATAAATCTTGGGGAGATAAGCTCGCCTTAGATACTATGAGGTCTTGCGCGCAGCACTGCTCTCACAAATTACGCGACCTCAGTTCGACCTAGCTGTATGTTGTTTGGTCACAAAACTTTCAGGTGCTCTCAACTCCACGTGTTTGTTGCCTCTCTTCACTACTAGAGCATGTCCATTTATAGGAAAAATTTCACCCGTGTGAGGAATTTGAATAAACTTGCTTGAGGGGCATCTCAGCGAATTTGAAGCATGCGCACGCGAGAAGCATCGTCTATCTAGTCGGTCCCCCCGTGGAGACAGGGTCAGGCATTCAGCCACTGCCCAGTATAATAATCGATAGACTGTAGCGTACATCAATAATACACATGAGTTTAGACCAAAATCGTCTTAATCGGACCCCTCCCCCGATAAGTAGACACCCGCGTACCTGAACGATCTCTGGGGACGCGCTGAGCGAGCTCCCCTTGCGCTGAATTATATTGATTACTGCCAGTCTCATGCCTCACTCTCTTCTACAGTGCACCAACCTGACACGTATACAGAGTATCAGACACCCCTAAGGAATTAGAAATGCAAGTCAGCATTTAGAAATATATTTTTTTATAATTTATTAGCGTAAGTGAAAGTAATCTATATCGGTAGTATGATAACTTGCCGCTTGACTGCCAACCACGAGCTATTTTTCAATCTGTATCTTAGAGCTTTTTTTTAATACGAGAGCCAGTTGGGAATCTGATGCCGTTGTGCTTAATGAGGTCGTATGATCGAATCCACCCCGCATTGTGTTTTGTGATGATACCTCCGTCTGAAGCGGCTGAGGAGGAAATAGTCTTTCCTTACCACTCACTACACAGCGGAGCAGCAGCTTCACCGCGACAGATCTGTCAACAAGTGGAATGGGAGGGAGATGCCACAAGCCTCTCTCTCTTCCTCTACTCTCTCATGTCTTCCGTGGGCTGTGTGGTGCTGTGTGTCAAAGAGCTGGTGATTTGTGAGACACCCAGGGACAGATTGGACGACAATATGTCTCGTGGCTTTATCCATTTGAAGGTCATATGATCTTCTTGAGCACGATTAGAAAGAAGCATATAAAACCTCAACTGGTGGCAGATTCTAGCCAATGCTATAGCTCCCCGATCAGACATCACGTGACAGATCATAACCGAGTGACAATTCCCCTTCCTTTAAAGTTAAAGAGAGATCGGTTCTTCCTCGCCTTCTGCATTATGGTAAAAAAACCAATAGTGTCCTGTCGCTTGAATATTAGCACCATGGTCGCAAAGCCGAAGTCCGGCACATGAGTTCGCATTCGCAGGGACATGGCCAAACTGAAATGATGTGTATCTTCAATGCTTAGTCACTTTGGTTTTAAAAGCATTCTGCTGGGATGTGTGTGTGTATTTTGCGCTCTATTTTACGAATTGAAGATTTGTGGAATAACTGTACCGGCAGTTGAAGCTACTACTAATGGTAACAATCTGACCATAATCCACAATCAACAGATGAAATTATTTCTTCATTGAACAGATGTGGGAGAAATTTAGCATTACAACACTTGGTCACCATTGGATCCTCTGGTGTGAATGGTCGTTGTAGTCGATGGAGATTCCAGTTGTAAACGGTTTTTTAGAAAAACAAGGTAGCCATGTATTACAGACGCGCCTTAAATTAAACCCCCTATGGCCAAAGTAAACCGAATCATATCCATATAGTGTCTCCCAAAAACCCAGCTCCGTTGTTTCCACAATCAAGATATACTGATGTTTGTTGTAGAATGTTCCCTTTTCCATGGGCGCTCGTGCCGATTTTTCCTGTTTCAGACACGATGCTCCTCCCGCTTTTGGTCCTCGGGACCTCTTTCCCAGAGAACTTCCTTCAATCCCCCCCCCACTTGTGGATTCTATTCTGATGGCACCCATTCCTGCGAGTCTCCTTGGTTGAGCAAGTGAGATACAGTATGCTAACTTAGCCCAAAAAAAATAGGCATATTGCAATAGTATACATACTAGAAGCAGGTGCAATTTCCAGCACAGGCATATACAGCATATGTGGTTGCCCTTGTTGTTAGGATGCGCTGTATATGACCCCAAAGACTAAAACGACTAGAGGCAGTTTTCTCAACCACATATAATTAAAATCTTCAGGCGCTAACCTCTGGGTTCAGTCACGATTCAGTGAATCCCCCTTTTATGCACGTTTCATAATCAAACCTGGCTGGCCGCTTGATCGTCCGCTCGAAAGCGTAGAGGATTTGTGCGTTCAAGCCTTTTTCAGTTGCGCCCCTCTACATGAAAAACAAGAAATGAGTATTGACTTTCAACTAAATTATTTAGTTTACTGTAGCTACACATAAATAGTTTGCAAACCCACTTACGGTTAAAAAATGGAGTTAGTATTACTTTTTGTCATTGTATATGCATCTCTGTCTCTGAGACCATCACATTGCACTGTTCAAACACCCCCCCCCCCCCCCAAACCCGTGACGTCACTTGCACTGTCTGCCAAGCAACCAGAAGAAATTACAGTCAGTTCTTGTTTGCAGGTGGAACACAGCTAGTCTCAGTGGGTTAGAGACGCATAGACACACTCTATACAATTTGCATGATACAACTGCCTCAGAGGCACACACAAGGAATAGTTAAGCAGAAACAGCCAAAAATACGCAAAAGAAGCCATCTATTTTGTAACCACTTACTTGCTGTTCCCCCCTTTGCCTCTTACTGTGACCTACTCTATAGCAAAGACAAAAACTAGAGCGAATGAAAAAAAACAAGCACCTGGCTGGTGAGATGAATTAATCCCACTTGTAAAAAATTGGTATATGACCAATAATTCATGACAACACTATGTTTTTATTATTACTTATCATCATCAACAAGAAGGTTAAGCTATAATCAGCTTTTTAAAAAATTAATACAAGATTCAACTCATGCTTATCAGTTCCGGTAAAAAAAAAATTGTAATTTATATACAGACTAAGTTAATGGTATTTAAAAATTTAAAGGCAGCAATTATTATTATTTTTTTTTTTACAATGTAGAAGAATTCATATTACTATAGAGAATTGTATGCCATATGGCAATATATACAGATTTCAGTATATTTTAAAAAACTATCTCTGTAAACATACAAAAACTACTTTTTTGTCAATTTTGTTGTATTTTGGAAAATATTGTAATTATTGTAAAATGTTGTAAATATAGATTTTTAAAAATCATTTTAAAATTATGAAGAGTTTATTTGCAATTATTTTACAATGCCAAGCGTTGGATGGAGTGGTGTAAAAGCACGGCCATGCACTGGCCTCTGGAGAAGTGGAAACCTCTTCGTGGAGTAACCAATCACCACTTCTCTGTTTGGCTGGTACTGGCAGTTGCCGGATGCCAGAGGAACGTTACTTGCCTTAACTGAATTGTGGCAATTTGTAAAAGTTTGGTGGCGGGAGCTGTTTTTTCAGAGGGGTGTGGCTAGGCATAGGGAAGTCTTAATGCTTCAGCGATACCAAGACATTCTGGACAACGCTGTGGTTCCAACTTTGTAAGAACAGTTTGGTGAAGGACATTTCTATTCCAGCATTACTGTGCCCAAGTACACAAAGCAGGTCCCTAACCTCCTGAGGCCCGGAAAAAAAAAGTTTTTGTGAATTTAGTATTTTTTCATGTCATTACATTGTTTAGAGCATAAGAAAAAATGGAAAAATAACAATTTAGAAAAATGATATTTATATTTTATATATGTTATGTTATATGTTATGCCAAGTCTTTTTTTCTTCTTTTTAACTAAAAAGACATGAGTGAACATGCATAGACAAAAAAAATTTTTTTTTAAACCACCAATAATTTTTTTTATCTACTAAATTTGTATAAAGATGATTTGCAACTATGTTATGAAAGATATAATAGAATGATTTGATATTAATGTGTTTGCATATTAATGTGTTCTTGGGGCAATGTGTAATGAAAAAATAAAGTGTAATAATGTGAGTAATAATTGTCAAGATTTTTCATAGTAATGTCTAATATTTCATAGGAATATTGAAATATAATTTCTTATTTCCAAAATGTGTAATAAACATGCTTTTAGTCCTGGTGTCCTCTACCGTGGACATGTATGAAATCAACATCCTTCATCAAAACAAAAACACATATTTATATTAAAAACCCCAACAATCATCCTCACAACAGTGATATATAAAAAAAACCTTAAAAAATATATATATATATTTAAATAAAAAATAATCACAAAATATTATCATATTTCCATAAGAGTGTTACAAAACATAACACAGTCAAAACTTTCCCAGAAGCTGTTATAGCTGAGGAACCAACTACTTATGAATGTCTATATATTCAGAAATTTATATTGTCTTATATGTGTATATATTTCATTTACCCAAAATTAATTTTAACAAAATGCATTTTCTTCCCCTGTAAAGTACATTTTATAATATATATTATGTAATATGTAATATATTTTCAGTTTTAAAAAATATATATTTCCTTAAGCTGTGCCATTTCCAACCTCTATTTAGCATATTTGAAATAAATTCTAGCTAGAGAAAAAATAAATATGCTTTTCTGTCATACATCCAGTTATCTATCCAATCACCAGCACCATATTTTCAGCAATGTTTTGAACTGAAATGCATGACTAATGCAAAAATGTCACAACCCAGTAATTTCTGTCATAGTCTAACACGCCAGTGTCATATTCTGATGTTACATAAGATGGGAGCTATATAACACCTTCAGCATTTTCCAAGTCTAGCACAACTGGAAACATCTTTATAGATTTCTAAAACCAAACAAATTGTAATTACAATTTGCCAAATTGCAGCAGAGACTGTGGGGCTTCTACGCCAATTAATCACTCTCCCTCTCTCTGTCTCTGTCTCCATCACACACAAACAACACACGTCGAAATAAAAACAGACTAACAAGTGTAAGGAAGTAGGAGTAGCAGTGCAGGTGTAAGTAGACTATGTAGTAAAGAATTTGGCCTGCCAACAAAACTGTTGCTGAACATAATTGGGAGTTATACAAGGCACTTAAGCTCCAGGGAAACTTTTCCTGCAGACCGAGCACTTCAGGATAAAAAACAATATTAAAATGTGCAAAATATCAAGAACGTAAGTACATAATGCCCTAAAGTGTGCATCCATTTTTGTTAAATATGCATTTCGGCACTAAAGTGACACATTTATATGCAAATGAAATGTTACTGTTGAGTTTGATATGCCATTAATGCCTGAAGTTAATCACTGTGAACTCTGTGTTATGCACTGGTTATATGTACTTACATTTTAATGATTACTTCTCACTGCATAATGTACAGAAGTAGTGCACTTGAAAATATGATATATATAAGGAAATAATATATTCTGGTTTGAATCTGACCAAAACACTAAATAGCAACAAAAACAGAGAGAAAAAAAAAAAAAAAAACCTGAAATGCAAAAACTGTTCTGTTCTGAGGTCAGTATGTGCAAAGTCCAAATGTTGATTCTAAGGTCATTTGATCTAACATTTTTAAAATGTTGAAGACTTATAGGCATGCCAGAAATCCCAGTGTTGGCAATCATTTTTCAGATCTGAATTTGAGGAAAGGCCTCCACTGTGCAAAAAGGTTCTTCCAATTGCTGAAGTGGTAGTTTTGAATATTTGAGTAACAAATGATTCATTATTTGTGAATAATTTTGGCAATGTTCACTCTTAAACTGAGATGCAAAAGCTGAGAGCAATGAGGCCTACAGTCATGTAGTTCCAAAATGAAATTTAAAACCTGTTTTAATTGAAAGAAAGGAAGTTGATAAAAAAGATTGAATCCATAATTGATAATATATTTGGTAGCATAACAAAAAAAATGTATACGCAAATGTTTTGTAGATTGGGAATGCCACAAATGTAACAAGGTGGGGAAAAAATTCCCAAGTACCAATATTGTCAAAAAAACAAAAAACAAAACAAAACAAAAAAAACAGAAAAAAATAATACAAATACAAATAAAAAAAATAAACCCTGGGAAGCTGTTATACCCAGTGTAAGCAAAATCAGTACATTTTTATATATTTTAGTTCAATGCAATAACATCAAATAAGATTTTTGGAAAAATTAACACAACATAAATAGTACTCACAAAATATCATGTTAAATCAACATCAAATATCTGCACATATGTGTAACACATTTTACCTTAAAAGTACTATTCCTATATATCTGCATTATATAGTGTCTTTATATTTACATGATTTTTATTAAAAATACATTTTTAATTCAATAAAAAGTTAATTTAATTATTCTAACTAATACGTTTATAAGTTGTATTTATTTATTCATTTATTCACAAATTTTCCTTCTGGTTGAAAAAAATGGTTGTTAAAAAATAAATTTTTGTCACATTGTACATTCCCATTAACATATTAATGACATTTTTCTCAAGGTTGGATTTTATTCCTTTTTTTTTAGTAAAAGTACTGTTTATAATGTAAAAGAAAACCACAAAGGCTTTGCACTGTGCTCATAAAGAAGATAGAGCATAAAGGAGATTACTGCTACATGTGGTTTTGGTGAGTCTAGATGGATTATGGTGTTGTTATAGATAAAGGAAATTGCAGCGGTAGCAGAGATGCTGGTAACTTCATGAGAATTCAAGCGATAAAATTCATGCAGAATGTCAGAAACTGCTGACCTGTAAACCCAAGAGAACCCCTATCACCATTGTGATCTTGAGCGGGCCAATTAACCTCAGGTTAAAGGAGGACTATTCTTGCCATTACTACGATAAGTTGGTTTTGATAAAATGGCTAGTGAGTGAAAACAGGCAAACACTGCTTCCTGTCAGAGCCATGGCCTTGTGGGTAGAGCTCAGACATACTGTGCAGTATTTTAAGCAACAGAGTCCTGACTTGAGGTCTCTTCTTGAACATGTTCCCTTTTCTCCCAGTCACTATTTGACTGTCCTATCCAAAAACGGCAAGAATAGCTCAAAAATATAAAAAACCTGCTTCTGTTCCAGACATTCGCATTGGATTAGTGTTTTGTCTAAAACCTTCGAGCTACATCCACCAAACTCAGCACAGAGCTCCAGTCTGTACTCACTCAGGTTACTTGATCTTTTCTAGCAGATCAGACTTACAGTTTTCCCATAGTGGATGATCTAAACATCATGTAGACTTCTACTGATGATTTTTGACTGTAATTCCTCAAGCTACATCCATCAGCCTTATCCAACTCTTTTATGTTTTATTGATCTTAAAAGGCTTTAAAAACTATTTTAAAGAAACATTTTCAGGACTTTGTCAGGCAACATCAAAGTTAGACTTGTCGGTCTGTTATTTTCTGTTAGAATGCTTAGTATGCAACCGACTGGATAGATTGTTCAGTTTATACACTTTTTTTGACAGAAACAGCACCTCCAACACTTAATTTCCCCTTATTAGATATTATATAAGTGTATTTTCCCCCATAAGAATATAACATCATTTGGTTTGATGCAATACAAATCTCTAACATGGTGGAAATACAGATAGAAAATATTTAGAGATAGGAAATACAGTGTAATATTTTAAAAGATCATATTTGAATATCATAGAATCTTGTTCACATACACTCATCATCATTAAACTCAAATGTTCAGCCAATCCAGCATCATTCTTTTACCAGAAATGCAACATCTTGCAACATGTAATGATCCATTTAGCCATGAGGTAATGTATGGTGTTAACTGAGTGCTAGTCTGTGCAGCTGTGTCTGTCCTACACCATGCTGTCTCACTGCCCTTTACGCTGCGTTTAATGAGTCCACTGGACCAACTGAATGAGCATTAGTTTTCTCCATCTCTCTTCTCTCTCGCACTCAATCATAATTTCTACTGTCTGAATGAAACTTTTCCTCTGGGCAGCCTCACTACCTCAGGAGCTGTGAGCACAGTTCTAATGGTGATCCTCATGGTAACAATTTGAAATCATAATTTCTAAAAAATATCCTATCATAACTTTGATTATATTGCTAATCTTGTTGATGCTTCCATCTAAAAGAACGGGATTTACATGGACAGTTAACAAAATTGAAAACTCTGTCATTTAATAATATTTATTCACCGTTGTACTATATTACTTTATTTCATCAAAACCAAAGATTTCTGATAATACCCTGGCTATATACTATTAATAGAGGCTGTTAAGCTCTAAAATGCACCTTTAAAATGTGGACCATAAAATATATCTGTTTCATTTTCATTTACTGTACTGTTTAAAAATAATGTATTAAAAAGGGGTCCATATTAAAAACATACTAGCAAATGGGCTCAATATAAACTACTATTCAAAATTGAGGGGTTGGTAAGATTTTTTTAAAGAAGTATTTCATGCTCACAAAGGCTGAATTTACAATTTAAAAAAACGTAAAAAGAAAAACAAACAAAAAAAAAGAAAAAAAAAATAAAAAAAAAAAAAAAAACACTCAGTTTTAAAAAAAAAAAAAACACAGCAAAACAAACAGATCCAGAGTCTATCCAAAACAGCAAAGCAAAAGCAAATCCACATTAATAACCGGCAACTGAGAGAAGGAAACTAGGAGAATTTATACAAATGCAAGAGAGGAACTAATGACTTAATTAACTGAACACAGGTGAACTAAATAAGGCAATCACGGGGAAACACAGGAAGCTAGGTCAAATTAAGAAACTAAGCCAGGAGAACATACACAGATGGAAACGCGAAAGTCCATAACTGTGACTTGTATTGACGTCTTTCCATGGTTGAAATAAAATATGTTCTGATGTTCATTCATGTTTATTTTGTGCTTTAAGTAAATGAAAATACGATTGGTTCACGTGCCGCTTGAATTGAGGCAATACAGCGATCTGTCATGACACATAAAATAGCCACAAAACGTTATTTGTTGTTTGAACTTCTTAAAAAAAGACAAAATCAGAAAGCTAAGAATTCATTATAACTTTGTTCTCTTCATTTGCTAGTTGCTGTCCATTAATCTACAACATTGTGTTGTCAAGAAACATTAAATGACCAATCAGAAGAACAGCTCTCCTATTGCTGTAATATGGTAATTCCAATGACGTTCGTCCCAATTATGATGAAGTAAGAAATGTAATCTAGCCAAACTACCATTATAATATATACAATCCAATGACGCACAGGTGCTGCAATAGTGTCATTCGTTTTAGGGAGAGCTGCAGGTCTAATTTGAGATGCATTTAAAAAATAGCCACAATTTGCTTGATGGCTGATTTGTGCTCTCTCCATAGACATAATCCAAAGAAAAAAGGTCTCATACATTGCAGATTGCTTTAGTACAGTTTGCAAGCCAACACTTCAAACCACTGCAAACTGTTTACTTCACGACACAGTCAGAAGGTTTAGGGTTGATGAACCATTTACAGCTAAACTATGTCTGTAATAATGAAGAAAAAGAGAGAACAAGATGAGGAGGAGAGGGCTGAATTTGTTGTCTTGGAGACTGTTGCTAAGTAGCAATATCATGGAAGCTTAGTAACAGAATGAGCTAAAGGGAGAGACACTTTTTGAGACTGTGACTTAAAAATGGGCAATAATAGATTAGACGCATAGGGATGGTAACAACGGTTTTGAAAAATGTGTAGCTTGTGTGCGCTCATGAGGGTTGGAGTTAAGTCTAGACTTGAATGGCCAGGATTATTTTTAGCCCACCTCAAGCAGTGAGAGACCCCTGGAGAATGGGAGCATTCAGAGATTTAATTATGGCAGAGGAGGAAGTGTGTGTGTGTGTGTGTGTGTGTGTGTGTGTGTGATGGAGCGTGAGCAACGACTGATTTAATCAACAATACATACAATTAGCTCAGAGGACATTTAAAACTGTGAATTAATTTGAAATCAGAGAAGCTACATTTGCTTTATTTGATCCAGTGGTGGATTAGATCACTTGAAATATGTAATAGAATACATAATGATGTGTGTTCAGCTGTGACCGTCTTCCCACTTCCACCAGAGAACATCCATCCCCCGGCTTATAAGTCATTTATAACACACCTGAGGATGTACTCTTAATAAAAACAGACATTGATGAACTGACATGCGAATTACAAATAAATGTACAAGCATGTATATATGGGAATCTGACTCTCTGAGACCAAATACCATTGGGAAAAGATCAGGCAACCCTTTTCCAATTTTCTATTGTCCAGTTTCGGTGAGCTCGCTGAGTTAACTATTGCCTTTGTCAGCTCGATCAAGTCTGGCCATTCTCCTTTGACCTCTGGCAACAACAAGGTATTTTCATCCACAGAACTGCTGCATACTGTATATTTTATCTTTTTCGGACCATTCTCTATAAACCCTAGAGATGAAAATCCCAGCAGATCAGCAGTTTCTGAAATAGTCAGACCTGCCACATTCAAAGTCACTTAAATCACCTTTTCTTCCTCATTCTGATGCTCGGTTTGAACTTCCGCAGATCATCTTGACTGTGCCTACATGCCAAAATTGATTTGTATGAAAAGTGAAGACGTCTAAATCTAATTGCAATAGTAACAGCATGCCACTACCCAAAAGGAATTTAATCTTTTAATTTAAGTCCACAAACATAGAAACATTCATCTGTCCACGAATCCCCCATTAACAAATAAACTTTGATATTCAACATAATACATCACACATCATTATTTCCCTAGACACAAAATTAGATCAATTAACCTCAAAAACAGTTTTAACTGACTATATCTCGCAAATGTTTTTAGATGAAATGACAGAATGACAGAATTTAACCACAGCCATTCAAGTGTTTTGTGCCATCTGTATCCAGAAGAATAATTTTACTTTACCCCTGACTTACCCTATAGAAATTAAAGAAACAATACTGTCTTTTTTATTGCTATATATAGAATTTGATATATTACTGTATAATGATATTTTGTATGGGCCAACATTGTGAAAGCACCCAAACCCACATTTTTGTACATTTTTAAAGTGTGCCTAACTGGCAATGAATGTGCAGCTTTAGCACATACTTGTGCATAATTGGTAATGTGCATTTTATTTAATATGCATGTTTACATGAACATACAACTCAGGGACAGGGTATTAAAACTGGGACTGTCCCTAGAAAATGAGGATGTTTGTTCACCATATAAGAGCACATTAAATTTATGTGAATATATTTTTTAATTCAAATCTGCATAATATTGATGTGTAAACTAGACTGGTTACACAAAGCACATTACCAATAAAATCTGACGGCCACCATTTTTTCTCCTCTTTCCAGCCAGTGACTTGTTTAAAGAGGGCCTTCTCTCTCAGTGCAAGGTCTGGTTTGAGTCCTTGCATGCGAGGCAGCCTCCGCAAGCATACAGAATGCCCACACAGTTTTTGGGGGTTCTACTTGCAGTTCGTCTTATATCTCATCCATAAGCATCTTGTACTCAGTCACTGTTTACCTGAACAAGTGTCTGATCTGTTGTCTGCAGTCTAGGTCGTCTGGACAAACTCGCAGAAGGCCTTTGGTGACAAACATGACAGGTGACATCACACTTCGTTCTGCTTGATCAATATTCTAATTAGTGTTACTATGGAAGTTTTAATATCTCAAAACATCGCAAACATTTACAATTCTTTCGCTCGCTCGCTCTCTTCCTAGTATGGAAATTAACTAAACTGCCTACTTAAAAACATTATATTTCTACTTCTGTCAATGTTTTACACACCAATCACACACAACTTTCACAGCGCGTTCGACAGCGATTTATTCAAAAATAAACAAGTTCCCACACACACTGACTTCGTCTTTATTTAAAGGGAAAATGCCACCGTTTTTCCATATTCAACTATGTTCTTCCCTAAACTTAGAGGAGTTGATACGTACCTCTCCCATCTCAGTTTGTGCACTCAGGCCCCTGTCCCAAATGGAAACACTTCATGTGCACTTGTGGTCTTCCAGACTTGCAATGGCCGCCGCGTGTCTGTTAAGTCCACGAAACCGCAGGGTGTCTCATTTTTCATTTTAGCGTTCAGAAGTGTGCTCGCACTGGGGCAAGCTCCGCAGCAGACCTCTACCCGACAGTCAAAGCGGCATTACGTCACGAAAGTGCGGACTCAGAGGGAGACCGCGAGGGTTTAGGGTGCCATTTGGGACAGGGCCTCAATCGCTGTAGTGCGTGGCACCACTATGCTAACGTTTAGCTTAGCACCATTCATTCCTTAGGATCCAAACAGGGATGAATTTAGAAGCCATTGTTTATTTTGTGTCACCATACTTACTCATGTAACTGTCTTTAAATAGGGAAAACATGGAAGTGTTTAGTGGCTTCTAAATTCATCCCTGTTTGGATCCTAAGGAATGAATGGTGCTAAGCTAAACGCAAGCATAGTGGCGAAGCGCATTACAGCGATTGAGTGCACGCGCTGAGACGGGAGAGGTATGTATCAACTTGTCTAATTTGAAGGAAGAACATAGTAGAATATGGAAAAAAGGTGGCGTGTTCCTTTAAATGTACAGCAAGTTATGCAGTTTATTTATTTTGTGTTACTCTGTAGATGGTTGTAATCTAGCTTACCTTAGGCCAAAAATGACGTATCTATGTTCTGCTCAAAATGTCCTACTATTAGTGCTGTTAGTCTGATGTCCTGTAGCTTCTTTCAGCATGAGCACCTCTAATATAGGCAGCACATCATTCAGAACAAAATACCTCTCACAATATACTACCACCTTAATAAATAAATTAAAATTATTGCCAAAATTTCTCGTGCTAAATTTAATTACATTATCTGTGTTGTGAATTTTCTGTAGGCCATCTGTGCTATTTACTTTCATGTTGCAGGGTATCTATCACCTGGTTGAGCAAAAACCATGAAAATTTGGTTATTGTACCTTAAACGGTTCTTCACTGCAGACCTGAAATAATTTTTTCTGCTTTTTGATTTCCTGTTATCTTATTGAAAACTACTATTATTTGGGGTAGATCTTCTTTCAGAATGGTCTAATTGGACTGAAACCACATGCATGCTGTTTGTTTAAGCTGATGAGAGGCAATAAATGGGGAGATGCATGTGTGATGCCAGAGATTCTGTTAATAAAAGGAGCAATTCACTCCAAAATGAATATCTAATGGCAGACATTAGATACCATTTCTGTCAGTTTATTAGGTGACAAGATGTTTCCACAGACAATCAGTTTGTGATAAGTTCCTCCTCCTTTGACTTCCTTTCAAACAGACCAGCTTCTCTTCTTGCTGGGGTCCCACCAGCTTAAGGTACGTTTACACCAACCAAATTTGAGCTATCTGCAGGGCCACACATTCAAGAGATTTAGCAATTACTGATTCAAAAGTGTTTCAAAGTAAATCTTGCTCAGCAGGCACTGGACGTCAATATAACGTCATACTGACACTGGATGTTTAGATTTTATTTAGAGAAGTTGCAAAAGTAAATGGTATGTGTCTTTTCTTGAAGCATATCATGAGTGGTGACTTTTCTGTTTACGTTTTACTGTTTTGCTAAGATTTTTGTCCCTGTCAGTATGGATATCAAAATATAGCATCCTACAAGAATATTCACTCCTAAAATCTTCTATTAACAGATTTACAGTTAAGCTAATGGATTTCATTCTATACACACGTTGTAGATGTACCTCTTAAATGTACTGTAGACTCATCAAAATAGATGTTTAAATCTTGATTTCAAGTAAAACAGCCCTATCTGCTGGCCACTGTAAATACTTATTCCACAACACAAATGACTGAATCAGCTTCAGCTTCTCCAGCGCATTGGGTCTTAAAAGCATATCTATTACATGTAAACTAGAATCTGTTGTGATTACTGTGACATCAATCTCTTCGTGCAACCCTTATTTTCCATGATACGTAATTTGATTTTAATAATATAAATGCCAGTAACATAATATGGTTTTTAAAAAGACATAAAAATTAATCATATGTTATATATGAAAGTGGGTTTTGTAATTGTAATTTGACATATTTTACATATGAAAGTGGGTTTTGTAATTGCCAAGTAATGCATTTTCTTCACTTCATTCTAGAGGGTAATTTCAGACCAAGTGAAACAAAAAGGTAGAAGAAATGATAGTTAGTTGGAATTCAAGAACCAATATTACTGGTTCAACAAGTTGTATAAATAGTAAACAGTTACTATACCTGAGATTTAAAATGATCTTTTAAAGAGACATCCTGCAAAATATTTTGTCAGGTAACTTTTCTATCCTAAAAATGGACGAATGCTAAATTAGAAGTAATAATTATGGTTTAATACGACCAAATCAACTTGCCCACATTAGTTTACATGGACACAAGTCTGTTTAGAAGGTTTTACATCCTTCCATGTTTTTAAAGTTTGATAATTGTAGTGTTTTAGAACAAAGATTTTCATACATGTCTAATACACTGAATCTCCAGCTGACAAAACCATAATCCTGGCATGTTGTTGACATGCACAGATGGTCTTATTAAAGAAATTATTGAACTAAAATTAATATTCGGGTGGCAGGTAAATCAGAAAGGATTCACCTTCATATGTGAAGAACAAAGAGCAGATTTGCAGATTTGGGAAACAGACGCAAGTCTTTCAAGTAAGTCTTTACTTTGACATTTTTACATTGTAATGCACATTTCACATTTTAATGCAAGTTTATATTTTATAGATGCACACATTTTAACACAAATGCAATTTTTGTAATGTTTGCATTTTTAGATGCACATTTCTTTTAAAGTACACACTTTAATGCAAATATTACAATCATGAGTCAATGATTCAGTGACCCATTAATAAAGACTTGCTTCATTTGCTTTGTTTCTGAATGAATCAGCAAATCAGTATGTATTATAAAATGCTTTTAATATTTTATAAGACAGTGACACCAGGCAAAGTTCTAAAAAAGATAAAAAAGTTCTAAAAAATAAACTCTAAAAAAGAATTTCTAATCTTAATTTCTTGGACAACTTTATTTACTGGATAAATATGTAAATACTTATTTATAAAAAAATAAATGAAAATAAATAAATAAATAAAATAAAATAAAAAAACCCCCAGAAAAGTCACACCAGGTACTTTTAAAATTCATCCACTCCTGTGCTCATACTAAACAAAAGGGTGTTTGATATGCAGCATGATCTGCATTGTGCAAAATTATCTTAATATACATACATTGTAATTTTAATGGTAAAAGATTGCAAAAATGCTATGGTAAGAGTCTGTTAATTAGTTAACAGTATGTTCCCTTACTAAATACGAGGAAAAACGGTAATTCAGGGGTGTCCAGTCCTGCTCCTAGAGGGGTACTGTGCATAGTGTAGCTCCAACCCCAATTAAACACACCTGATGTTACATCTTATGTTGTTAAGATAATATTTATTGCACTATTTGCATAATTAGTGATGTGTGTTACCATGTTGATTTTTATTTGTGTATGACACTTGTGTGCACCTTCTATAAATCAGTATTTACCTAAACTTGTAGAATAAAAGCTACCTGTACTTGAGATGAACTTTGATTCTTCATGTTGCTTTCTCTTCACCATCTGTGTTATTATATATACTTTGTCAGTATATGTTAAAGGTATAAAACAGTTTAGTAACAGCTTGCTTGTGCAAATTCAGCAAAAAAGGGCTGATGAATTAACTGATTTAAAATGTTTTTGTCTTTTTGTTTTTTTTTGGTTTACTGATTTAAAATGATTGAGTGCTGTATTAAAAATGCCCCCCCACCCAGTTTTTTTCCCTCCGAAATCTAATCACCTTAAAGTATCATGTTACTGTCTACTGCAAGCTGTTCATGATTCTGTGTGTACAGTATGTGATCAGTCTGAATGGTCATAGTCCAGATATTTGGGGTGTCACCTGGAGTGGCCAGTTAAATTTTAGGGATGGCTTGTGTCCACGCTGCTGGTCTTATTTGAAGTTGACACATCATTTTCATGAAAAACTGAATAGCCTGAGTCATATGAATGGATAGAGGTGATAGAGTTTTCTTCTTTCCAGGTACTGTAAAGAAAAGGTGTGCAGAAGTGATTTTTTTCATAACAAACCAAAAAAAAAAAAAAAAAAAATCTAAAACAATCCAATAATAAGAAAAACTATGAAATTGTATATTATCACCTCATGTGTTTCATCGTGGTCATTTGAATACTCACACTTATTATGGGATGTTCTCTAATCTCCTCCTGTACTGCATTTCTCCTGTCTTTGAATTTCATTTATATTGTCTGTGTGGAAAATGTTGATTATTACAAAAATATCAATCAATCAATGTTTCAATGATGTTTGAAAAAAAAAATATGCCTTTTCATTCACCACTTATAACATTAACACTCTGAGTTTATAATTACTATTAATTGCTCATATATTGTTATATTATTTCACAATGCCATACCATACCCACCACATTCAGATGCTGAACATGCAGAATGTAAAATCTCAGAGTCATCTGACAATCTGGCATCATTTGTTGACATTGATGGGTCATCATTACTGACTAGAAAAAAAGGAGATTGTTATGATGTTGTAAATACAACATGTACAGGTTTACGTACAAACGTATGTATACTGAAGTATGACTCAGGGTCTAAAAGGGAGTCTTTGCTTTGTCCTGTCTTTTTTGCCATCACTGGACCTCTGTGATCCAGTTCCTTTGGTGATTTCTCTTTTGAAACAGTATAAATGCATGGAACATGTTTAGACTGTTTTTGTGTTCTGTTTGCTAGTATAGTTTCCATGTTTTCTGATTAGTTTCACACCTGTTTCTGCATCACTGTTTCAGTACTTTTAATTAATGTTTGCACCAAAACACCCCAATATATTTAGCTGGCTCATTTGGCATGACTGATTTGCCTTTAAGTGGAATGATTTATTTTTGTTTTCTACACTGAACAAAATTATAAATGCAACACTTTTGTTTTTGCACCCATTTTTTCATGAGCTGAACTCAAAGATCTAAGACTTTTTCTATGTACACAAAAGGCCTATTTCTCTCAAATATTGTTCACAAATCTTTCTAAATCTGTGTTAGTGAGCACTTCTCCTTTGCAGAGATAATCCATCCACCTCACAGGTGTGGCATATCAAGATTCTTATTAGACAGCATGATTATTGCACAGGTGTGCCTAAGGCTGGCCACAATAAAAGGCCACTCTAAAATGTGCAGTTTTATTACACAGCACAATGTCACAGATGACGCAAGTTTTGAAGGAGCATGCAGTTGAAATGCCGACTGCAGGAATGTTCACCAGAGCTGTTGCCTGTGAGTTGAATGTTCATTTCAGAGAATTTGGCAGTACATCTAATCGGCCTCACAACCGCAGACCAGGTGTAACCACACCAGCCCAGGACCTCCACATCCAGCATCTTCACCTCCAAGATTGTTTAAGACCATCAAACCGGACAGCTGCTGCAACAATCGGTTTGCATAACAAAAGAATTTCTGCACAAACTGTCAGAAACTGTCTAAGGGAAGCTCATCTGCATGCTCATTGTCCTCATCTGACTGCAGTTCTTCATCGTAACCAACTTGAGTGGGCAAATGCTCACATTCGATGGCATCTGGCACTTTGGAAAGGTGTTCTCTTATAGGCTGAATCCCGGATTTCACTTTACAGGGTAGAGTGCAGACAGCGTGTATGGTGTCGTGTAGGTGAGGGGTTTGCTGATGTCAATGTTGTGGATCGAGTGGCCCATGGTGGCGGTGGGGTTATGGTATGGGCAGGCGTATGTTATGGACAACGAACACAGGTGCATTTTATTGATGCCATTTTGAATGCACAGAGATATCGTGACAAATCCTGAGGCCCATTTTTGTGCCATTCACCCACGACCATCGCCTCATGTTGCAGCATGATAATGGACGGCCCCATGTTGCAAGGATCTGTACACAATTCCTGGAAATTGAAAACATCCCAGTTCTTGCATGGCCAGCATACTCACTGGACATGTCACCCATTGAGCATGTTTGGTATACTCTGGATCTGCGTATACGACAGCGTGTTTCAGTTCCTGCCAAAATCCAGCAACTTCGCACAGCCACTGAAGAGGAGTGGACCAACATTCCACATACCACAATCAACAACCTGAACTCTATGCGAAGGAGATGTGTTGCACTGCATGAGGCAAATGGTGGTCACACCAGACACTGACTGGTTTTTGGACTCCACAGATCCCCCAATACAGTAAAATACAATAAAACTGCACATTTTTAGAGTGGCCTTTTATTGTGGCCAGCCTAAGGCACACCTGTGCAATAATTATGCTGTCTAATAAGCATCTTGATATGCCACACCTGTGAGGTGGATGGATTATCTCGGCAAAGGAAAGTGCTCACTAACACAGATTAAGACAGATTTGTGAACAATATTTAAAAAAGAAATAGGCCTTCTGGTTTCTCCCAAGGTTTTTTCTCCATTCTGTCATCGATGGAGTTTTTGGTTCCTTGCCGCTGTCGCGGTCTCGACCCACACCCATGAGAACGGTATGATGAGTGGGGCGGGGCCGAGAGCCGTGGGAACGGAGCGAGGCCGGTGGAGTGATTGGGAAATGAGCGACACCTGCTCCACTCACCGGTCTCGAGTCCCACGGAGGAGATCGGGAGGATACAAAAAGAGGAGCGACGACAGTGAAGGACGAGAGAGAACAAGGCCTGGGCTTATTTTTGTGTTTGGTTTTTATTTGTGCGTGGCAGCCGCGCTCTCGGCCCCCGCCCCCACTCATCACACACTTCATTTCCAGCGTTATCGTTGACTTGATTGCAAATAATTGCACAGATACTATTTGAACTGAACTGAGCTGAATGATGATATCAGTGAATTCAATGATGAACTGCCTTTAACTGTAATTTTTGCATTATTGACACTGTTTTCCTAATTAATGTTGCTCAGATGCTTTGACAATCTGTTTTGTATAAAGCACTATATAAATAAAGAAGAATTGACTTGACTTGACTTTTGTGTACATATAAAAAGTCTTAGATCCCCTGAGTTCAGCTTATGAAAAATGGGGGAAAAAACAAAATTTATCATATTTAAAAATCACATAACCATAAAAAAGAACATGATTTTGAAAAATCACATACCCATTTAAGATTTTTTTGGTATCGGTATCTAAATTGTAAGAAAATGTATCTTTATCATATTTAAAAATTTTGGTATTGCTCATTCCAAGTTTGCTCCCCGATTGGTTCTTGGTTGTTTTCTATGTTGCAGTGGGCTAGTTTCATTTGTGGAATAATATAAAATTATAAATTAATATTCAAAAATTTTCACAGTGCTAACTTCATTTGTGGACGTGTTAAACAATTTATAGTGTAGCCTAATAATTTCAAACAAAGTTATGTATTTGTTGTACTCAATAATAATAATGGACTGTACAATAATAATAATGGACTGTACAATGACACTTATACATTAATAAACAATTACACATATAAATTAACAAAAAAATAAAAAGGCAATTTTCTGAATAATTAAATGTTATGTAGATTTGACATTTATGCCTTTGAAACTACATTTCAAACACAAAATTTACAACAAAGCTATTAGTGAGCTCTGGTTCATCTTCAAATCAGTCACACAAACAGATTTACAGTTTTAATTGTTTATTTTTTTAAATAATGTAGTCAAGATAATGACTTTTACACTGAAAATATTTTTGACCTTAAGTCAAAACAAAAAAACAACAAAAAAAACAATTTCTATATAACAGAAAGGTGTTTGTGTGTGACATGCAGCATGATACATCAGGAAAAAACAACAACAACAACAACAACAACAACAACAACAACAACAACAACAACAAAACTGAATCCCCATACTTCTGCAATTTTATTCAGTGGACAAAACATACAGTTTATATTTACATAAAAAACAAACGATATGTTACAACTGGTACTTTAAAATATATCAAATATGTGGGAGAAGTGGGGGAAGTCTTGGCCTAGTGGTTAGAGAGTTTGACTCCTAACCATAAGGTTGTGGGTTTGAGTCTCGGGCCGGCAATACCATGTCTGAGGTGCCCTTGAGCAATTTAATTAATACTTGACTTGAATTAAACAATATGATCAGGGCCGTGACTACATTCACAAGATGTCTGTATGCACTTTTCCCCCAAGTCGACTCTCAAATATACTAATTTCTGAACAATATGATCAGGGCCGTGACTACATTCACAGAGCCCAGGTCAAAATGTTAATGGATGGTTTCCCTAAAAAAATGTAGCTAGCAAAGCTAACTGCTCTACATAAAATTAAAGGGGTCATATGACGTTGCTAAAAAGAACATTATTTTGTATATTTGGTGTAATGCAATGTCACATGCGGTTTAAGGTTAAAAAACACATTATTTTTCCCATACTGTACATTATTGTTGCTCCTCTATGCCCCGCCTTTCCGAAACACGTTGATTTTTACAAAGCTTATCGGTCTGAAATGTGAGGTGTGCTTTGATTGGCCAGCTATCCAGTGCGTTGTGATTGGCCAAATACCTCAAGCGTGTGATGGAAATGTTACGCCCCCTTAACATACTGTTATGCCGTGTTCCGGCACGATGACACAAAACCAATAAAACTCATTACAAACGAGGCATTTGTTGCATCCCGTGGGGACATAATTATTTATTATAATGACTTATACCATCTTTTTTACGTTGCATATCGCGCTGCTTAAACATATAACCATGTCTGCAAATTTCTGATCGAGAAACGACAAACAACAAGCACTAACAGTTACTCTACACTGCTTAAAACTCGCATTTAAATCATCAGTGGCAAATCCTTTACATATGAAAACATACAGGCTGTGAGCAAGAAGCGCCAGACTGTCTTTTGCAAAGTTGGAATTGCCCCACTTTAAAGAAAACAGACACTGGCATTGCAGGCTACTGGTTCAGGAAAACAGTCTTTGTCCTCCATAAAATGCACTGCACACATCTGAATATTTGGGTTGAAACTGTTCTGGAACAGTGTTGAAATACAACTTAACCACTGATTTCTAGTTGTGTCCTCTTTTGGAAGCCCAAACAAAGTAGCTTTGATTTCACAACTAAATACACAGCGTCTCCTCTACATGGTGCGGCAGCAACAGCAAATATAAAAGTTACGCCTTCTTTCTTGCGTGAACATTTTGGTGGTGTTATGCAAATCTTTTCACATCGTGACGTAGACATGTGGGGGGTGTGTTAGAACGAGCCGTTTTAGGTAGGAGTGGTTAGCTCTTAACTTTCATAAAGAGTATATCTTTGGATTTGAGACTTTAGTCTTCGCAACTTTACAGATCTTCTTTATGCACTAAGAGTTTGTAACACTCCAAAGAGAAAGGAACAAATAGCAACAAAATCATATGACCCCAAAAAAAAAAAAAAAAAAAAAAAAAAAAAAAAATAATTCAAAAAAATTATTCTACAAAATATTTATATAAACAAAAAACTTAAGATACTAAGTCATACTGTCAAAATTAAACAATACAAATTATTTTCATGGACTAAGCCTTGACCTTAGAAGAACTTATAAATGATGATATAGAGACCCCAGTGTGAAATGTGGGGTAGTTTACGTGCTTTTCATAAAAGTTATACTGAGAGCGCTTTACAACTTTAATAACATGAACAAACATCATAAAATGCTTAGCAGATCATTAGTTATATGTTATATACATGTTATATTAAATATGCTATATACCATATTATGATAAATATTCATGGATAATGGATATTCAGTTAAATTTCATTTCAGAAATCTGCTCAGTGTAAAGTGCCTCACTACTGTTTACTAATTGAGAAAATGTTCTTTGATGATTCAGTATGTAAGTGATCTCTCAATTAATGGCCGGTCATAGTGGCACCTGGAGTGGACAATCAACTTTGTCTAAACTGCTGGTCTTATTCGTAGTTGACACATTTTTTTTGTTTGTTCTGTTTGGCATTTTCAGGGATGGACATTTAATTTATCCTGAGTCAAATGAATTGTTGGTGCTGGAAGAAGTTGTTGGAAAGACATTTAGATTAACTGTTGTTGTTGCTTTTTTTAATATTAAACTATGAATTATAAATGTAATGTAAAACTTTATACTCAGTTTAAGTGGATACTCACACATGTCATCAAGTTCTTTCACCCCATTCTGCACTACATTTCGTCCGTCGTTGTTTGGGACTGAATATCTAAATGATCATTACAAAAATCTTACTAAATGCAAATTGTGGGTGTTGCCTGATTCTTGCATCATTTTCAGGGATGGGGAAAATACCTTTGCATATTCTTGAAGCATATCCTGAGTCAGTTGAATGGATAGAGATCTTTCTTTCAGGTACTGTGAAGAAGAGGCAATCATATTAACTTTTTTGTCTTTATATTGTAATACATATAATGCATAAACCCTGTGAGGTTTAGGATCATGTGGCAGCTTTTATTGTTGTTATTAATATTACATTACACTCAGTTTAAGTGATGTGTTTGGTTGTCAACTGAATACTCACACATGTCATCATATGTTCTCTCACTCCATCTTGCCCCGCATGTCATCGGTCTTTGGTCTGGACTGAAAAAACTTTGACTGTGTGGAAATTGTTGATTACAAAAATATTACCAAATGAAAATTGTTCCTTTTCAGCACATCAATTCTACAACAAAACTATAAACTAAATGATATAAACACTCAATAAAAACAAACACCAACAATAAAAACAACATTTAAACCTTGAGTCATCTGAGATACTGTCTTCTGTTACTGGCACTGATGTCTTTTCGGGACTGACTAAAAAAGAAAAGACACAGGACTATGCAAGAATATTTCACTATAGTATAAACTTACAGTGTGAATCATGACTTACATATGAAAGAGGATTATTTGCATGAATCATGACTTACATATGAAAGAGGATTATTTGCAGAGTCATACGTACCACTTTCAGCTCTTGGAGGATGAAATGCCTCAGTGTCATCTGATCTGTTCTCAGCATTGACTAGAAAACAAGAACAGACCACAGGACCGTTGAAATAGAATATTTCAAAGCTTCCCGTCATAAATACAGGCTTTGTATGACTTACACTCTGGAGGATAGTCTTTGCTCTGTCTGTTGTTTTCTGTCACATTAACATCAGTGTTGTCTGCCATCATTTCCATATTCTTCAGCTCCCTGACCTCAGTGATTCAGCAAAATATATTTATTGTGAAAGATTCAAATACATTTGATTTTTGAGCTGATCCCTGATTTGGCAAAGTATAATGGATATCAAAAGATAGCCATAAATGTACACAACAGAAGACTATTCACCTTTCAAATCGGCTTTTTACAAGTGGACAACTAAACTGAATGTTTTTTTATTTTTTATTCTGTGTTCAAAAAGTATTTATGCAAATATATAATAACGTGTTAACATATATTTGGTATAATTATGTATTATTTCTTTTGGTTGCTCATTAATAGTTAGTAAGGTATTTGTTAAGTTTAGGTATGGGTTAAGATTCAAGGATATAAAATATAGTCATGCAAAATAAATCATTAATATGTGCTTTCTGAGTACTAATAAACAGTCAATATGTTAGTAATATGCATTCAAATAAGCAACTAGTTATAGCGAGAATTAGTCCTCAAAACGATGTGTTTTAATAATGATGATGATAATGATGATGATAATAATAATAATAATGTTTAATGCAACATGTATCTCCTGTGCTGGGTAAATTACTTACAGATTGTAATCTGTTACTGATTACAAATTTCAAGATATGTAATAAAATAATCCATCAGATCACACATTTTAGGTAATACAATTTTACTGCTCTTTGATTTGTTTTATATTTTGACCTTGTTTGTCACATTGTTTTGAATTAGAATATTTTATACCATATTGATGTGAGAATACAAAACATATTGCATTCTTTGTCATAAACAATATGAAGTGCAATGAAGAGTCCTTGCATTAAATGAATAACATGAATAAACATGACAACAGCAAAGACATTACACAGCCAAGTCTTGCAAGATTTATTTATATATATATATACATCCACAACCAAAATTAAAATTTAAATTAAAATTAAACTTTACTTTATTACACCACAGCTGCACATCAGCAGTAACTTGAATAAGTATTCATCCCATGGTCTAATTGATTGAGTGGTGCTTTTGTCTCCACATTTGGAAGCATGAATTGCAAATTTATTTACATAGTATAAAAACAGCAAATAATTATGCATGTCCATATGTGGTAACATATCAGACCAGTAATATTTATGTTTATTATTATTATTATTATTATTATTATTATTATTTAGATTTGACATGTAAACATTTGCAGTTGACAGGAGCTGTAGAGTTTACAGTGCACTTGACTTTAATATATTAAGTATATACTCTAAATGTTTTAACCATGTCACCTTAAAAGTGGAATGATTTGTAAATCCAGTGGTCACATGACTAGTGGCTGGTCTGTTGGCCATGGAATTACACAAAACTGCATGACTTTCTGAATGTAAATTGGTGGTAAGGTAGAGGCTTTTTATTTATTTATTTATTGTTAATAAATGTGTTACAGGGATATGCCATATCTTAAAATGTACTTCCTTTGCCTTATTTGGCAGTAAAAATTTATTAGTTGCCGACCATATTTGCTCAGTGAGGTATGAAGAAGAATTGTTTCCACTTTATGAGTGCTTTTGGGTAACAGCTGACATCTCGAGTAAGACATTTTCTAATATATTAGTAATTACACTTAATATCCATGATATTAACACCTCCAATAACAAGATTTGGAATTTGTCGGACAGCTTAATTATAACTGAGTTGTATTTTCACAAGGTAAAGCAATTTAGGGGATTTAGCAATTTAGCAATTTTGAACCAAATTATAATCAGGAAGATTCAATCCCTGAGGAAGAAACAAATTGCTGATAAGTATAAATCTCACCGTTAGTATTCAATAAGTCTGAAATAAATATAATTCCCTTGTCAAACCATTTTTTTAAAAAAAATATACTCTTGTTTTTAGACAACACAAATTGGTTTTTCCTTAGAATGCAAGAATGTGGAGAAAAATTATGTTTAAAGGCTTATTAAACATACATAAATATGTGGGAAGTTAAATTTATATAAATCCACACGAAATTAAAAAAAATAAAACACAAACTTTAAAAAAAAATAAAAAAAAATAAAATAAAATTGGGTATATAAAACCATATAGATTTACTTTGGGACAAACAATGTTTAATCCAACTGATTTTAAAAATAATGTTAAGATTAAGAGTGCTAAAATCAAGGACATTAAACCCATCTTCTGAAAAAGTTCTAATAATAGTTTTTCTTTTCACATATTCAGTTTTGTTTTTCCAAATAAACTTAAATAAAACCCTATCAATATCTGAGCACATTTTAGGGTTGACATATAACGACAGAGCAGGATATACCAGCCTCGAAATTCCCTCAGCCTAATTGGAGAGCAGAACACGCCCATTCCTCTGAGACAAGCAATTAAAAACTGCTTTTGCTTTAAGTAAACATTTAGAAAAATTAGATTAAATTCTTTCAGGTGGACATTTATTAATTATAATACCAAGATATTATATTTGTTTTACCTCAATTTCACATACATCTGATATATCAGAATGATGAATTGTCATAATCTCAGATTTAGTCTGGTTAACAGAAAGGCCAGAGACATGCGAAAACAGTTTTAAAGCTTCTAATATAATAGGGACCTGCCTTTTGTCTGCAAGTTGACTAATCAAAATAGTGCGGTCTGCAATTTGGACGCCCTCAGTATTCGAACAATTCACAGTAAAAAAGATTAAGAAGCACTGCAACTAACAAAAACAAAAAGGGAGAAATAGGGCATCCTTGCCTAATTCCTCTCCCAATGACAAAAAGTGGTGAAGTTCCAGAAGACAAAGATACATTACTTGTGATGTCTTTATACAGGGTCTGTACAGTTTTCACAAATTTAGGACCAAAACTGAAATGTCTTAAGGCTTCATACTGTACATAAAGGCATGCTCTACTGTATCAAATGCCTTATAGAAATCTAAAAACAGAATAAGTGCATCATCCTTAACCAACCAAAGTAATCTAAAAGTATGGTTGTTTTCACGAGTCCCTTGTTTGTCCCGAGTTCAACTGCCCACTGTTCTTCAGAAAAATCTTCCAGGTACTGCACATTCTTTAATTTTCCAGCATCTTTCCATATTTAAACCTTTTCCAGTAGTGAATGTAAGCTATGATTTTGAGATGATAATCAAGATAGAGATGTTCTCTGATAGCAGACATTTGGCAAAAATGCCCATGATTTTTTTTTATATTCATAAAGCCCAGTTCAAAAAGTTTGGGGGGTTTCCCTAAAAAAAAAAAAGCACTTAAGCTACCTGCTTAAAGTAGCTGTTAACAACCTAACCTGTAATTTTTTTAGTAACTATAAAGACCTTGATTAGCTTGGTCAGGTGTGTTTGATTAGGTTTGGAGCTAAACAGTGGACATCCAGGGCTGGATTTGAGCAACCCTGGCAGTCTTGTGGACTAACAGACATTGTAAGTTTGCAAGTCGGTTAGTGCACATGAATTGTGCTATTTGGGATAAGCTAGAGTGATTTCAGCTCTTATAGACCTTATTCAGGGTAGCGCCATATTTCATTTTTGACAGTAATAAAAACAAGGGTGTGAGGGAAATACAGTGTGTTCAATGGATTGAACTGTTGTTTAAAAACTTACAAATTGTTTAGTTGATGAAACGCCTTTAAAAACATTCCACAGAATAGTTTTAAATGTTAATGAAAATTAATAATTAAATATATTAAAAAAGAATAATCATTATTATTAATAATTATTAATAATAATAATTATTACAACAAAAAAAATAATATTATCACAACAAAAAAAAAACTACAAAATGCATTTAAGTTTAGAAAGTTCTTTATAAAATACA
The DNA here is from genome assembly GCF_018340385.1 of Cyprinus carpio. NCBI lineage: Eukaryota > Metazoa > Chordata > Actinopteri > Cypriniformes > Cyprinidae > Cyprinus > Cyprinus carpio. The sequence goes on from NC_056604.1 coordinate 18,490,769, forward strand.
CAATTTGTATAAGAACATTGATTTTAAAAAAAACAAATCCTCAAACACCTACCTATTCAAAAAAAACATAAAATATATATCACAAAAAAAAAAAAAAATAAATAACAACTGCTTTCAAATGATCCAATCCACAACTCAAAACAAAATAACACAGCAGGTGAAGAAGGTTTTTTATATTTATAACAGAAGGGTGTTGGTGTGTGACATGCAGCATGATCTACATTGTGCATTTTGTAACAATGTTTCATGTCAAATTCCTGCACTAGCTTTTTCCCTGAAGTTCACTTGATTTACTCATTTCTAGAAAATGCTCAGACCCTTACTAAATTCACAGAGATGAGGTCAAAATGGGTGGTTTCCCTCAAAAAATGTAGCTAGCTAAGCTAACTGCTCGATACAAAATGAATTAAACTCAAAGTTAGAGAAAGTAGCTAGTTACAATACAATAATATCTATTCAAAATACAAGTAATAATTAACAAAATACTTATCAAATCCAACATAAAACAATTAGTGTATAAAATAACACCTCAAAAACAACACAAAAAATAACACTAAAACAAACTAATTACAATAACAAAAAAATAAACAATAAAATAACATATATCAACACTAAATATCAACTCCAGTTTTAAATGCAAAATAGTTAGTGTGCTCTTCACAGATTTTATACTGACAACCCTTGATAAACTTTAATAGCAGTGACCAATATTTATATATGCTTAGCATCATTAATTAAGATAAACTGAAATATTTATGATTAATGGATAATATAATGAATGTTCCTGATTGAATTTCAATCTGATCATTGTAAAGTAGCTCATTAATGTTTTCTGATTGAGAAACTGTTCTGAATGACTGTTCTGAGTGTGGAAGTGATCTGTGTAAATGATTTCTTCTGAATTGCGGTTGAGATATCTGGAGTGGCAACTGGAGGGGACAATTGCATTTTAGTGGTGGTTTATGTCTGCTGGTCTTATTTGAAGTAACACCATTATTTAGTTTATTCTATTAATCAATTTCGGGGATGGGGAAAATGCCAGTGCATTTTCTTGAAGCATATCCTGAGTCAGTTGAATTGATAGAGCTTCTGGAGGTCTTTCTTTCAGGTACTGTGAAGGAAAGGTAATCAGATTTTTTAAAACCAACTTTTTTTTGTCTTTATATTGTAATAAATGTAACGCATAAACCCTGTGAGGTTTAGGATCATGTGGCAGCTTTTATTGTTGTTATTAATATTACATTACACTCAGTTTAAGTGATGTGTTTTATGGTCAACTGAATACTCACACACGTCATCATCTGTTCTCTCACTCCATCTTGCCCCGCATGTCATCAGTCTCTGGTTTGGACTGAAAATCTCTGTGTGGAAATTGTTGATTACAAAAATATTCCTGAATATAATTATAATTCCTGAAATATTGTTTATAAAATATGCCTTTATATTAATTCTGTAACTGAACAATGAAGGACTTGAGAGACACATTCACTCACCAGGACACCAACATTTAAAACTTGAGTCATCTGATATACTAGCATCTGTTACTGGCACCGATGTGACTAAAAAAAGCAGAGATAGGATAAAAGAAAATGTTTCATTATGGTATGCGCTTATTTTATGAATCATGACTTGTACAATGTCCATAAAAGAGGTTTGGTCAGAAACATGTAAACTACTATCAGTTGACTAGTATTTGATTGTTAAAATGAACACTTTACAATATAAAATTAGGGTGCTTTCACACTAGGAACTGTACCCGAGTCTGCTTAAAAGGGGTGCTCTGGGGTACGGTTCGCTGCTGATGTGAATGCAGTCGTATAAAATCGTGGAAGTGAACCGCTAGTAATGACGTATAATTTGATAACAATGTGTGTTTGTGTGTGTGTTTCACTCACTTTCCTGACGAGTGTGACTGACGTGCTGCAAACAGATAGCTGTACATCTAATTTCTGTTCGCCTTCAGCATTCTTTAGATCATTTGCAGTACATTGATAAGACAGACGCAAGTGCCGTTATGTACCGAAGCTTTGTAAACAAAACGAACGGTTCAAAAACATGAATATATAAAAGTGAAGAGAGCAATGTTTTGCATTTGTCACCTTTTCCTGCGCCGCTGTTACTAAGCAACGGGGTAAACAGCTGCTGGCTTGATGACGCAAACAAACCGCGGTTTCGGAGCCAAATAAATAATATGATTTAGTCCAGCGGGGGAAGGGGAAGGGGGGAGCAATCGAACTCGGATTCGGACCAGGCAAGCGAACCAAGTGTGAAAGCACCTTTATATACCTAAGAACACGATTCAAAATATCACAAACAAAATGTCAAAACATGAACAGTGTTTCTATTGTCACTGCTGTCTTTCATTTTCATTTATATTCTCTGACTGGAAGTTGTTGATTGTTACAAAAATATAAATTAAATTTGTCATGATATTTTTAAAATATGCTTTTTATTCATGTTCATTCTGTTACTCAGATGAAGGACTTGAGATTCAGTCACTAAGAACACCAACATTCTGAACTTATAATTACTGTTAATTAGTTATGCCATTATATTTCGCACCGCAACCAAACCCATTAAGATCAAATACTACAAAATAATACAATGTAATATAATCTGTACTGTCTTCACCTCATTTTAACAAATTACCAGAAAAGAACAAAAAAAGAAAAACTAAAAACACAAAAAATGATTTAAAAAAAATGTTTGATTTTGGTATGAGCTTATGTTTTGAATCAAGACTTGGGGGTTGTACAATGTCCAGTACACAGGAAAGAGGTTTGTTCAGAAACTGCTGTCTACTGACTATTATTTAAGTGTTAAAAATAACACTCGCAAAATAAATTTGTTTCACCTAAAGCACAATTTAATTTAGATTAGCATGACAAAAATACAAATTATTGAATGCAAAATAAACTATGAAGTTTTAAAATGAGCTTTTTCATCATATTCATTCTGTTACTTAGATGAAGGACTTGAGATATTCAGTCACCACAAAGAACACCAGAAAATTATAAACACATAATAACTATATCAATCAAATAAATCCATCAAATTTAACACTGTAAAACACACCAAACTCATCTATAATAAAAAGAAGTACCTCAGTGTCATCTGATCTGTTCTCAGCATTGACTAGAAAACAAGAACAGACCACAGGACCGTTGAAAGAGAATATTTCAGTGTGAGCTTCCTGTCATAAATACAGGCTTTCTTTCAGGTATTGTATGACTCACAGTTTTGAGGATAGTCTTTGCTCTGTCTGTTGTTTTCTGTCACATTAACATCAGTGTTGTCTGCCATAATGTCCACATTCTTCAGCTCTGTGGCATCTCTGATCCAGCTCCTCAAACAATTTCTTTAAACAATATACAAAATTAAGAAAAAATACAAATAAATACAACATTTAACTAACCAACACAACAATTAAACAAAATATATCGATGTTGAAATATAGCCTACAAGTACATACTAAAAGAATATTACTCTCTTAAATCTAAAATTTACAGGTAGACAACTAGACACCTGAATTTCATTCTGTTTATTTATTATTCCAATATACAATAAAATGTTAACAAATATATTTGTTATAATTATTTATAATGATTTATTTTTGCACTAATATTAAAACTGGGTAATCTGATCAAATTAAAAAAAAAAAAAAAAAAAAAAAAAAAAAAAAAATAAAAAAAAAAAAAAAATAAAGCAGCAAATAAATTACGGCTCTAAGCAATACAGAAGCAAGCCTAAGACCAACTGCACGAATGAGTAATTAAAACCATTTAAAGATTATTTTAGTCAAAATGGCTGACAAATCATAAATACAACCACTAGTAATATGATTTCTGGGCTTATCACTTTTGACCAATAGGTGGCGCTGTTACCAAATTAATGTGGCATGGTCAGTGCGAGGTGACAATGGCACATACAAAGTTTGGTATCAATATGTCAAATATTTGCAGAGATACAGCCTCAGATGCAGTTTGGCATCTTTCCAGCAAATTCGTTGACTTGCTAAACAAGAACCGTTTCTTATATCGACACAAAATCTTTTTGCCAGCATGGTCTGAAGATGATCCGAGTCAAATATATTGAAAATCAGACTGACTCAATTATGATAAAAATTGGTATCGATGTTCTCAGCATGATCCAAGGAATCTATCAACATCAGTCCCATTACAATAGGCTAATGTTAGCAAAAGTTATTAGCATTTTTATAAATTTCATTATAACTTTTGACCACAAGGTGGTGCTGACTTTTTGAGTACCATCAGGGCATGGTGTCAAAGATGCTTACCAAGTTTCGTAACGACATGTCAATGCGTTCGTAGATTATAGCATTTTATGACAAAATTCAAAATGTCCGACACCCAAAATGGCTGACATGAGAAAAATGGATATCATTTGACTTGGCATGATTCATAGAATCTAAATAGACCAGTTTTTGTCATTTTTGGCCCAACCATTCAAAAATATGGCCCAACCATTCAAAAATATGCATTTCTCATATCTCCTGACCACTAGGTGGCACAGTGCCGAAATGCTGCAGGTAGTCTCAAGTCATGCTTGTTATAACACACACCAAGTTTGGTCTCAATATGCCTAACCGTTGCAGAGATATAGCCTGTCATGCATTTTGCGTGCTTTTCATAGAATTCTTTCGCACGTTATTCAAGAACAGTTGGAAGAATCAACTTGAATTACATAACTTTTTGCCAGCATGGTCTGAAGATAATCTGGTGAAATTTTCGTGACAATCGGTGCAACGGCCTAGGCGGTGTGCAACGGCCCCTAGGACGAGTTCGAAAAAAGTAGGTTTTACAAACAATTAAAAAATTAATTTTAAAAAATTTAAACCTTGCGATTTTTGAATTTTGAAGTTCATTCAACTCGGCATGAGCCAAGGATTCAGAGGAAAAATTTTCAGTTTCTGGCTTACGGTTCAAAAGTTATTAGCATAAACATAAGTGCAACTTTGGACAAGTGGTGGCGCTAGAGAGTTTGAGTTAGAGACTCCAAATTTGCTATGGTGACTTTTCTCACTGTCCTCTATTAGTGTGCCAAATTTCACAACTTAGTCCCACCAAGCGGTTCTATGGGCTGCCATAGACTTGCGGCGGAAGAAGAAGAAAATCACGCTAACGGATACAATAGGTGTAATGTACCTTCGGTGCTTGGCCCCTAATAATGTAGATTACACATTTTAGATAACGTATTCTGACTACTTTTTGATTTCTTTTGGATTATTTTTAACCCAAAATGTTTCTCACATTGATTTCAATAAGACTATTTTATACCATCTCTTAAATGAAAATACAAATAAAAAGAAAAAAATATTGCATTATTTTTTGTAAACAATATTAAATATGCCTTTATTTCAGGGTTTCATATGCTAAAAATTAAACCATTAAAATATAATATTTAAATAAATAATTTTAAAGTAAAAACAATAACCAAATCCTTGGACACTAAACAAGATTTTATTTTATTTATAAATTTGCATATCATGTGACCATTAACCAACATCAGAAAACCACAAACATGTGAAATTTGTGAAAATATTAGCTTAAAATCTCAAGAAAACATCAAATACATATTTTAGGAAATTACAGACAAATTTTTTTTGAGAATCCTTGTATTAGATCAACAACATGTAATGACATTACATGACTAAAGTGTTGCAGGTTTGGAATATTTTGTCCAGACTTCCAGAATCAGGTTTTAAAATCATAACCTCTATGCTGTTGTTAGAAAGCCATTACACTGCAAAACCCCACATTTGCTCATACTCTACTTTTGCCATGGTCACCTGACTAGTGGCTGGTCTGTGTTTTGAATCTCCTAATAACTGTAAGCTTATGCAAATTAACTATGATATAAATAATATATATATATTATATATATATGATTGTATACTATACTATGTTTATGTTAAAGTATATATAATACGATATTATATATATTGCCCTATAGATATATATATATATTTATTTAGAAACAAAGTATTGGTAGAGTCTAATATATTTTATAATGTGTAAAATTATATCCCATGGCTACATCATTTAACATAATACATTTTAATTAACATTTATTTAAAATATAATTTAATATATAGTTGCCATTTATTTTCTTAAAAATGTAAAGATGCAGAGTAGGAGTAATGGTAATGTAATGTATGACTGAATAAAGACAGTACAAAACATAAACAGAATGATCACAATAATGTAACATACACATGTTATAGTACTTCTTTACAATATACAGTACTTTGATATAATGAAGAGCTGAAATGAAACTTTATTTGTTACTACTATTTTACAATTAAGTTTGTATTTGTTAAGCAGAAGTATTATAAAATGTCTTACCAGACTTTTAATTATTACACAGTTCTCATCACTCCCCAACAGGTACTTTCAGACTGAGTCAAGCATCAAGCTAGAAGGAAGTACAAACCAAAAAATTTTCAAAAAACTTCCTTCTCATATATGTTGTAACCAAAACTGGTTCAGCAGGTTGTTTATACTGCAAAATATCAAAACGAGAAGCTAGGTTAACCTACAATATGCTCATTTTGTATATCTACATTAAAAATATATAAGCTACAATACAATAAATAATTCAGATATTTTTTTTAATATAAAAATTTCATTCAAAATATTTAATGCTTAATCAAAAGCTTTCTATTATGTTTACTTCCCCCTGAATGCAAAACTTGCCTTTATTTCAAGTGTAACTGCCTCCTCTGCTAGTTACAGGAAATACCTCCATTTACAAACTTATTTTGATGATCACCTGTCGAAGCCACCTTCTGTAACTTCCACAACATATACCGGTGCATCGAAAAGAAATTAAAAAAATAAATAAAAATAAATTTGTAACTTATTTCAAAAAGTGAAACTTTCATATATTCTAGATTCATTACATGCAAAGTAAAACATTTCTTGTTTTAATTTTGATGATAAGAGCTTACAGCTCATGGAAGTAAAAAATCCAGTACATTAAAATAATAATAATTTTAAACATGCACTGGATATGTCTCTTTTTTAAGTTCCTGTATGTAATTTACTGTTCTGTTTTATAGATGTACAGGTGCATCTCAAAAAATAGGAATATCGTGAAAAAGTTATTTTTTTGTAACTTATTTCAAAAAGTGAAACTTTCATATATTCTTGATTCATTACATGTAATGTAAAACATTTCAGATGTTTTTTGTTTTTGTTGTTGTTGTTTTAATTTTGATGATTAGAGATTACAGCTAAATGTAAATGACCATCCCTACAGTATAAATTCTGGGCATCTCTTGTTCTTTCAAATCACAATAATGGGGAAGACTGATGACTTGGCAATGGTCCAGAAGACAATCATTGACACCCTCCACAAAGAGGGTAAGTCACAGAAGGTCATTACTGAAAGGGGTGGCTGTCCACAGAGTGCTGTATCAAAGCACATTAAAGGGATACTCCACCCCAAAATGAAAATTTTGTCATTAATCACTTACCCCCATGTCGTTCCAAACCTGTAAAAGCTTAGTTCGTCTTTTAGATATTTTGGATGAAAACTGGGAGGCTTGTGACTGTCCCATAGACTGCCAAGTACAAACCTGATTCCAAAAAAGTTGGGACACTGTACAAATTGTGAATAAAAACAGAATGCAATGATGTGGAAGTTTCAAATTTCAATATTTTATTCAGAATACAACATAGATGACATATCAAATGTTTAAACTGAGAAAATGTATAATTTTAAGGGGAAAATAAGTTGTGTGGCATCTCCTCTTCTTTTTATAACAGTCTGCAAATGTCTGGGGACTGAGGAGACAAGTTGCTCAAGTTTAGGAATAGGAATGTTGTCCCATTCTTGTCTAATACAGGCTTCTAGTTCCTCAGCTGTCTTAGGTCTTCTTTGTCGCATCTTCCTCTTTATGATGTGCCAAATGTTTTCTGTGGGTGAGAGATCTGGACTCCAGGCTGGCCATTTCAGTACCCGGATCCTTCTTCTACGCAGCCATGATGCTGTAATTGATGCAGTATGTGGTCTGGCATTGTCATGTTGGAAAATGCAAGGTCTTCCCTGAAAGAGACAACGTCTGGATGGGAGCATATGTTGTTCTAGAACTTAGATACACCTTTCAGCATTGCTGGTGCCTTTCCAGATGTGTAAGCTGCCCATGCCACACGCACTCATGCAACCCCATACCATCAGAGATGCAGGCTTCTGAACTGAGCGCTGATAACAACTTGGGTTGTCCTTGTCCTCTTTAGTCTGGATGACATGGGCGTCCCAGTTTTCCAAAAAGAACTTAAAATTATGATTCACTCTGACCACAGAACAGTTTTCCACTTTGCCACAGTCCATTTTAAATGAGCCTTGGCCCATAGAAAATGCCTGCGCTTCTGGATCATGTTTAGATATGACTTCTTTTTCGACCTATAGAGTTTTAGCCGGCAACGGTGAATGGCTTTGTGGATTGTGTTCACCGACAATGTTTTCTGGAAGTATTCCTGAGCCCATGTTTGTAATTTCCATTACAGTAGCATTCCTGTATGTGATGCAGTGCCATCTAAAGGCCCGAAGATCACGGGCATCCATATGGTTTTCCGGCCTTTACCCTTACGCACAGAGATTGTTCCAGATTCTCTGAATCTTTGGATGATATTATGCACTGTAGATAATGATAACTTCAAACTCTTTGCAGTTTTTCCTCTGAGAACTCCTTTCTGATATTGCTCCACTATTTTTTTCGCCCGCCGCAGCATTGGGGGAATTGGTGATCCTCTGCCCATCTTGACTTCTGAGAGGACACTGCCACTCTAAGAGGGCTCTTTTTATACCCAATCATGTGCCAATTGACCTAATAATTTGCAAATTGGTCCTCCAGCTGTTTTGCTACCTGTCCACTTTAAGTTTTCCGGCCTCTTATTGCTACCTGTCCCAACTTTCTTGGAATGTGTAGCTCTCATGAAATCCAAAAAGTGAGCCAATATTGGGCATGACATTTCAAAATGGTCTCACTTTCAACATTTGATATGTTATCTATATTCTATTGTGAATAAAATATAAGTTTATGAGATTTGTAAAGTATTCCATTCATTTTTTACTCACAATTTGTACAGTGTTCCAACTTATTTGGAATCGGGTTTGTAAAATACACTTTCAAGGTCCAGAAAAGTATGAAAGACATCGTCAGAAAAGTCCATCTGCCATCAGTGGTTCAACCATAACATTATGCAGCGATGAGAATACTTTTTGTATGAGAAGAAGACAAAAGTAACGACTTTATTCAACAAGTCGTCTCCTCTGTCTCTCCCCACATCACCGTAGCGCCATTTTGGAAAACACTTACTGAACACAAACTGCGTATGTAGTGACTGAATATCTCAGGTCCTTCATCTGAGTAACAGAATGAACATGAATAAAAAGCATATTTAAAAAAAATGACTAGTTTAATTTGTATTTTTGTAACAATCAACAAGTTCCAGTCAGAGAATATAAATGAAAATCAAAGCAGTGAAAATAGAAACACTGCTTGTTTCGACATTTTGTTTGTGATATTTTGAATCGTTCACAAAAAACGATTTTGAATCGTTCACAAAAATCGAACCCGAGTTCGATTGCTCTCCCCTCCCCCTGCTGGACTGCTTCATGATAGGGACTTTAAGCAACAACAGCTGAAGGAATAGCAATGGCAAAGAAAGTGCGATTGCGCATGCGTGACTTTAAGTGCTACTTCGTGACGTGTACATTGTAACAATCTACTACGGGAGTACAGCTAATTTGCCTTAGTCGCTACTACGCGCATGGTAAATCTAGGTTTTTAGACTTATTGGCATCATACAAGACTAAAAACTCTTCTTCTGACAATAAGTTGTTGTTTACTGCCAAAAGCACGCTTTCTCTTGCCCGTTTAAATGACATTTTTTTATTATGCTAATGATAAATAATTCAATGTTTCACGGTCCTCTCGGTTGTTGCTGTTGCTTAGTGATTTTTGCGCTCTTTGGCTACGGCAGTTATCAGTTTACCTAAGATCGCCGTTGCCATTCCATCAGCTGTTGTTGCTTAAAGTCTTCAAGCAGTTTGTATTCTGTGCCTCTCCAGTCTTCCTCCCCAGACCTTGATTTCCAAATGAAATGCAAAATTGACTTTTATCTGAAAAGAAGACTTATCTGAAAAGAGGACTTTTTCTCCTTAGCCCAGGTAAGATACTTCTGAAGTTCTAGCCCTTTTCCTGAAGATGTCTGAGTGTGCCTTTCCTTTCCTTTCCTTTTTCCTTTCCTTTCCTTTCCTTTCCTTTTCCTTTTCCTTTTCCTTTCCTTTCCTTTCCTTTCCTTTCCTTTCCTTTCCTTTCCAATTTCTTCCTTGCAGTCAACTAACTTTGCATTTAATGTGCTTTGATACAGCACTCTGTGAACAGCCACCCCTTTCAGTAATGACCTTCTGTGACTTACCCTCTTTGTGGAGGGTGTCAATGATTGTCTTCTGGACCAAGTCAGCAGTCTTCCCCATTATTGTGGTTTAAAAGAACAAGAGATGCCCAGAATTTATACTGTAGGGATGGTCATTTACATTTAGCTGTAAGCTCTAATCATCAAAATTAAAGCAAAAAAAAAACAAAAAACTTTTACATGTTTTACATTACATGTAATGAATCAAGAATATATGAAAGTTTCACTTTTTGAAATGTTAAAAAAAACAAAAAACTTTTTCATGATATTCACATTTTTTTAGATGCACCTGTACATCTATAAAACAGAATAGTAAATTACATACAGGAATTTACAAAAAGAGACATATCCAGTGCATGTTTAAAATTATTATTATTATTATTTTAATGTAAAGCTAGCCTATATGTGTGTGAAGCATTTCATTTTAGGCTACTTAGAATGCACATAATATTATGACAATTTTGTATATGCTTACTTGTGTGTTTAGCAGTGATTGAACTGGTTAGAGAATAGCAGATGTTTAGAAAATACATTCAATCTGAGGAGGTCAGTGTGGTTCAACCAAACTGCTTTGCAGTTAAATCCCATTGTTTCATGCATATCAAGTGATGGCATAATTGTGGAAAATAGTTATAATGGTCTTTTATCTGTCAAAAAACCACTACACCCATACACAACTTTCAAACCTGAGGACACAATTTAAACAAACAAACAAACACTTATGTATGACCTTATTACATCGTTATAATTTCAGAATTCCCCCTATTCCCCCTAAAACATTATAAAACATTAAAAAAATAAAATGCAGAATGTACAAGCATTTATGGTAAACTATGGCAATTTCTATTAAACTTTTAGCCTACGTGATGTATTTAAATATTCGTAATTACAGTCATATAAAATATAAAATACTTCAGATGTGCTTTTAGAGTCACTGTTAGTCAACATCAGAATAAGTGTACTTTAAATGATGACAAAACAATAATGAAACATAATGATTTAACATAATGATGCACTTTAAGTGAAACTTCTAATCTGACATTATTAAAAAGTGCGTTGGGAAGTTGGGAGTTGTCACGTTCCTTCTTCAACCACGCAACAGGCTCGAAGGAAATGAAAACCTCTCACGTGATCAATATCCTTCTTCCTTTGGCTAATCCTGTCTTGGCCTATTTTATCATCCTCCCACAAGGGGGGGCATAGGACTCACTCTCCCCACTACACTGTCCCAGTCCTGCGTACCAAAACAAATCCTCCATCCTTCCGTGCAATGCGATCCCACGCCGCCTTCCGGCTCTCTCGGGAAGTTTGTGTGAACCAGCCTGTGATAGTGTTCACAGAAAGACTGAAGTTTATCCAGGGGCACGGATGTGAGGAATGGTGTCCCGGTACGATTCATGCAGGATAGAGCACCTAAATAAAGAGCGACTCTCCGGCGGTGGAGCCGAGCGTTAACCCGCGGTCGAGAGACGCTCGCTCCGGTCTGTCCCGACAGACAGCAGCGAGGTTTGGTTGAGCTCACATCCCGAACAGCTCACACACAGGTGGGACACACAGACGGCTGCTTGAAGTTGACGAAAATGTGCGTAAAGTGAAATGTTGCGCTTCTATTTGTGTTTGTGTTTACCTGCTTTATGCACGCTGCTTTTTGTTGATCTTCAGACTAATGGGAATAATGAAGCAGGCTAGTCAAACCAGCTAACAAAGAAACTCACACGCGAGCTGTTTACATTTCTTGCCTTTACAAATATACCATGGTAACCATAATTTACGCCAAAATACTATAGTTACTGTATGTACAGTTATTGCAGCAAAACTGAAGTTTTCTTAGGAAAAATAACGTATTATGGAATTAGTATTATGATAATAGCTTGTCAACAAAATAGAAATAAAACAAAGTGGCAAATCTTGAGAAAGCTTCTTACACTATTAGAAAGAATTATATAATTAATTCCTATTTTTTTTATAAATAATATTTTTTGTTTATTAGTATAATTGTTATTATTTTCATAATAAGCATTGAGTTTTACTGTAGCTGTTTATTTCTGGTAAGGTTAGTTGTTAATCAAGTTTTCCTACAGTCAGTCAAACTGTAGATCTTTTTGTTATGGTCTGTGATTTTGTTTCTTTCTCGTGACACTGTATGTCTCACAAGTTTCTGAGTCAGCTTTCTTCTGTCTTGAAACATTTGCATACAGTACATGAGTTGCTCTTTAAAGAGCATGGTGTCATCCAAACTGCCTTTCAAATGTTTGGCATCAGTTTTTTTTTTAATCCGCAAGGATGCTGTAAATTCGTCTAAAGTAAATGTAAAGATATTTGTAATGTTACAAAATATTTATTTTTCAAATAATTTTTATTCATAAAATAATCCCCCCCCAAAAAATCACAGTTTCCATGAAAATATATATAAATATATAACAGTTTTTGATAATAATCAGAAAAGTTTCTTGAGCATCAATCATCATTTTAGAATGATTTCTGAAAGATCATGTGACACTGAAGCTTGTAGTAATGGCTGCTGAAAATTCAGCTTTGCCATCACAGGAATAATTACATATAAAAATATATTAAAATAGATTATTTTAAATTTTCAAAAATATTTCACAGTATTACTTTTAAACTGTATTTTTGATTAAATAAATGCAGTCTTGGTGAGCTTAAGAGACTTCTTTCTAAAAAATCATTAAAAATGTTGAACTTTAGTGTATGTGTCTGGGCAGTTGATCAAAGTAAATTCAGCTGAATCTTAGTTAATTCACCCAAATTCGGCATGATTATATATCCGTTAACTTTTTGATATTCACACATTTCTTTGTGAATTCCACTTTTCCAGTAGGTTTTCCTAGCAGGTGTGCTTTAAATGATTTTCTCTGCTGGTTATTTACACACAGAAATACGCTGAATGATGTCAGCTGTGTATTTCAGGTGATGAGCTTCATGTGTGTGTGCTGAAGCCCTGCCAGTCCTTCTCAGTCATTTGTGCTGTCGCTCAGATTGAGCACGGAAGGTATTTTCCTTCTGCAAAAAACTGGCTGACCAGAGTGTCAGTTGTGTGCACACATGCTGACAAAAAAAAAGACAGGAAACACAGTGGCATAAAAAGGCTTCAGGGCAGTCAGTTGGTCCTTGCTGATTTGGGTTCTTGCCAGGTTAGTTGAAAGATGGTAAAACTATACAACTGATACATTCTTGTCAATCACCTGCGCTCACTACCATTTTTAAAATGAGTTTCAATTATGGCTTAAAAAATAGTTTTTATTTTTAAGGACACAGAAGTATTTAATTGGACTTTTTTAAGCATTGGCTTTGTGTTTTTTTCTTTAGCTCTGAGATTTACTTTGCAAAGTTGGAAAAGAGGGTGAGGTTCAGAGCTTTGTTGTCCTAGAACCACTTGCATGTAAAAGTATTTAGAAATTTTTACTTAAGTTAAAGTATGGATACTTTGTAAGAATTATACGATAAAAAGTCAAAGTATCTTACCTTAAACACTAGAGTGAAAGTACAAGATGCTTTTTATTGTATTCAAGAATTTAAAAGTAACTATTATTATTATTATTATTATTATTATTATTTTTTTTTTTATAAACTGAAATCAAGACAGTCTACGACGGAATTTAATGAAAAAAATGCCATCCAAGATATAGATGAGTTTGTTTCTTCATCAGAACAGATTTGGAGAAATGTAGTATCACATTATTTGCTCACCAATGGATTGTCTGCAGTGAATATGTGCCGTCGAGATGAAAGCTCTAAAATCTGATTCAAAATATCACAATAATCCACAGGATTTAGTCCATCAGTGAATGTCTTGTTACAGTTAAGTTGTGTTTAAGCTGCGTGTTTGTAAGAAACATTCATCATTAAGGCATTTTAACTTTAAAACCATCGCTTCTGGCCAAAAACAATACCAGTTCTGTAAAACATACTTCACAAACGTTAATTGATGGACTGGAGTGGTGTGCATTACTTGTGGATTGCTGGTGATGTTTTTGGATTCTCGTTCTGACAGCACTCATGCACTGCAGAGGATCCACTGGTGAGCAAGTAATGTAATTTATCCAAATCTATTCCACTGAAGAAACAAACTCATCTACGAATGAGTCATCTTGGATGGCCTGAGCATAAGTAAATCATCAGCAAATTTTCATTTTTGGGTTAACTATTCTTTTAAAGTCCTTTGATGCAATAATAAAAAGCAACTTGTTTCATTCATAGTATCCTGATTATCAGGCTGTACCTGACACCAAATATCCTGAAATTGTTAAATTCAGCAGCAGAAAGTGCCATTTTTTTTGACACTTGAATATATAGTATATAAATACTGTCTTGTCTTTTACAACTCGTCAAGTTTGTCTTTAACAATGGTCATTTAACACAGTTACAATGTATTGCGTACAGTATGACAAAGACTTTGTGTTGTGACTGATGAGATGTCTCTTCACAAGCATGAACAACCATAGTTTTAGGCCAATAATTTTTTACTTTATTAGTAACGTTCACTGTAACATGGGCTCAGTAAGTTCTTAATTTTTATGATGATTGATTTATGACAGTGATTTCTTCTGTATAGTGGGGAAAAAGTATGAAGAAATATCTGGGTCATATTTTTTCCATAACTAACTAACTAAACAACAAGCAAACAAATAACTACCAAGGAGTCTTCAAAGTTTTGAGATTTGCAGTTTGACTTAAGTTCTGCTAACATTAATACAGAGGTGTAAAGATCTGTTTCAAAATTTCTAGGTTAATGTCTAGATCATGTTTGTGTATAAATGAGTCTCCATGGGATGCCAGAAACGACTTCCCTAAACACTCTGGTTTTTAAGTTGTAGATATTAAACATTCCAGCTGCAGAGGCGTTTCCTGTCAACAAGCGACTGCCAGTCCATGCACTCAGACCAGGATCCTCCTCCTTTTCTTCCTTCACAGTTGTTTCTCCGTCTTTGTGTTCATCTTTGTGCCATCCCCCTCCTTCCATGTCACTACTTCTGTCCCCCTTGCGCAACCACACAGCTACAATTTCACTACAGGAGACATATCAAATGTTTTGGTTTGCTTGGTAATCTGTAGATGTAGGTCAATCGTACTGGTAAATATCTGGCTTCAAACTGTGTGTCTGCTTTCTGTGTGTTCATTTGTTTGTAAAAGAGACTGATTGAGTCTAATTTGCATGTTGCAAAAATTGTGTAGATTTTGTATACGTGTTTGTATGTTTGAGCCTGTGCTGCGTCTCAAAAGTCTTTGTTACATTCTCATTTGACTTTTCAATTATGATATTCAAAAATTTCAACAAGCTGTACCATTGACAATGTGTGTGCATGTGTGGCGACTTCAAAACTTCAAAGGACACTGATACCTTAATTGTGCAGAAGTAACGGTGTCTAACCATGCTGTGTTCCCTGCAACAGAGTCTGGCTCCGCCTCCTCCCCATATGATATGACATCACTCTGCGGTTACCACAGAAACCAGGGCTCCACTGCAGACGGTTGACAGCCAAGCAGGTGAGTTATTATTGTGGTGTTGGAAAACTGCAGACAAAGCACAATTTAATAACGGCACAGGGACGCATGGCAAACGCATGTGCATTTACACAGGCATGTGAATGTGTTATGAATAGCTCTTGCGTTCTAGTTAAAATGTGAGTATGTGTGTGTTGTAAAAGTCTAAGTGTGAACACGTGTTTGTATTAGTACGCAGATTCCAAGAGTGACATGTGTATTGCATTAGCAACTATGGCTCTTTGGATCCTCCTGTGAATTCCTTTTGTTAGATGTGTGTTTGCCTGTAGTAGCAGGATTTTTTATGCACACACCCGGTCTCAGTCTGGACTCCTAATTCAGCAAATTGATCCCTCCCTTTTAGGTAATGTCCAATCATGCTGATTTAATACACCCATACGTACGCACTCTCACGGCGTGATTAATGATGTGTCAGTAAAGCATTCGGTGTGCTCTTGTAAGCTCTGTTTCTGCAAAGGCAAAGTCCACAGCAGAGGAGAGGAAAAGGGTTAGAGAGCATTTTTCTTCAGCTTCATAGACACACCCCCACCACAACAACATTTCTGAGAACACTGTATTTGTTTGCGGTGTAAAATGATACTGCAGAGATTCTGCTCAGTTTGTTGGATTTTAGACTGGTCAGTGGTTTCAACTGACTAAAGAATTTTCCCGCCAATTTATAGGAGGGCACTGACAGCATTGAGCTGCGATAAGGCGACTGGATATAATTTCCAATGAGAGCCCATGACAGTTGGCAGCAAAATAGTGTTAAACTGAGCTTAGATTTATGCAAATGAGCAGCAAAGAGATTTGGCGACAACCAAATTGAGTGCAGAAAGTGATCTATCGCCAGATACAGTTGAATACCTGAAACTATAATAATAACTGAAATCCTAATGATAGGGCAGTGCAAATAATCAAATGCGATTTTCATGCGCATCTTCTCAGTAAAGCTGGTTCTGTGATTAGTAGTAAATCTCCAGCACGTGCTTTCAGATGGAGCGGCATTTACCACACAGAGCCGTAGTTAGCTACGCAAAAATCGCCTTCATAATCGTATTAAATACCGCTCCATCTAACAGCACGTACTGGAGATTTACTACTAATCACAGAACCTGCTTCACTGACGAGATGCGCATGAAAATCACATTCGATTATTTGCACAGCCCTACCTAGTGATCTGCAATTTATTCTCTGTCAGGAAAAAAAAAGACAAATTTTTGTTAGCTAACCCTGGATTTTTTTTGTTTCTTGTTTCAGGTGGTGCAATGGCTGCCCAGGTTGAGGTTGATGCTGGGCGGCCATGTGTGGTTGGGAGTCGTCTGCACCTTAGCCCTCTCATAGACTCTAGCAACAAGAGCTTGATGGAGAGTTCAGGTGGCACCCAGGGGCCACTTATTTTTCACCCGGAGCCTAACAAACCTGCCCCGGGTCCCAAGCCTAGACTCACCCCAAAACCTTTCACTGTGGAGAAAAATCCCACTATACGCCCCATTCTTGCTCCTAAACCACAGCCAAAACCAAAACCTGAACCCAGTCGACCAGTTTCCTCCAAACCAGACCTGCCCAGCACACCTAAACCACAGCTAGCCAGTAAACCCAGTGTACCACCTGCCTTTAAAACAGTCCCGAAGCCCAGCGGTCAAACAAACAAACCTGTGGCCTTTAAACCAGCACCAACCATCGCTTCTACTGATTCCAGCAAATTTAGAACAACCCAAACCGGGGATGTGCTGAGAAGAACAAGCTTTGGAGCCTCACCAGCTCGACCCAAAACTGATTTTCAGACCTCCACTCCTGGTGCTGAATGGCCTTTTGCTTCTCCGAAGAAACAGCCTGGCCCTTCAATCACTCGTGCTAAATCAGTGGGCTTTCTCTCAGAGATTGGACTTAATAACGAGGACAGTAAAGAGGATTCTGGTGCTAAGGATGCGTGTTCTTCTACTGTTCTTCGCCCCCAATCTAAAGGTTCAAGACCCAGACCGGTTTCAGCTGCGTTTCTCCAAAGCCCCACTATGTCTGAGTCTCAGGTTGTATCCCCTACACCTGCTCCTCGTTGGACAAAAGGACGACCCCTTTCATCTGATCTTACCTCTAAGTTTGAGACAATTGGGCTGTCCCTAAACCGGCGACCTACCAAGGAGGATGGTAAAGAAAACACTCCTCAAATGCTAGAGGGTGTTGGAGCTAAGACTCAAGAGAAAGAACACAGTGCTGAAAGGGCAGAAGGGTCAAAAAAGTCCCCTTTGCTTGAGAAAAGGACTCAAAAGATTGAATCAAAAAATGAGAACTCCAAGAAAGACTCTAAACCTGAGGATACAGGAGGTAGCAGTATAAAGAGACGCATTAGTCTGCTTTTGGACTCTTCTTCATCCCCCTTCTCAGTGGCACGTGTGGATACTCCAGGGACTGAGCCTCGCTCACTGGGGCTGTCTGTCTCTGATACTGATGGAGCGTTGGGGGTGAAACAGCGAATCAAAGAACTGACCGAAGAAGTGCCTACTACGCTGTCACCACCCCAGAAGCCACAATGTAAGCCACGTACCCTAGTATCTGACCGCACTAAAAGGTAAGATCCAGTGGTTTTCAACATTCATTACAGAGGGCTGCTAATTAGAGTTGTATAATCAGTTATCAACCTCTTGTTGTATGTAAATATTATGTATGTACTGAAATACTTCAATATGCACAGTTTTGTAGTAGATTTACTGCCTTTGGGTTTTTACAAATGTGGGAATAAAATAGATGTGGTATGCAACATCTCTCTTTTACTTCCTGAAAAAAAGAATAAAGTACAAAGGAAGCATTTTATGACTAGTGCAACAAAATAAATAGTAAAGGATCTACATTATGTGCATAAGGTATTCTTTATGTATATTTTGCTGACGTTATGTGTAATTACGTCTTGCATATCTTCTTTTCCCCCCTCAAATGTACACAAAGATGTATACTACATGTTTGCAGCTGGATGGTACAGAAAGCATAATTAATGCCCATTTGCTTTTGTCATGATTCACATTCTTTACTCTGAAAATCAAGGCTATAGTATTATATATAGTATTTGTTTCTAACTAATCTGATTTGTTTACAGATTTGAAGCAGCGCTTGAAAGCCATAGTTCCTATGAGCTCAAAGGCCCCCAGCAGGTTGAAGAAGATCAAAACAAAAAGGTATGGGAATATGAACCACTGCTATTAATCATACTGCCACAAATAAAGCATCTTTGCAAGGTGCAGTACAGTAGGCTTTGTGTTTAGAAGTTTAGTTTTTCCATAAAATCTAACATTTTACTTTTTTTTTTAAACAAATGACACCAGAGTATACTATAATTGTGATAAGTCTATCACAAATTAAGTAAACTAACTGTAATTGCTTGTTTTCCATTTCCTTTAACATTTGTGGCAAAAGGCCGTCAATGATTTTAATACAGAAATATATAAGTGTTTTAATACTGCATACAGAAAACTTGTAGCTCTTTACTCTCAGAAAAGTATTTGTATTTGTGTGTTCTTACCCTGACACAGTTTTTCTATGATAATCGCATGTTTGATAAAGTAAAACAGTATATTGTTAAATGAATAGAAAAATCCTTTTGAAAAGGGCCTTTTTGACATTTGTGACAGTAACTGACCTACTGTGGTCACAGCCCCCCCAAAAATGTTGATCATCCTTGAAAAAAGAAAAAGAAAGATTTCACTTTGTTAGAGAGAGGGAGAGGAATAGAGAAATAACATATGAGGCTGAAAAAGGTGCTTCTGATGTCACAGAAGGTGCGGCACTCAAAAGACATGTAATCTGAGTTGTAGCATTAGTCATATAGCAATTATGAAACATGCACGCTTTGAAGGGAGGGGGTGGGAAAGGTCAATTTGTGAGAGAAGAGGACGCTTTGATTATGGCCCCTTCATGCCCCACCTTGCTTTAAGAGCTTTGACAAAGAGCATACAGATCTCATTACACGCGTCAATCTCCTCTCCCTTTTCATGTGCCCTTAATGTTTGCTTCAGTCTCCATCCCCTCTTTGTAGTATTATTTTATTATTCACATTTTGTTATTCACATATCAGTTTTTTCATGTCACTATCTTGTACTTCTTTTTTGTTATCCTTTTTATACCTTTCTCTGTAAAATAATAACTCAGATTTGATAATCTGTTGTTTATTCAGATGAGTCTGTGTTGCATTCTTTCTGTGGATGATTTGCCCTTTGGAGTAGAAATATGCTATTCCCTCTCAAAGTGTGCCTCTAAATCAGTCATGTAATACACATAATGTACACAGACACCCATTGTAATGATAGCTCATATCTGAGCAAAGAAAATGTTACCTCTAAATGCTATAACTGTCAGTGAAAGCTATAATTACACATGGGGGTTGTCAAAGGCTGATTCTTTAAGGATCACAATTGTAGACAGAGCTCACCTTGTCTGTCTGCAAGTCAATCCAAGTTCTGGGTTCTTGCTTACTCATTAAAAGGGACTGAGACAAAGAATTGAATCAATGGCAAGTGAAATCATGTAAAAAATATATTTAATTGATTTTTTTATTTCATTTTGTAGTTTGATTACTCCATGATTGAAGGGCAGTTCACCAAACAAGAGGACAGGAAAGCATCATCACTAGGTGTTCAAGACTTATCTACCAACTCTGGTTTTGATAGTGACAGAGTGCAAACAGTACGAGCGTCTATGTTCGAGCATGTGGTGGAAAGGCATAATGTTCAAGTAATGGAGGATAACATTTCACAAGACCCAAGAGCACAGCAGGAAAGCACAATTAAACCCATGCCCAGGCGAAACCACTATTTGCGTATTCAAGATAAAACCCTTAAAGCTCTTGAAGATGATGAACCTGGTAGTTTGGTCAAAGCAACCTATAGAGAACAAGTTTCTCCTTCCAGCCCTGTACGTGTGGAGCATGTCTTTGACACTGTGGCTTTGTTTGGAGAGAACCGTGCTGTTAGTGAGGTTTTGCCAACCGCTTCCCTTGAGGACAGAGCTCACACACTGCATTCTCGGCGATCAGCTCCTCAAGGTAAAGAGGACAGACCTACCTATGAGATAGGTAACCTGCTAAAGGATGAAGCAGCCACTCCACGTTACCTCAGAGTAGGGGCATTACAGAAATGGACTGCCACAGAGGCAGACAGAGAGATTGAATCTCAGATGGAGCAACAGAAAGAGATGTTGAGAAAGTTGGAAGAAGAGATACAGAGGCAGACAGAATTGCACATGGCTGCAGCAGCAGCACTGCAGGAAGAGGAGGAAGACAGCGAAGTAGAAAGAAAGAAGCAATTAGAAGCACAAAGAGTCAGAGAGAGGGAACGAGAGGAAGTTGCAGCACCCAAACGGCCTAAGATTCTAGAAGCCGAAGAGCAAATGAACAAACCTAGAGCCACTTACTTTGCTCTGACTGGTCAGATTCAAGAGCCTGTGCATCAGGGTGAGAGAGTGGAAGAGGAAGCAATCTTAGGGAACATTAAACGAGGGATGAAGGAGGTTCTGTTTGATGATTTCACTGTTAGATCAGGGCAGTGGGGTCTTCAGAATCCAATTGCTCCATTTAGAAGAAATCCTTCATTGGAAGCTGCAATGCAGAGAGATTCACAAGAGGAACCTCATAAAAATGACACTTGCCCAAGAACAGATCACAGATTACAAGAAAGAGAACGGCAAAAAGCATTCAGGGAGGAAACAGAAATAGAGACACAAAGACTAGCAGAGTTTGAAAAGGTGATGGAATTGGAAAGGCAGCAAGAAATAAAGAAACAGAGAGATTTGGAGATTGAGAAACAAAAAATTGAAAGGGAGAAAAAGAGAGAAATTGAGATACAGAAAGAGAAAGAGAGACAAAAGGAGTTGGAAAGACAGAGAGAGCAAGAGAGGGAGAAACAGAGGGAGTTGGAAAGACAAAGGGAAATTGAACAGCAGAAACGAGAAAAGGAGCGACAGAAACAAATTGAATATGAGCGAATGAAGGCTGCAGAAAGAGAACTAGAGCAGCAGAGAGAGTTTGAGAGGCAACGACAGAAAGAGTTTGAACTAGAGAAAGATAGAATGCTTGACCAAGAGAGGCTTAGGCTTAGAGAATTTGAAAAATGGAAGGAAATGGAGAGAGAAAGAAAGAGACAGCTGGAGTTGGACAGACAAAGGGAAATTGAAAGACAAAAGCAGAGAGAACTTGAAAAACATAGAGAGATGGAGAGGCTAAAAGAGTTAGAAAGACAGCGAGAATTGGAAAGACAACGAGAGTTGGAGAAACAGAAAGAGCAAGAGAGGGAAAGACAGAGACAGTTGGAAAGGCAGAGAGAACTGGACAGGCAAAGGGAACTTGAGAGGCAAGAAGAGTTGGAGAGACAACTGGAGATTGAAAGACAGTGGGAGACTGAAAGGCAGAAAGAACTTGAAAGACAGAAACAGAGAGAGCTGGAGATTGAGAAATGGAAGCGACAAAAAGCAGAGGAGAGGGAGACCAAGAAAGAGCTGGCAGAACTTGAGAGGATCAAGGAGCTTGAGAGACAACAGCTTCTTGATTTTGAGCTGCAGAGACAGCGGGAAAAGCAACTCCAGCAAGAGCAAGCGAAACAGAGATCAAAAAAAGAGCGAGAAGATAGACAAAAAATGTCTGAATGGCAGAGAGCATCAGAAAGGCATCGGATGGAGACCGAGCAAGAGAAGTTTATACCTACATCTCCTCTTCGGCCAAAAGTTCTAGATCTGGATGCAGTGTCTCTTGGTTTTCGGACTGGTCGAGACAGCCATGAGAATAGCCCCACTGCCCGATGGAAGCAGCCCTCCCTTCATCCTAATGAGCTTTACAAACCTGGCATCTTAGATATTGATTCATTCAGGAGTCAAACCCAACCTGATACCTTCTCTTCAACTGGATATGGAGGTTTAGAGTCAGGAAGTGTTGGTTCAGTGATTCAAGCTCGCCCACAGGCCACACAACCAAATGTTCTCCAACCCCAAACAGCATCTCAAGTTCAGTCTCCTCTTCAGTCCCAGTTTCACCCTCAGTCCCAGGCTTTCTTCCAGCCCTCCCCAGCAGAACGTATGAGAACCCAACTCCCGCCACCTCTGCAACCTCAAATTCTGCATCAAACCCAACCTCATTCACTGCCGTTTGCTACAGAAAGACCTAGGCCACAAACACACTCATTGATTGAGACCTCAGACTGGCCCTTTGTTGCTCAGCAGCCAAATAATGATTGGGTACATACTAAAGCAGAGTTGGCTGTAGATGAGCCCCTTTGGGTATCAGCCATGGAAGGATCCAGAAGACCAGTTAGCACCAGACCTGTTGGCCTTGAGCAGCAACTCTTGCATCATGAGGATAGAGGTTCGGTTAACATTTTGACAGACAGTTCAGCCTCTTCCATGAGTCCAGTCTTCACTCCTGTACTGCATCCTAATATTGCACCACCCATGGTTCCAATTCAAACTCCTATGCTGACTGCACAACCAGGCTTTGGACCAATTCAAACACCTATGCTGTCTGCACAACCAGGTCTTGGACCAATTCAAACTCCTATGCTGACTGCACAGCCAGGTCTTGGACCAATTCAAACTCCTATGCTGACTGCACAACTAGGTCTTGGACCAATTCAAACTCCTATGCTGACTGCACAGCCAGGTCCTGGACCAATTCAAACTCCTATGCTTTCTACACAACCATGTCTTGGAACAAT
Source organism: Cyprinus carpio (assembly GCF_018340385.1). Taxonomy (NCBI): domain Eukaryota; kingdom Metazoa; phylum Chordata; class Actinopteri; order Cypriniformes; family Cyprinidae; genus Cyprinus; species Cyprinus carpio. The sequence goes on from NC_056604.1 coordinate 18,514,404, forward strand.
TCAAACCCCTGTGCTGACTGCACAACCATGTCTTCATCCCTCTGTAGACCCTATAATGACCCCAGAGAGATGCTGGACCTCAGAACCTTTGAATGTGGGGTCAAATGGAGCTTTGGTTCCTCCTCCCACAAAGCCATTGGCTAAGAAAGAGACTTCAGTACCCACTAGTCAGGTTGCAACCTTCTCTGTCACTGATCCTATATGGAGTCCAAACTGGGAGCTGGCATCCCAGGGACAGAGGGAGAACCGTGCCTCGCACAGGGACAAGGTACAACAGGTGAGGAAAAGCACACTCTGGCATATATGTTTGTGCACAAATTCCCACTGTATAGTCTTTGTGTGTGTGCGTGTTGAGTTTAGAAATGTATTGACAGTGAGTTGAATTGTAGAACCACCTAAATATTGGTTTTGAAAACTGTTCTTTGGAGTGGTCAAATATTGTGTCAGCCCCTAGTTGTGTTGCATTGCATTTCCTTTGAATTCTTTAAAGAAGCTTGACTGTAGCCCCTTCTATGTTTGTGTAGAAACGTTCAAGGAGTATGTGTCGAAGATCTGCCCCCACGGAAAGTTCTGCTGATGGTCCGCTTACCCACATGAGAACTCGAAGAAGTCGCAGTGCACACAAAGAAAGAAGTGGAGAGACCTCGGTAAGTAGAAGCATGATCAGAATTAAAACTTTTCTTTTGTGTATTTTTCTCTCTGTATGTTATTCATTTTCTCATACACATGCTCGCATACTCAAAAAACTATTTACAGGCACTTTGCACTAAGGCTGGGTACTCTATTGAATATTTACCCAGGAATGCATCAATATGAAAAGTTTTGGTCAGTTGCAAATTTAGCATGTTTTGTCACTGCTGAGTTGAGCTTTTGTTGTCAGTTTTGTTTGGATCGTGTTTTGTTAGTTTCGGTCAGCTCTACTTTGCACATGGACCAGCAAACATTTTACATAAGAGTCGAGTTCTTTACCATGTTCTAATGGAAAGTGTTCAAAAATGAAGGATGAAGAGATTGCTTGTTGACTTCTGATGATGTCACCAACCTTTAGAGACCAGATGTTGGAAGAGTTCCCCGACAATGTGAATAACAGCTGTCACATGACCCTTTCTGGCATGCAGTGCTTGGCTAATGATGTTTGCCCATATCTGATGGACTTAATAGACTTGTTTAAGCACACACTGAACTAGTTATTTAGGCTGAGGGTTATTTAAGCTGAATGTTTGTATTTATATGCATGCTTGTTGGTAATGGAGGCTAACTAGCTTGTGTTTTATTTGTGTGTGTATGACTGGGTGGTGCAGGAATGCATTCTGATGACAGAAAGGAGTGTCTTAATGTTACTGTGTAAAGGCAGAGCATTTTCTAACCCGGCTACGCTGCTAGCATTGAGTAAGATTGTGTAAATCAATCTAAAACAGACTTAATCATGATGTGTTCATCAACTGTGTGAAAAGTTATGAACATATGTATGGACAACATTAACTCCAATTTAAACAATTTTTTGAAAAGCTTGAGATCAGTCTTGTTTTTGATCGACAGATTCATTGAAATTTCATACATGATGTGTTTTCAGGAAAGAGGAAAGTTTTTCTAACTAGAGACTTATTCCAAAAGGCAGTTTTAATCTGTTTTTCCCCTTAGTTCCTCTGAATGCACACATAGTGCCATCTGCTGTATGAATCACATTATTACAGCGTTGCTTTTTATGATTCACATTTAGCTGTGGCTATAAAATGGGGCTGATCTGACAGCTGTGAATATCCTCTCAACCTTTAATTGTTATTTGAAAATTTCCAGGATGGATAGTTTGTTTCTTATTTTAACGTTTGAGTTTGTTGTTGTGTAGGTGTCTGCATGTGGGCTTTAAGAGGAAGCACACTCTCTCTCTTGCTCTCCCACTCTCATCGTTTCTCAGTATTGGTCATCATAGGAAGTATCATTTTTACATCACTGTGTGCTCACGGGCACAAAAGATTTACACAGACATTGAGAGAGGTAGAGAAGTAATGAACATTCTAATAAACTTCACAAAACTAAAGACTATAAGACATTCTTTTGGGCTAAATAGAAGGATTTGCTTCATAGAAACATGGCTTATCGCTTGTCTTCCTGCTGTTGGTGGCTTTGGGTAAGCTTACTTTATTTTACTGTCAAGATGGTAATGTTGTTACACATGCCACAACACTTCATGCAATCTGAGATGAGTACAAACAAATGCTAGGTGGAGGTCTGTGACATCTCTTATCATAGATTGAATGATGTTTGACTTTTGGATGAAGCCGTTTTGGACATTTTGGACGGTTTATTTTTTTTATTTTTTACAGCACATTGATTTGCAAAGTTGTTTCTTTCTCTGTAATTTGTGCATATCATTCTGTTCAATAATATTATCTTCATGTGACCAAGGTGAGGCCTGTGTTGATGCTTCCTGTTGTCTGGCTAAATAAACAGATATTGTTTTCATTCTGTTCTTTTAAGTTTTAATTGTTCAGGTGATTAGTTTATTTAATTAACTATGGAGGTGGACAGATGGTTCACTCTCTTTTTTTCTGTCTCCAAAGGCATCTCTGAATTAATCCAATATGGGTTTTGGGCTCAGATAGTACAGTTTGAAAGAAAAAAAAAATCATTCAGTTTCTATTATTATGTTGTTAGAAATACAGTAGTATTTTCTGTTTGCATTGTGCTAATATGAGCCTAGTACTCATGCAGTATCGGAAACATTAAATATAGATAGATGTGATAGATTAGTTTTTTTTTTTTTAAACCATACACATTTTATTCAGCTTGCACCGCCTATTAACTGGCTATGTGCACCCTCCAGATAGCACAAAACATATACCTCTGTAGTATTTTTTATTGGTTTTATCTAGTGCTGGGCAATGATTAATCGCATCCAAAATAAAAGTTTTTGTGTACATAATATATGTGTGTGAATTGTATGTATGTATGTATGTATATATATAAGAAAAATGTAATGTTTATATATTAAATATACAGTAGTCAACATTTGCAGTGGATCAAAACCTTTCATGAAAGTTGTCCTGAAACCTAAAACCAAAATGCGTTCTTGTCTTAGGACATCTTTGATTAACTTTTTTGATCCACTTCAAATGTTGACTGCTATATTTGTATATAATATAAATTATATGAATATAAATAAATACATGTAAATATTTTCTAAATATGTACTCTATATGTGTGTCTTTATATATATACATAATAAATATACACGGCACACATATATTTTATATAAACAAAAACTATTATTTTGGATGCGATTAATCGTTGCCCAGCACTAGATCACTTATTAATCTTTTTTTATATGCTTATGAACCAGTTCTGTTAATGTAAATGCCCAAACCAGTCTCAAACAGTGCACAATAAACTTATTCAAGTTCTTATCCAGTTCTCTTCTATATCATCTGCACATCAACAGCATCTCTTTGATTGTCATGTGACAATACGAGCCAGTTTTGGTGAAAACAGGGAGTTTAAATCATAAGTTTCGATTTGTTTAACTTCCAAAACTAATCGAGCAAACAAATCTCTTGCTTTAACACAGTTTTGTGTGTGGCTCAAATAAAATGAATCCTCTTTCTCACTGCTTTTGTTTCAAGGCTTGATATATGAAAAGCTAAAACACCCACATATGTTATAGCCCGTGCAACTACCTGTGAATGCTGTAATTTTGTGTAAAGAAATGTGTAAAGTTTGACACAAAGGAAGTAGCATCAGTCAGTGTTAACAGTGTTACCCCTTCCTGAATGGGCCTTGTGTGGTTTAAAGAGGAACATCACACTATTTAGACCACTTGTTCTGTTTGTACTTTATAATTGCTCTTTGTTATTTTGATGTAGTCAGAGTAATAGGATGTAATGTGCTCAGTAATAAACCTTAATGTGCTGTTGTTTGTTGTTAAAAGCTAAAGACTATCCCTTTAAAATGTAATTGTGGTAGTGAAACGGGCAAAGTAGACTGGTGGAACCAAAAATGGGGTCATGTCATGTTAAGTGAACTAAACCTACGTAACCATGCATAAAGTGTACACACATACACAGTATTGTCATATTGGGGCCAAATTTATTTGACATTTATGTTACACTACATTAGTAAGAAGAAACAGCTGTAGCTTGACGGCATTTTGGAGTACATTAAAAGATTTGTGTTTAGTTGTCCTAAACTAAGTAATGTTAATGGGCTTTTAGATCTATTATGAGTTTTCCAAAACTAGGGTGGAATAAGTAAACCTCTCTATCATAATCTGTACTGTCGATGTACGTTATATGTTTTCTAAGCAGCACTAACCTATGAGTGATGTCTAAATAAATATACGGTATGATCAAAACAGTAGTTATAGAAAATGCAGTAAGCAACAGATTCCGTTTCTTGAGGTGGTTTTACCATCAGGCAGATGACTGAATCATGACTGTGACTCGCTTGAAAAACAGGCTGACAGGATAGTACTCTAGTGATGATACATTCATAAAAGTATGGTCATCATTTTACCACTCAGCACTGTGGCTAATGTATGCATTTAATCGATAAATGGACATTAGCCAGATCCTCCCAATGTCAGTTTATATCGTAGCTGTATTTTAAATCTTTGCCTCTATGCTGATTATCTTGTAATAAGATGTGTGGTTTGTCATGAAATAAGTCACTAATGTGTGTGTGCACTTGGATGGGTTAAATACAGAGCACAAATCCTGAGTATGTGAAACCATACTTGGCCACATGTCATGTCCTTTCCTTTCCCGTGTTTTCACCATTCATTTTAGGTAACAATATTTCAAACATACTTCATTTCAAAATTTCAATTGGATCTTGAATCTTAGACTTTACATGATGTCTCTTTTGAAGCCCACAGTATGTGTTTAAAAAACACAACTGACTTAATAAAATCAATAAAATATTATTAATAAATAATATTAATAAAATATTATTAAAATCAGTCTTATTTTTTATGTAGATTTGGTCTCAGGAGAGGTTAATATGAGGTTTGTTTTCTCCATTTACAGTGTAATTCACCCTCAGTCCACTAGTGGGTGCGAAATTGGACCTCAGCATTTTACTTGCTCAGTCTTCTCCTTTTTCCCCCATTTGAACTCATTATGTTTAATTCATACAGTACATCAGTGAATCCAAAAATATGTTAAGAAGTCCAGAAAGATTTTAATGTTAATTTCCCTTTTCGCTTGTGATCTGTGTTGATTGCAAAAACTCAAAATCAGAATTGAAATTGAAATATGGAAATAAATGTCGGGCCAAAAAAAGAACAGCAAGGTTTGGTTGGTCATCAGTGATGTTTGCATGACAGATTGTGTACATTTACAATGCAAACTAATTCAGGAACCATGTGCTTTAAAATCCTTACAAGCCAGAGTGAATGTCTCCAAACATGCACAGATATGTGCCATTAGTCCCATTTATTTGTTTCTGTTAACAAATTCTGTTAAAGCATTCTTCTGCTCTCAGCAAAACGAGCTGCTGACAATATTGCATAACCAATGCACCTCTCTCCATCTGTCTCTCGCTCCTTCTCTTTCTCTCTCAAAGCTGGAACAGTAGCAGGGAACACTGCAGTGCATATATCTTCCTCTCTCTCTTTTTCTCACTCTCTCTCTCTTATGCTCATATCACAGGCTTCCCTTACCCCTCCCTCTCTGTCTCTGCTCTCATTTTTCTCCTCCCTCTGTTTTCTCCTTGAGCACAAGTCCTGTAGCACAGGGGGACGGAGGCAGGAAAGCTGACACATTTCTATACCTGCCAGTACCTGCAGGGACACATTTAAGGACACCGCAGGAAAAGACCACCTTGAAACAGTATTTGAATTTTTTCAGTCAACGCCTGCGAAATCACCTGGATACTTCTGGCTTGTAATTTCCATGTTTTAAGAACAGACTTTCACCCTGGACTTTTGTGAAATAAGGAAACACTCATCTTGGTCTCCAGTTTTCCGTTTGACCCTTCATTGAGAGTTACAGACGTATTCTGACTTGACATTTGGACAGTTTTGATGCTTTTTGGGAGATGCAGTTGTGTTGAAGTAGCTCACGCTGCCTGACAGGTTTGAGACGTGACTGGGAAAGTGTGTGTTTGACAGCTCTGATTCATGAGTTGACTAGCGTTTGTTTGAGTATGTGACTCTGCTGACAGATCCATTCAAAAGACGCTCAAACATTCATGTAGAGGTGGTGCACTGCTCATTTCAGACCATTTCTAGTGACGTGGCTGTTGTTTCGAAATTAAATGTGAATAACATTTGCATGCGATTGATGCACTGATTGATTGAAATGTAACTTGAAAAAGAGTTGCTCAGGTCAGTAAGTAAGGCATATTGAATCAGCCTCCATGACATCACGCCACTCTATTTTTTGTTTAGGGACGTAATTGCAGGTGCCTCTGTGGTTACATAATAACTATAACTTTGTTGCTTTGTCACTGAGCATGAGGCATTGCAGAACTGCTGTGATCTCTGGGACAATCCAGTGTCCTCTGTTCTAGCTTTTACTATGATGTCTCGGAAAGCTGTATTGTAGAAACAATGACTCTATCAACAGTGAGTCATGCATGAGCCTAATAGTTCCATGTAATCTTAAATAATCTTAAATCAGGAGTACCTGAGTGACCTTATGTTACTATATATCTCTGACTCGTAATTGAAAAATGTAGCCATTGAGCTATGCCACTGAAATAGTCACAAAACTTTGGTCAAGCATTGTTGGAAGTTAGATCACGGTCAACTGCTTGGTGGCAATTTGCAGTTTGTATCGTACTGCACTGCAGAGTGGAGCACAGTCTGTTCTGGCCTTGCTCTGGAGACATGGTGTATCAGAACAACACTTCAGTTGCTGGACTGGGCTAAAGAGAAAGTTCCTCCATATCATAAAGTGCTACCCAACCATGGAGTTTAAACACAGATGCACTTTCAACCGGACCTCTCTGAACTGGATTCTCTTGTAAATCGAGGCCACTTGCCTAAAGGTTGAATTGGACTATCATCATTGGACCTTAAAGACTCCATTTAAGAGCTCTTGATTGGATGTCCACAGTGTCCCAAGTTAAATAACTTCACTGAAAAAGCTTGACATTGAGGACACAAACCTTTATTAAATTTATTCACTCTAAATCCTGAGAGATGGAGTACCTGGGCGACAAGTTGTCGGTGGCCCACTCGCAAGTGTCGGGCTGGATGGGGAATGTGCGCCGTTCCCTTCAAGGCACCCTCAATTTGGTCTCCAGCAGCGTGGAGAGAAGATCAGCAGGAGGATGTGGAGAGGACGGAGGTGGCTTTAAGAGGACTGCCTCTCTACGCAGTCTGGCCAATCGCAGCCGTGAATCCTTCCGCAGATTCAGCTTGCGCAGCCAACAGCGCTTGTCCCTGCGCAGACGAACCACCTCGCTGGCTTCGCCGAGCACTCCCTCTTCTGTAAGAGAAATACATGCAATTTCTATCTCTGCTTTACCCAAAATCAGCATTTCTAAAACCACCCATCTTTCCCACCACAAATACAGAGTAGTGCACATACTGATTTCCCACCTGGCACCATGTAGCCCTCAATCTTTGTCTAGGTGGTCACTTTCCATTTAAACAAAACTGCTTAAAGCATGGGTTTAGCTCCAACCATGATCAAACTCACCTGCCTGTAACTTTATATTGATCCTAAAGACCTTGATTAGCTTGTTCATGTGTGTTTGATTAGGTTTGAAGATGAACTCTCCAGGAAAATGGATCTCACGGGCCAGAGTTGAGAACCCATGGCTTTATGCCTTTCTTTTGTCATTGTCTGAAAATGAGACTGAGCTTGCTTCTGTAGTTATCTCAAGCTTAACAACAGGGGTGGTCAACTCCCAAACTGGTGACCCACCATCCTGCAGGTTTAGCTTCATCCCCTATCAAACACACCTGACAAATCCAACCTCAGAAGTTTTCAGGATTGCTTAAAAATTACAGGCAGGTGTGTCTGATTATGCTCTTCAGGACCAAAGTTGTCTATTCCTGCTTTAAAGAAGCCTGTATAGCATTGCTGCTCAATCCTATTTCTGGAGGTCTGCCTTCATGCACAGTTTAGCTCCAACTCTAATTAACAATGACACAATGACACATGAACCAGCTAATTAAGATAATCAGGAATGTAATTACAAACAGGTGTGTTGGGAGCAGGGTTGGAACTGAAGTTTGCAGAAAAAGTAGGGCTGTGTCCGAAAGCTCTAAAATACTGCCTTCGGAGGAAGCATTTCAAGGCACGAAGGCATCAAGGCATGTCCAAATCCAAATTCTGCTTAACTTCCTGTCTCCGCAGGTACCTTCTTCTGATCGAATTTTGAAGGCAGCATAGATGTATCCTTCACTGACTTTGATATCCCACAATCCTGTGCGTTCCATTCCGTGACTTTGAGCTAAAAATACAAATGCGTCTGAAAGTTGCGTTTGATGGTCAGTTTGTGTGTAAATGTATATTTCTGAATAACTTTTTGCACTTTTGATGTTATTTCTAGTGAGAAATCAGTACTATAGTAAATATTCATTTAGTTATCACCAAAACTCGTTCTATTTTGTTGTAGATCATTAAACCGTTGCGCTGCCCCAGAAGCTTGTCCAAAATTAGTTTCATGAGGTGCCTCCATGTAAAAACGCTACCTGCAAAGTCATTGCCTGATAAGGCAGTGAGGCAGCAAGTCTATAAATGAGATATGGACAGTAAAAACAATACGATAACACATGTTCAGAGATTCAATTACCAAAACTATCACATTTATTTTTGTTAAAAGCGGTGAATTTGGAGGCATTTTGATGGCTGTAACAGTGTTTCCCATCCCTGTTCCTGGAAGCACACAAACACTACACATTTTAAAACTCTTCCTGATTAAACACATCTGATTTACACTCATTTCAATCTGATTCCACCAGCTTATTAGTAGAGGTTTCCGTGGTCCATCCAAAATCACATATTGTCTGAGTATATTCTAAGGTGGATGAGAAACAAACTTTATAACCATTTAAAAAGTATATTCTATATGTATTATGAATGTTTGTAGTATTATTATACTGCCAGGTACTAAATCTGTCAAGTTGTCATAGTCGTGGGACTTGTGCTGTCAGTTGCTTCACTCACATTCCCATCCCTTTCCTGTGGCTTAATGGCATAGTAAAGTGTTTATTGAATGCTCACTTAAGAATCTCAGTGGACGTAGTAGGTCAACCGGGTACTTTTTACCTACTGTTTTATGAATACTATGAATTTTCAAATCACATACTCTGTTTCGCCTACTATATAGTATGGAAGTAGGCATATTCGTGTTCAGGGCAAGACCTGAAATGGATGGGTCGGATAAGGGACACATCCACAATGTGTACTGTTGGTGAGCCTCCAGGAACAGGGTGAGGAAACATTAGGCTTACAGCATTTATATAGGAGATGTATTTAGAGACTTCGTATGTCATTCGATCTGGATTAACTTTTACATCTAGAGCCTAATTTTTAAACCATATTTTGCATACACTTTCTTTCTTTTGTACCCGGTGCCTCTCCATCACCTACTTTGCTTGTGTTTGTTGGTTGCTTGACCTTTGCAGTGGTATGAGAAAAGCTTAGAGATACAGTGACCCCAGAAGGGCATTCTGGGAAAGCTAGGTCAGCACAGTTGACACAAAATGGAAACATCGTCTGCAAGGATACTGTTTCATGCATACTGAAACCTGCCAGTACATTGCAAGGAGAGTTTGCATACACTTCTTAGACATTTGCATGCATGTTCTCAGTTTTGCACCAAAAGATCAAGTATTTGTGATGTTGTTAGAGTTGTGCCTCAAAGTCAGTGCCTGTTGGTATTTAAGTATATACAGTATAAGCCAGATGAAAACGGTGTTGTACTGGTTGAGTAAATCAGGGAATGCTGGTGGGCAGGTTCTCAGCTACATTATATCCCCCCCGATAGCTGAGTTTCAGTTATGTCACATCTCATAATGCTCATTCACTCTGCTGTCAGCCAAGGGTTTTTCCTCCATCAATCAGACTCTATTTGTGTGCTTGTGTGTCAGAAGTATTGAACAAAAGGAAGAGCTGTACTGTACATTGATCTTTGGTTACAGTGTCACAGGAAACAGTCAAAACAGGTAATCATTGTAACAGAATTAACTAGCCATAATGGGCTGCTTCCTGTGTCCTTCGACCGTCACCACTCTCTCGGTGACATACACAGACAGAGAGCTCTATTTCCCCTTCAGCAGTACTTATATATTATCACACATGGACAAGCTGGGATATGGACATTTTGACGGGAATAGTTTGAACTTTGTAACAATGCCTCTGCACTTGAAGCATATTATTTGAAGCAAAAGCACCAGTAAATTCTGATTGAAATGTTAAAACTATACACTAGAGACCAAACTGCTTTCTTTAATACTGTGTCTACCAATACAAAATATAGTATACCCTAGCATTCTAAAGTTTCTAGTTCTGTTAGATTGTAAGAAATTAATACTTTTATTTATCAAGGACACAGTAAATTGATCAAAAGTGACAGTAGACTTATAATCTTATAAAAGGTTTCTGTTTTAAATAAATGTTTCTCTTTTGAACTTTGTATTCATTGAAGAATTCTCCACAAAAATAGTAAGCATTACGACTATTTTCAACATTGATGATAAATGTTTCTTGAGCAGCAAATCAGCATATTAGAATGATTTCTGACATTAAACACTGTAGTAATGATGCCGAAAAGTCAGCTTTGCCATCACAGGAATAAAATAATGTACAATATATTAAAATATATAAACCAGTTATTTTAAAAATATATATTTTACAGTATTTCTCTTTTTACTGCATTAAATAAATAAAGCCTTGATGGACGAGACTACTTTCAAAAAATATTTAGAAGTCGTATAGACCCCAAAATGTTGTACTTTTTTGATGGTGTATATTATTTGTCAACTTTTTAAAAAGCAGCCATTCATTCTCAAGGGCTAGAGATTAGCCTTGTCTTTCTCCAGCTGTATTCAATGTATGTAAATTCAGTCTGCCAAGTGTCTTGCGCTGCTCCTTCACAACCCAGTAATATCAGCAGTTAATGTTTGATTGTTCCTAAGGTAAATGTAGCCACACCTTTGGTGGGAATGTTTTATGAGAATGCCAGGAGATGAAAATGAGTCTCTAAGTGCACACACACCAATAAACACGTACAGTACGTGCACTATTGGAAATGAAGAAAGGCTCTTGTTGACTCTGAGAAAACACAAATAGGAGATCCAGATTTGGAGATGAGACTCTCACAAGTGTAAATAGAAACACAAACACATCTCTATAAATGTCCAAACATCAGTGTGTTGGTGTTAAAGTGAGGACTATATGCTTTTCTTTCTACCTCTCATCTTTTCTTTCCATCCGTTCATTGTTTCTTTGCTTCCCCTGACGCACTCTTCCTGTTCGTGTAAGTGAGATGGTGAGAGGTTTTTAAGTTCTCTCTCACTCTCTCTCTCTCTGCTGCTGCTGTGTATATGTTATTTTCACACTGTAAGGTTCAGATAAGAGTGTTCTTATCCAGGACCTTGCCCTTTAAAATAAGAAATTGTTCTATCTAGACCTACACCCTTATGATGTCAGTGTGGTCCTTTAGGCCATTACAACTAATGTTAGTCCTGAGTACCACTCCCTCTCAGCGTGCATATGTGTGTGTGTGTGTGTGTGTGTGTGTGTGTGTGTGTGTGTTTATTTATGTGTGTTCGGCAGGCGCAGAAAATCAGTCGCTTTCCAAGGTGAGCAGGTAGATCATAGGTGTGTCTGTTGGATGTGCATTGCTGTTATTAGCGAGCTTTATTTGAGACTTGAAAGATTTACCTACCATAAGTAAACCCAGGAATGAAAGGATTTATAACCGAACACACCCATTTCAGCGTATTTGAGGGCAGATATATGCAAAGATGTGCAAAAGTTCACACAGACATTTTGCTGATTGTGGAGGATAATGTATTTTTTATTCATATTATTAGTAGTTTTATTTGCTTTACTCTACTAAGGAGTGTTCTTTCTTTATTGAATGTCTAATTAATGTGCTTAAGTTTGTCATGAGATAGATGAGACATAACAGGAAAGCTAAGTGCAAGACAAGTGTGAGACGAGAAAAAATTTAATGTTTGCTTTTTTAGATGTCCTGGCTTCTTAGAAACATCTGGAGGACAGTTAAGCACCTCAAACGGGTCATATGATGCTGCTAAAAAGAGCATTATTTTGTGTATTTGGTGTAATGAAATGTGTTTATGTGGTTTAAGGTTCAAAAAACACATTATTTTCCACATACTGTACATTATTGTTTCTCCTCTATGCCCCGCCTTTCTGAAACGCATAGATTTTTACAAAGCTCTTCGGGCTGAAAAGCAAGGTGTGTTTTGATTGGCCAGCTATCCAGTGCATTGTGATTGGCCAAATGCCTCAAACGTGTGACGGAAATGTTACACCCCTTACCATACTGTCATGCCATCTCCTGGTCAGAACACCGTCGCGACAAGACAAAAACAATAAAACCCATTACAAATGAGCCATTTGTTGCATCCACTGGGGTCATAATTACTGATTATAATGACTTATACTGTCTTTTTACGAGTTGCATTGCAGCGCGCCACGTAAACATAAAACCATGTCTGCATTTGTGATCGGAGAAACAACAAGCGCTACTCTACATTTCTCAAAACTCGCGTTTGAATCATCAGTGGCAAATTCCTTAAATATGTAAACGTACTTACAGTCTGTGAGTTGAGTAGGGGTGTTGCCTTTTTGTCACACTCTGCAGCCAGACTGTTGACCTTTCTTGCAAGAAAATACATCTTCAAAAAACTTTTGTCTCATACCTTTATTGAAATAGAGAATTTCCACAACACTGATGCATTGTCTTTGTTGCCGTTGCTAATGAATTAGCGCTGCAATACGTGCTAAAAGTTTAGGTTAATCAGCCACCAGCTGTTTGAGACATTCCACTTGGCTTTTCTGCTCAAGTGATCAGCGTAAAAAGTGTAATTCCTCCCTGTGATTTGGATTTGGATTTGGATTAGTTATTCAGTTATTATTTTTTTTTACTTAACACAACGATTAAGAGAAGCTTTGTCATACCGTTTCTGGCATTAGCTTGCATACAAGCAACCATTTGATTTCCATAGTATGGTACTTTTACAAAAAATAATAGTAATAACAATATATAGATATAGATATAGATAAATACAGCACAGTCTTGGTCAAAATACCAAAATTGCTGCATTTTTATTAAATCAACTTGAAACAGTGCAAGTATAACCTTTCTGTCATTTAATCTTTATCTGATGATAGTGGTGACTTGGTATTAGTTACCACAGTTTTATTATATTACCCAGTAAGTGCAGTAATGGTATTTTGGTGGCAACTAAGGTAACTCTGGTAAGACTAGAGGTTCATATTCTGTTGACTCTCGCAGTTACTATCATAGAGTTGTCTGAATCAGTGTGCTGTCTTGTTATTGAGCTGTACACACAGACATCTGTTTCTTTTGTCTGTCCCAGCGTGTGATTCTGACTAGGGGTCAACTGAAATGTTTTTTTTTTTTTTTTAGTAGCCAGTGCTGGTACTGATATCTACAGACCAGGGCGGGCTATTGTTAATATAAAATACTTCATATAATAGAAGTATAATATAATAGAAAATATTTTAGTGAAGCCAAATGTACACAAAATTGATCAAATGGAATTAACTTCTTTTATTTATTAAAAAAAAGACACTTAAAATTTTATATAGGCTAGGGTTTGATTTCTGAATATTTATAATTAGCATTATAAAAAAAAAAAAAAAAGATTTTATGTCCTCGTATAGAAAGCTAAATGTGTGGTTGTGTGTGTGTGTGTGTGTGTGTGTGTGTGTGTGTGTGTGTGTGTGTGTGTGTGTGTGTGTGTGTGTGTGTGTGAGATGAGCTTTTTGTCAGGTGGGAGAACTGCTCTGATGTTGTCCAGTCTGATTCTCACTGCTCTCTTTTGTCTGTTACTCTTCCTGACAGTAAAGGCAGAGCTGATGAATGACATCCTGTGCTGTTTTCTCTAATGCAAACAGCCTCAACACACACTCTTCCTCTCATTCGGTTACACACACACACACACACACACACACACACACACACACACACACACACACACATACACACACACACACAGTCTCTCTCATGGATACTAATGACTTAATGGTCAGGTCGATACCCGTCGTCTTAAATTCTGAATTTTGCACTTCTGACTATGTGTTTAATAATTGTCTCATTGTTTTTAGCTAGTTCCATTTTCTAGTCATGAACAAATGTGAATATAAAATGACTTGGCCATGCCTCACAGGTTGTTGAATTCGAATGGCAGAAAGAGGAATTTACAGTGAATCAAAGAAAGTCACACATCAGAAAAACTTCATAAGTCCACCACAACAAATCAAACAAGAACAGATTGCTTGTTCGAGGTATCCGCAGGGAGTGTTTAGTTCCTGAATGAATCAACCATTTAAATGATTCGGTTCAATCCCAATGACTTTATTACCAGTGACTTGCTGCCACCTACTGGCAGTTTTAATTTCACATTCATTCAGAGTATCTTTTATTATTTAAATAATTTTAAATGTTTATGTTTAATATATCAAAACATTATTGATGTTTTTGTAACTGCAGGTTAAAGCATTCATGTCCTGCATTAAACAGTGCGTAAATGCATCTAAATGCCTCTTCAGATGCAGCTTCTGTGTTTTCTCTGCATTGCAAAGATTCATTTTGTTGATACTTATTTCATTTTTATTGGTAACAGCCCAAAGGTCTTATTGTTCTAATTCACTAAATAAAAAAATGTAAGAATTTGACTCAAAAGATAATGCACACTTTTAGAAAAAAAAATTATTTATAAAGGTAAAAGTGCCCATAAAAGGTAGAAATCAATTGAAACTTATTGTAAAAGATTAATTTCAATCAGTGTGATTATATGATTTGTGTCTGTATTCAAATATTAAATGCAAATTGTTATAGGTAGCATTAGCAATTTACCCATTGATTGTTAATATCATCTAATGCTTTTAAAAATAATGTTTACTAACTAGTAACATTACATGCTAGGGTGTTGTTATTGTTAAATAAAACTGTTAAAACTATTTATTTTTTGTTGAAATAAAGCTAAAGTAAATAAAACTGTAGATGGAAAAACAAATTAAGACAATTAGAAACGTTGTCTTTGCAATAAAGTGAAATAAAATACATTTAAGTACTAAAATGACTAAAAATATAGCTAAAAAAAAAATAAAGCTTAATATTAATAATATACTTAAGTATGCACATGAAACAAAATGACTAATATTAAGGTAATTCTTGGTTTAATTTATTATTAAAAACTACCTTAAAACGTTTTATTTGAATTATACAAATCTTCAAATTCATATTCCTCATATTCAGGAATTGATTTGAACTTCTCAAAGGGTTTTCAGTTCAGTTCTGATTGGCACAAACCCCTGACAGTCACATACACAGTTTTGGTTGTGATCAGGGAGCTGATGACTATGTGTGTGTGTGTGTGTGTGTGTGTGTGTGTGTGTGTGTGTGTGTGTGTGTGTGTGTGTGTTAGATACACTGTACCCTCTGTAGTCTCCTCGTTAAAAGAGTCACGGTTGAGTGGATGCGCTCACCAGTTCAACCAGTAGATGTCTATGAGGTCATTGCAGTACTTTCATTGGAGTCTCACCAGTATGTTCCTATGTTCCCATTTTCCTAGTCATTCATTTTCACTCTGTCACACTAACAGTTTTTGTGACTCTGCTTCTTGTTAAATTTGCTAATTATTTGCTGTATATTACATTATATTACATTACTGCCTGAAAATAGCAGCAGCTGCCCAGTTATGACACCAGGATGCCAGTTTAATGTTGTTTCTTGTTACAGGATGGTGAACCGGTGCTGACAGGATTTGTAGATGAAATGTGATCAGGGTTAATAGTCCTGTTGTTCTGTTCAGTGATACACACAAGACAGTTTTATGTCCCGCTGGGTGGATTGCATCTTTTCACTCAGTGATTGGCTAATGTCCAGCTCTGGTGCTGTGATGTCACCCCTAAAGGGAGTGGCTGGGTTTGTGACTGGGTTGTTCAGTGTGAGATTTAGCTTCACCTGGTGGCTGTTTAGAGTGCTGCAGGGTGATTAAACTCCCTCTCCATCTTCATTCATGCCTTTCCACAGGTAGCATCATGCCCATTCAGAAAAACCCATGATGATCACTGACTGTCAAGTTCACTTCCGGTATTTTTGGCTTTATTAAACAAAACGGCTTGATATTAAACAGTTTGTTTTATATACTACTAGGGCTGCACAATTAATCGAATTTCTAATCGCGATTACAATTATGGATGCCACATAAGTCCACTTATGTTATTCGGTGTGCTTAAGATGCTTTTTTTTTTTTTCTACATGTTATCTAAAGGCTTTTTCTTATTAATTTAATTTTAGTTTTAGTATTACATTTATAATACCATTAAATTTTTTTATTTTTTATTTATTTAAAGAAACCAATCCTAAGTATAGTTGACATTTTGAGGTTTAATACTACAGAAAAGTACTAAAAGGTTTTCAGTTAGAGTGATTTCAGCTTGTTTATTTTCATATAAAAATCCGGCATGCAGTTCCATCAAACAATGGTATAAACATCATTCACAATTACAATTTCAAGGGAATAATCAACAATTATGATTTTTGTCATAACCGTGCAGCCCTATCCTTCAAAAGTTTGGAGTTAATAAGATTTTTTTTTTTTTTTTTAAGAAAATCCTTTTTTTTTAAGTGACAGACTTGTACATTCTCTCTCTCTCTCTCTAAATAATCTGGAAATAATTTATCAAGGTTTCCACAAAAATGCCGCACAACATTTTCAGCATTGGTTGTAATAAAAACAGTTTCTTCAGCATTATATTAGAATGATTTCTGAAGTATCATGTGACATTGAAGACTGGAATCATGATGCTGAAAATTCAGCTTTGTCATCACAGGAATAAATGATAATAAAATGCATTAAAATAGAAAACAGTAAAATATTACATCATAATATTACTGTTTTACTGTATTTTTGATCTTGACATAAGCATAAGAGGCTTCTTTAAGAAGAAAAAAAAAATCTTACTGACCCCAAACTTTTGAAAGGTGCTGTGTTATTTCAGGATTTGAACACAGGTCTCCATGGATACTAAACACAAACAGTTGAATGAAATTTAAGTTGTTTATTTTTTCTTTGGTAATTTCCTGTCTCGTCAACCCATCAGCAACTGTTACTCCCTCAAAAAAAAAAAGACATCCCTGTGTGAAATTATATTAATTTAGTAGCTTTGTTTTTTTATTTTTCTTTGTTCTCTCTACAGGAGCTGGTAAAGCAGTATGGTAGAGGACCGGAGGAGAATAAAGACACAGACAATCTGGTGCAGGAGACCGACAGCCAGTACGGCACATGGGAGACAGGACTTCGCACAGATGACAGGTAAACACATGCCTCCCAAAACCATATAAAATCATCAAACAACTGTCTATGTCCTCAAACTAACATATACACTGTACATGAATGACTCCAAATTATCCGCAGTCACTGTTTGTAACTCAACACCAGGATCAATTGCATCTTTTGAGTGGGTCATCTATAACAGAGCTATAATGACCTCATGGACAGACACAAAGGCAGATGCATCTTCATTATAGATCAGACTGGGCTTGTCAGAGAGGTTTGGTTGCAGCAGTGACTAATGCAAGGGATTCAGATGAAATGAGAGCTGATATACAGTATGTTAATCATTGGGTTGGATGGGTTGTATCTGTGCCCTCAAATGATCTTTGGATGGGTGGATATGTGTTGTCTTTTAACAGGGATGTTGATGTAGCCGCTCAGTACTCACAGTTGGCCGGTAACTTTATTAGGAACTGCCAAATTATACATGGTTTAAATTCAATTATATGAACCAGCACTCATGTAGGCATAAATGACGTGTGCAAATCAAATTAAAATCAATGGGCTACTAACCATCTGCTGTTAAAGTGGTGATGTAACAGAAGTAGTGACAGATCTTTTATTCCATATTTTGCCATACAATCCGAGTATAATGGATTATTGAAAAAGAAAAAAAAAAATGTAGGGTGGGAACTTAGTTCTATAGGAGGAAGATTGAATGCATAGTTAATTGTAAGGATCGTATTGTAAGTTTAAGTCTAGCATACATTGCCAGACAGAAGTCTGTAACCCAAGCTCATGAAAATATGTGCCTCTATATACATTCCTGCAGCACTGTAGTTACATACCTTACTGCACGTTTCACGACAGTTTCAAATGGAAATGTCCACAGAGTGGCACCTAAAACACACTTTCAATATGTGATCGTCGCATGTTTGTATTACGTTGGTACAGGCACGTATTGCTGCATTTTTATTAAGCTGCTTGAGGTACGTATTGTGGCTGTTCAGTATTCAAATATCCGGGAAGTGTCACTAAAAGGTAATGATCTATTGTGATGGAAAATATCCCCTACACCAAACCCAAACCTAAACTTACCCAATAGTGTTAAAAACTGCAAAAGTGATATAATAACCCATTTGTTGATGCAGCCTTTGTGTGAAAAGGAATAAAAGTTGTGCTGAAAAGTTGTGCAAAAAGATGTTGCCTCTAGTGTTCATTTCAACTGGGAACAAATATGGACATTGTCTACGTTTTTGAGCTGCTGTTTCTTGTTCATCTTGTGTTACAAGTGACAATTTAAATATGTAAGGAAAAATATGATAATGAATAAATAATCAGAAATCTTAATAGTTACATGAATATGTACACTGTAGTATTTATACATTTAATATATTTATGCATAAATCTAGCTACTTAATTTTTTTTACAGTTCACTGGCCATACATTGGTGAGGTGTGATAAAAAAGCTCAGTTTGAACCTCATAGCAACCTAGTTTTACTGTCATGTTTTTGCTTTCTTTCTACATTTTCTGCACAAATACAGACAACATTTAAGTGTGCTCAAATATTTCTTTTCTACTCCCCAGCCTCACTCCAGCTACACCTTCATCTGATGACAACCTCACCCCATCTCCACGGAAGCCCACCCCACCCCACACAGCCGGACAGCCCCATCTCTTTGACACACCAGATGGCTTGACCACGTCTCCTCAAAAGCAGACAGAGCTCCCATTCCCAGAGGTCAGTCTTCACCCTTAAACCATAGGGATAGTTTACCTAAAAATGAAAATTGTCATTATTTAATCACCCTCATACTGTTCCAAACCCATAAGACTTTCATTCATCTTCAAAACAAAATTAAGATAGTTTTAATGAAATGTAAGAGGTTTGTGTCAAAGTCCATGACAGAAATGAACAGATTGAATTTAGACTTTTATTAATTGATTACACCACTTAAAGAGATACTCCACCCCAAAATGAAAATTTTGTCATTAATCACTTACTCCCATGTCGTTCCAAACCCGTAAAAGCTTTGTTCATCTTCGGAACACAATTTAAGATATTTTGGATTAAAAGAGACTGTCCAATAAACTGCTAAGTAAATTACACAGTCAAGGTCCAGAAAGTATGTGAAAAGCATCGTCAGAATAGTCCATCTGCCATCAGGGATTCAACCGTAACGTTATGAAGCGACGAGAATAATTTTTGTATGCGAATAAAACAAAAATAACAACTTTATTCATCAATTTGTCTCCTCTGTGTCACTCCACATCAGCGTAGTGCCATTTTGGTGAATCTGAGCTGTACGCAGGCAGCGTGCGCTCTTCGGTATCGCCACAAGGATACGTTTTCTACGTATATTTACTCCTTGATTTGAAAGAAAACAGCGCATCCTGTGTCGCGGCTGACACAGAAGAGTGTACGCTACCTGCGTACAGCTCAGATTCGCCAAAAATGCCACTAAGCTGATGTGGAGTGACACAGAGGAGACAAATTGATGAATAAAGTCATCATTTTTGTTTTCTTCGTGTACAAAAAGTATTCTCGTCACTTCATAGCGTTACGGTTGAATCACTGATGGCAGATTGACTATTCTGACGATGCTTTTCATACTTTTATGGACCTTGACAGTGTAATTTACTTGACAGTCTATGGGACAGTCACAAGCCTCCCGGTTTTCATCCAGAATATCTTAAATTGTGTTCCGAAGACAAACAAAGCTTTAACGGGTTTGGAACGACGTGGGGGTAAGTGATTAATGACAAAATTTTCATTTTGGGGTGGAGTATCTCTTTAATTCATATGGATTACTTTTACAGTGTCTATGAACTTTTTGAAGTGTCAAAGTTTTGGTGGAATGGACTTAAAGTGGGTTGACAGAAATCTCTCACGTCTCACTGAAAGGACAGTTGATGCAAAATCTGGAAATTCTGTCATCATTAACTCACCATCATGTCGTTTCAAACCTGTTTGACTTTTTCCTGTGCAGCATAAAATAACATATTTTGAAGAATGTTGGTAACCAAAACAATTTCAGTTCCCATTGACTTCCATTATATGGAAAAGAAACACAATGAAAGTCAATAGGAACTAAAATGGTTTGATTACCAACATTCTTTAAATTATCTTTGGTGTTTTATAGAAAAATTTAGTCATATAGGTTTGGAATGACATGAAGGCAAGTGAATGATGACACGTTTTCATTTTTTTGAGAACGATCTCTATAAATTTGAATGCAAACACAAAACTGTACATGGCATTTGTTTGACATGTCGCTGTCTTTGTCTGTAGACCCCCACAACACTGTTAGACTCTAGCGCACTACGCGCCAGGGTCAGTTTGAACAAGAAGAGCACTCGCAGAGCCCCACCCTCTCGAGCCAACCGTCACAGTGCCCTCTTATCACAAGTACCCGAGGGAACCGGAGCAGATGATGAATGGCGCTATAAGGACTCAACAGGTATTACGCACATCTTTGCAGTGAGACGCATGTGTGCCTGCACAGCTCATCCCATGAGGTTGGGTTTTTGTAGGACACAAGTCCTCTTTAGATCATAATTGTCTTTGTACTGTCGCAAAGTCAATAAAATCTAGTCCTCTGCATTTACGCCAGTCTTTCTCTCTGTATGTAGAGGAGAAGACAGGCTCTTCTAAGCAGGGTGAGGAGTCAGACTCTGAGGAGCAGGCCAAGGGAATTGAATCCCGTACTTCCTCCATGTCTCAGCCTCAGAGAGTGGCGCTCTTCCCTGGCATGGACCCATCTGCTCTCAAGGTGAGGGGTTTTTGGGGATTTTTTCCACCTGTTTCCATTTCCATAACCTTGTAAAGCCTGACAAATTAAATAAAAGTCTGGAAAATCTCATTTTTGGAAATGTAACCGTTTATTGAAACTTTAGACAAAATCTGAAAGCTTGTAATGTTAATCAGTGATATACAGTATAACAGACAAATGTGTATATATACGTCAGTGGCGTGCGGTGGTGTTTTAAAATGAGGAGGTATATATATACAGGTGCTGGTCATATAATCAAAAAATCAACAAAAATCACAAACACCACACAAAAACCAAAAAAAAAATTAAACAATTCAATTATATACATTTTACACACACACACATATATATCAAAAATTTTTTCTCTTAAAATTTATATATATAAAACACAAAAAAAAAAAAAACCAAAAACACAATATCACAAAAAATTAATAAAAATTAATAAAAACCAATACAAAGAAAGGATTTTAAGAAATCTTGGCCAACTGAAAAGTATGAACATAAAAAGTATGAGCATGTACAGCACTCAATACTTAGTTGGGGCAAAAAGGTGAATATTATGACCTGAAGGTTATATTTATCATTTTTACTTACTAAAACAGTATGAACTGTCAAATCAGACGACAGAAGGAATGTAGAAAATTCAGTGAAGTTTTGATCATGTTGAAGACTGAAATTTGCATATCAAATATGATATACATGGCTGCAGTTCATAACTTTTTATTAAGAAAAATATATAAATCTTGGTGATTAAACACCTTCCTGACAATGTTTGTTTTAGGTCTTACAGGCTATAATTGTATGAATTTGTTTGGAGCTTGTTTGACGTGAGATTCGGTCATTCATTTCAGAATCAGCTAAAGAAGAGAGGAGAGTCGGACAATCAGACAGACGGCCCTTCACCCTCTCAGCTCTCACGCTCACCCAAATCTCCATTCTTGCCTCGAGCCGCCCGTGTGCTGCCTCCTGCTGGCGGCAAAGAGAATGGGTGAGTGCTTTTAGCTCAATAGACATCAGGAAGTCTCAGAATCGTCTCTTGTTTGGCAGTACTGACTATCATGGTGTGGCATGTTTTTGATATGTTTTCTCTCTTCATCCCCTCACAGAGAAGAGTCCTCACCTCAGTGGCTGAAAGAACTAAAGACTAAAAAACGTTTGAGTCAGTATGAAAACGACAGTACAGCCTGAACAAGCAGGTAAATGGTCTATCTATCTGTATGTGCAATTACATTATAACTAGGCTAGTCACAATTTCTGTAGTTGTTTTTTTTTAAACCCAATTTTTGATACCATAGCAAAAACAAATTGACACTTTATTAAAAAATGTTACATTTTTCTTTTCTTTTCTTTTCTTTTTTTTTTTAATTGCAAGCAATAGATCAAATAAAGATTCCTTTAAGGGCTTTGAATATTTGACAGCAACATTTAATGTTAAAGTAGAGTAATACAAATGATTCCCTACATGCTAGCTAAAAATGATTCCACTTAAATTATTGGCATGATTATTAGATACAATACATTCATTTAGAATAGTTCAGTCAAAAAAGGACACCCTTATGTTGTTTTAAACCTATAGGGGCTTTCGCAATGGAGGAACCCTTTCATAGTTCCTAGAACTATTGGTGGAAGTTTCCACTAAATGTATTTAGTTCTAGGGACTCCATTTGGGGGAACTAATTTAGCTCCTACTTCAGAGTAGTCATTTTTAAAAAGCCATGTAAAAATAGTAACTCCATGCTGCAGCGCTAATGGCACTTAGCTTCCTGTTGTCTGGAGCATTGTGTTCTTTTCTCAGCCTCCATGATATGTTACATTGCAAGTTGTCATAGGATATTTAGTCAGATTTTCATGCTTTTTATCAATTGCATAAATCGTGCGTTCACATTCCATCTCTGTAATCACGAAACCCATGACACACAACAGAAACAGCTCCGATCACGGCGTCCTCCATTCACCAGTTGTGAATAAAGATGTCGGGTAACACTTTATTCGAAGGTGTCCTTGTTACACGTTACATGTACTTTACTATTATAATAACAATAAATTATGCATAATTACATGCACACAACCCTAATCCTAACCCTAACCATATAGTAAGTTCATATAGTTAATTAATATTACTCAGTACTTAAATGTTTAATTACACTGTGACAAGGACACTTTAAAATAAAGTGTAACCAGATGTCACCATCGGCTGCTTCAGAGTTCCTACTGCCAGTGAGAATGCAACAGGAAAACGGCCCGAGGGAGAAATCGGTTCTCTAGGAAACATCATGCTGGCTAGTTCCTAGAACTACAAAAGCCAATCATATGACTTGCGTTTTCTGTGAATTGTCATTAAATAAGCCACCAGAACACAAATAAACAAATCAAGGAAATTTATGCATGATTACCAAGTTTGTTTAAACAATTCATGACCTTTTTGACCCCTTAAAAATGCATAGAGTAAGGCATTTACATGACATATTGTCAGGCTAGTAAAGCATAATTTTTTGTGTTTGTATTAAAAATCAGTAAGACATAATGAAGTTGTACTACTTGTATTGGAGGAAAATTGTAACTTGTATTGTTACTTATTGTTAATTATTACAGAGTCTCTTACTTCGGTGTCCTCTAACACAAACCACATGTCCCGTGTGTTTTCCCCATCATTTCAGGATGCCTTATAACTGCAGTATCTGTAGCTGTAACTTGTGACAGAAGCCTTAACCTTTGACCTGGAGTTGACGGGAAGTCTGCTGCTGCTGCTGACTACAACATCTTTCTGTTTCGTTGGTTTTTCAAGCCTTCCTCTTCAGCCTGAGTCATGTACATGTGCATGGTGCCTTTCTAAAAGATTTCTGACTGACTTAAAGGGCAAAGCAGAGATCTGTGTGTGAAGTGTGTGTCAATCTATGCGTTGTCAAGTTTCTCGTCAGCTCTCCGTCATTCGAGATAATTATTTTTGCATAGAGCCACTAGTGAGCGAGATAACACCTTATAGCAGAACTGTGGGACCACATGCACCTACGAGTAACCTGAAGTGCTTCATATAACTGGAGTATGATGTTGGTTTACCCTTGTATGTTCATATTAGTACAGTTTTCATGCTATTTTTTATTTTTTTTGTTTGTTTGTCATATTCTAATTTTTTTTTTCTTTTCAGTTGATGGTTTTAGTTATCAGTTGCACATGCATTTCCATAGACGATCACAATTTTATTTCTAAACTTTAATAGTCGACAAATCAAAGCTGAGCTGTCTGTATAGAAAGTGTATTTAGTTATGATGAAATGTAAAACACAGAATGTTATATTTGTATGAATGTTAGTTTGAAAGGAAATGGTTAATTTTTAATGATCAAAAATGGAGTTAAAATTCATTTAAGAACAGCGGTCCTGTATGTGTGTTGATGTGCGTGTGGGAACCTGTTTGGATGCGCCACTGAATGAATTTAGTTCATCATTTGTTTTCACGTCTTCACTCTTAATAACTAATTTCTTTTTTTTGTTGTTGTTGTTCAGATTTGAGACATTCAGACATGCAAAGCTCTGTGTGCTGCCTCAGTTTGTCTAGCTTTCACCATTCCATCATATCTTCCATCATGTTTGAATCCATAATAATATCATGATTGGAAAAATTGCGCATGTACAATCAGTCATTCCACTTTACGCTCTTCTTTTTATCCCAATACTTTACTTGCTTAAACAATGGGCTAAAAATGTTGATGGGAAATTGCACAATGAGCATAAAAATCTGGTTTTTCTTCCCTTATAAGATAATGAATTAATACAGAAGAGAAAAGTTTCATTTGTGTCCCTCACTCTTGGTTACATACATCATGAATTCTTTTGTTTGTTTGTTTACTAGTTTGCTATGGGAAATTTGAAATGTCAAAGTACTGTAAACATTGATTTTTCACATTACATTGCACACTTGTTGTTACCGTGTTTTAAAAAACGCTGGGCCGTTGTGCCACTCCCACCTAACAAGCACTTTTCACCTGTTAATGAACAGCGGTTCTGACCAGTAGTCACGTTTGTTACGCATGTGTCTTCACACGTGATGTCAATGTTGTGATGTTGGTATGCTGATGGTATGTGAGTAATGTGTCCTATAGTTGTTGTTGTTTTTTGTTTTGTTTTTTTCTATTATCAGCTTCTTTTCATTGTCTGCCTATAGTTGTTATAGTCTGTTTAAGGGTAATTTGTCCTTTTTATTTTAAATTTGACTGTAAATATGTTTATTGCACTGTTGTAATGCCAGTGTCCAATACTGTAAATACATAATAAAAATTGACTAAAAATTTATTTTAATTCTTGTAAACAAAAAAAAAAGTGTGTTTTTAGAGCCTTTAAAAAAAAATTTTTTTTTTTTTTCCAAGGCTATAAAGCCACTGGGAAGAGCTCATCCATTAACACCATCTTTGCCAGAAAACTCTGTGTTAATGTGCACATAATAGTCCAAATTCTGATTAAAGCTCATTCTGAAAAGACATTAACATGGTTCACAGCTATTGGAATATTCCTATTAAACATATAATCAGAATATTCCAAATACACCAAGACATGCAAACTCTGCTAATTTATTATGGACATACATTTTTAAATGTATATTACTTTTCAGACGTTGAGGGTCAGAAACTTTTATTCAGCAGGGGTTCAGTAAGGATCATGTGACACTGAAGAATGGTGCAATGGCTGCGAAGAATTCAGCTTTACCATCACAGGAATAAATGATATTTTCAAATATATTATTATAGAAAACTATTTTCAATTGTAATAATTTCACAAGTTACTGGTTTTTTTTTTTTTTTTTTTTTTTTTTTTTTTGTTTTTTTTTTTTTTTTTTTTGTTTTACTATATTTTTGATCAAATAAATGGTCTTCAATGAGACATGAGTAAAGAGACTTTCAAAAAAGATTATTGATCTCAATGGGATTTCCTAGCTAAAAAATATGAACGTGTTTTGAATTGTGAATAATCTTGAATCTTTGATATGAGGCAGGTTCAGATGTCAGTTTCAAATGTAATACACTGAATGCAATATTTTAATCATGGAGCAATTAAAAGAATCAATCAGCTATAGATTTCAAAAAGTCAAATTTACTTATAAAACAGTGAATGCCCAAATAAAAGCTCAGAAACATTCATAACGCAAAATCACTTATTTATTTCTCAGCAGTAGCAAACAGAATCACTGACGCAACTGAAAGAGTCAAAGATAAGCATTCAGAGGTGAAGAGTAAGGAAATCTTTAGGGTTTGAGGAGAAGTGCTGGGAACTCAGGTGGAGGGTTGGAAGGCCCCTCTTGGGTGATACTGCATGTCACGGATGCGCCTCACGGACTGGATCTGAGGCAGCACGGCCCCAAACTCAGCACAATCCTTAAATTCTCCTTTCTCAAACAAGTACTGGTAGCCTCTATATCCTGGGTAATGATAGGCCACCCAGCTGGAACCAAGATAACAACAAGAAATGAGCTAAAACAATTACTATGCAGGAGAACATTTAAAGGTTAGCCTGGAAAGTGTCAGAAATGGTCTTAAATGTGAGTTCACTATACTCGTGTCAGCGTTTTACTCACGTGCCACTCTGCACACGAACTGAAGAGACTTTCTCATGGTATCCATGAGCGTGGAAGCTGGGAACATCATCATCTGTGATCTCAATCTTCTTCCCAGCGAAGCTTGGGTTCTCATAGAGTACGATCTTGTGTTCCTGGCTGTCCCTGCAAGGACATAGGAAGTGCAGAACAGAATATTAAGAGCCCCTCATTGGGAAATATTCATTAATATACACATTTGGACCACACCTGACTCAAAAGTTTTATGATATGCTGGTGAGAGAATGTCCAGAGGACTTGGGGAAGCTAATAATTAGTTTTCCTTTGTCACTATATAATTCCATAATTCAATTTTATAGTTTGATTATGACAATAACTATTATTTTCATATATGTAAAATAAGTCATAATTAAGTATGAATCCCAACTTTTGACAGGTACTGTATATATTAGACAATTTTATAATCCTGGAGATAGCTGTTAGTTACCACTTTGATGGGGCGGAAGGCGACGATGCAGTCACTGCGTCTGCTGTTGGTCCAGGCGTCCCAGCGAGGATACTCACCCTTCTCAAACACATACTGTTCCCCCTTACAGCCGGGCTGCTCATATCCCACCCACCTGGAACAAAAGATGTATAAGTCTTTACTTTGCTTGCTCATTCACTTTCCTTTACATAACAGTTCTCCAATCTGATAAGACCAAGAAAACTGACATAACAGTCCAGCAGAACTGATACATTTCACTGTTTGTATCAGTCCACTTGTCTGTGTTGACAGATTATGTGAGTGGTATGGAGTTGTTTCAGTGTGTCTGAAACAGGGTTGCCAGATCTGTGTAATAATCAAATTGGCTAATAAAATATATACTCCCATACCTAAAATATATATATTTTACAGTCACAATTATGCATTGTAATTGTGTTGCTTGACATCAAAGCAAAAGCCTTAAGGCTGTTCGTCGCTGTCTTTTAGAATTGTTAATCCTTGGCAGAGGAAACAAAATATCCGTACAAATTAAACAATTTATGTTTGAAATGTACATTATTCAATATTCACTTCTTATTTATTGAATGTAACGCAATAAAACCCCCGCAAACGTGCGTATTTTTCCTGTGTCTTCACACACAACACGCACGTTCCACACAGCACCAGTATTTGAGCCCCACGTTCCGCCACGTCGCCGCCTCCTGGATGTTGGTCTGACAGGGCTCAGTCAGCTCATTTTGGGGACGCAGGGCGAGGCCTTGAAAGTTTTCCTGTTCGTAGATGACCAACTATGAATCAAAAGACGGGAGAGAAAGTATTAAGGAAGATAAGCAAGAGTAACTGATGAGTTATTCACACCACACATACTCTGGGAACGTGTTTGTACCTTGAAGTTGCTGGCAACTGGTTGTTTTTGCTTGGTTGCAGGGTTCTGGTGATCAGTTGCCTAGTGAACCATATGGAGTGTGTGATGAGCTTTGTTCGGAGATAACATTATGTAATAAAATAGGAGCACAACAATAATTATTAGTGTCAGTTGTGGGGTAATATTAAATATCGCAAAAGCATCAGAGTGCATGACTTGACAATGTTGATGTGTAGATTTGCATTCACAATTAAGTAGCTAAAATATCTGAAAATATGAAAAGAACACAAACTAGTAATAATAATAAATCAATCTATGCTATCTTACCACTCCGGGTGTGCCATCCGGTGGGTGTCATCAGCAGCTGTAATATATACCTCAGCTCAGGGGCGGAAACACTGGCCAAAACATGTTTTTCTCATAGTCAGGTCGCTAAGAGGCTGACCGCGGCACTGAGGGCTGTGAAGAATACCAGCCAAACATCCTCACCTGGCTTTCCTACCCTCCCTTTTCTTTTGATACCCCACAAAGTTATTTCATTAGTTGTCAGTTTTCGCCCAGCCAGGCTTTGTTTCATATCCCATGATTCAGCACAACCTGTGCCAAGAGTCCAGGACCTGGAACAAGAGTTAACAACTGAAAGAGAGAGGCTGATGCAATCTTGTAATGTTCCATACTCTGAAATCCTGTGAGAGTTTCAGACTCTTGTTTGTGCACTAAATGTGTTTCACAATCCAAATCATATTATGGTTTTCATCAATGAATATATTTTTTTTGAGGAACATGCTGGCTTGGAGGG
Organism: Cyprinus carpio; assembly: GCF_018340385.1. Classification (NCBI taxonomy): domain Eukaryota; kingdom Metazoa; phylum Chordata; class Actinopteri; order Cypriniformes; family Cyprinidae; genus Cyprinus; species Cyprinus carpio. The sequence continues at coordinate 18,543,328 of NC_056604.1, forward strand.
TCACCTTTGCGGTTATCAAAGACATGCATCACTTATAAACGGTTGTACAGGATTAAACACAAAATGTTTCCTAACCAAAAAAAATAAATAAAAAAAATACTGAAAAATACAGCTGTTCAAATATACAGTAAAAGTTATATTGTTTGTTTTCCCGCAGACATTATTTTACTAATAAATCGAAACCTCGAATATGAATTATATATATATAGAGTTATAGGATAGTAGGGTAATAGGGTATATATATATATATATATAGATATATATATATATATATAAAATAATAAGGAAGTAAAAGAGAAGAACAAATAAAAAAATAAAATGTGAGAATATCCTGGCTTCAAAAATGGTAATTATTTTTTCAAGGTTTATGTGACGACCAAACATTGAGTTTAAAGTGCAAAGACATATCCCGCCACCCTATATTTAAAGTTTTATATATTGTAAGAATGTAATAAGGCGCCAAGGTAAACCAATGAAAGTAAAGTGTAAAGTCCATTTCCTTTTAATGATTTATAAAAAAAAAAAAAGGAAGAAGTTACATATAGCTGCTCATCGTTCAGTCACTGTGAGCCAGGGTTTTTTTCTCTCTTTAATGATTCAGACGTTCAGACGAGATTACATCAGTTGCTATGTTGCATTAGCTGTTTCAAAAGGGAAGCCCACGGCACTGGTCCAAACATGTGCAGCAGCGGTAGAACAAGCAAGATTTTTGGTCACCCAGGCCACTATGCAGGGTGCAGGTTGGATGACCTTTAAGATCAGGAAAGTGTCCCTTTATATGAAGCAGCATTGTTCGGGAAATACAAATGGAACAGTGTGTCAGGTAAATGCAGATTGTGGTCTGAACAGGAAGCAGAGATTTTGGAGGGTGTTTCCGAGGCACTTACAGTGATTTTCACAACTGTGCTGAACTGGTCACGAGTACTCGTTCAGTGTTTGTTGGTATTCAGCTGATAGTCCCGTGCCATTTCCAAAGTCTTGGTAAAAACAGTATATTGAGACGAATAACGTGCGAAAATGAAGCGCGCGAGTAAGGACCCATTTTAATCATGTAGGGCACATTTTAAAAAAGCTAAATGTAATTATAAAGATAGGGTTTTCAATTCGATTATGGGGGGGGGGGGGCAGGTAGAGGGAGGGACGATATCTGTTGCTCCCTCACGCGGATTGGAAGACGTTAAATCAGGGGGGGAAGCGTCGCACAGCGCGCTTCAGAGTCATAGGGCTCTGGAGCGGTAAAGATGAATGCCACCAAACACATTCTGCGACTGTATGGTTTGAGAACCAGCACACCGGAGGGCAGCCAGAAGAGAAAGGGAGATGTTTTACACAGCCAGAATAGTCTTTCTCATTCTATGTTAGATGGAGGAGATAAATAGAGCACTATATGAAGGATGTTGTATCTGGAAGAGGTTTTCTGTTTTTTCTGAAAGTCAAAGAAAGTAAAATGAATTGGAGGAAGGATATTTAGGGAGGAGGATAGGGGTGCAAGGGCCGGAAATAGGGTCTAGGCTGAAGTTTTACGTATTCTACAAATAATAAAAGACATCAGTTGAAAATGCTTTTTATTTTTTATTTGGGTATTTATTTTTTTTTAAACAGCTTTCACTGGTCTTGAAAAAAGGCAAGACGCACTCATACACATAATCAAGGAACATAATAAACAAATTCCTTGCATCCACGTAGGCTCTGAAACTGTGTAATAATGAGAAGCAGTTGGATTTAATTTAAAGACAAATGCCATTACACAAGAAAAAACCATATGAGCGTCGGCGTGTAAATGCAAGACCAACACCATGTGAGATGATGTCCTCGGTTTTTAGGTAGTTGACAGGATTAGGGGGTGCACTCCAACCCAGCAAAGTTTAGTACAGCACTGAAAAGACGTCGGCGAGAGGTTACTTTATTTTACTTATTGCACAATAATTACATACTAAAAGATAGACTATTACCGTCTCTAAAATGTGGCAATGTGGAGTTGTGCATGGGATATATTTTGATAATTATGCTTTGAAAATCCCTGGAAACCTTATAAAGCTCTTACCAACTTCACTGTATTAGTTTTACCTAAGTTTGTCACCTTCTGATAGTCAAATATCATAGATTTCATCCGCGCAGCGTGAGATAGATCGGTCTTTGCGCTAGAAGGCGTCAGCCCACTAGTCAAATTACGCTCAAAAATAAAAAAAAAGGGAGGGAGTGAGAAAGATACAAATAAAACATTAATTGGGTGCAGTAAACTTTATGGCATGAATCACTGAAGAAAGAAATGCAACACAGTTATATAAGTAAGGTTAACTATTTATTAGGTTAACAACGTCTACCTGAATAGTTCCGACTCGCAGCCTTCGGTCCGCCACGCATTGACTGAATGGTGTGACAGAATCGCGGGGGAGGGGGGAAAACTGAATAGCATGTCGCTCCAGGCACCTGTCTTAGCACAGAACACACCGGATCGTGTCTGAAACTACTGATCAGGATGAATAGGGAGTAAAGAAGAGAAGCTGTAACTACTACACCTTGGAATAATTAGCAAGGTCACACATGCTAGACGTGAGGAAGGATTTGGCTTTTGGTTGGCGTGGGCATACCCAGGTGCCACCGCAAGCCCGGATCCCTCAGGATGATGCTACCTCAAGGACCTCGTGCTGCAGAACAAGCCGGTAAGTTTCATAGATGGTGTAGTAGAACCGGCAGACCTAGATTTATCAAGCTCGACCTGTGCCCAGGACAGCAACATCGGGAATTCTGAGTTACTCACGTCAAAGATCTGAAAATTCATAAAAGGGTGTTATGTTCACCTTGTAAAATGAACTGACTGACCTGGCACTTTTATTGGGGTTGTTGTTAAGGCACTCAAGCCTGTAGAAAAAATCGCCACGATATTCCGCCAAGTGGCAGATGTCATACCCCCAAACCAATCAAATAAATTCAAATAGCCTTTGAAAAAAATTAGAACGGAATGAAACACAAAGACATAATTGATTCAACGTTTGCCATAATACTAACTGTGTGACAAGAAAAAGGCCCCAAAATCGCGCAGACAATGATATCATCCTATTTCAGTAGAATCAATTACAGAAAAACTGTATCTGTCGGAGGTCCATCGAGGTCAAGTTTGAGAGACACCCTCTTGTTGAGTCTTTAAGGGCTTAGTAGAAAAGTCTATAGCCAATTTACTTTGGTTATAATTTTCTCAAAAGTAGTGTAAAACAATAAAATTTTTGCTCTGTTTACACACAACCCATTGCAGTGCATGTTCCTTTAAATGCTAATGAGCTCTGGTGAACCCCCCCGCCGCGCTGGAGGGGTTGAGGAGACCGTTCTCATTAGACGGTTTTACTTTAACCAAGCGGAAACTTGCTAACTAGACACCTAATTAGGAAAAAGGTGATTTGCAAAGATTCCATTAACCGTTATACCTCACTTCTCTGGAGGTGAGCCTGGATCACGAACGATAGTGGTGAACCATAAACCTTAGGAGACATAGTCCTGGGGTGCATTCCCTTCAAAAACAAACGTAACCCACTGCTTCTTCAGCGGCTCAGATGTCGGAAGTAAATGACGACTGCTATGTTCATTATTACATTCAACAACAGAACATCTCAATCACTTAGGAGACATTCTTGTCTACTCCTTCTCTGGTGTCAAAACAATGGCAGACTGATGACAGTTCACTCAGGACAGGTCTAAGGTAAAATGCTGGTGTCAGTCAAAAATTGTGGAAGGGGCCTAGGTCTGTGTGACATCACACAGCCAAGAAGCTGAGAAACGGCTTGATTTGAGAAAGGGGGATATTATTTATAGGGATAAAAAAAAAAAAAACACTGAGTGGACTTTTTATCATTATAGGGTGGATGTGTAGAAACATTGACAACACACATTTATGTTCAAACAACACGTAAAAGTGAATTTTGCATCCGATGACCCCTTTAAGAACCAAACTGATCCGATTCTTGATTTTAAACGATGTGGTCGGAAGCGGTTAACGAACATTTCTTCAAGTAATTCATGACTTATTATTATTAAAAATGATAAAATTATTTTTCACATAAAAATGATTTAAACCTTAGTCAAAGGTGAGACTAACCCCTCCACCGACTCCCCACACAGCCACGACCTCCATGCACTCCCCATCCACTCCAGTATAACATTCCGCCTCAAGCGGCTCACACAGTCGGAGGGCAGCGGTACAGCAGCAGATGATGCACAAGGTCAAAGTTTTCGATCACTGGCTCAATCTGGAAATAATGAAAGAAAGTCAGAGATGAAGATGATTGACAGATCATTGGATAGATAATGTGTGTGTTAAGTTCATAAACTCACGCGGTAAATGTGCTGTTTGGGACCAAACGTCGGGGCTTTCATGATCTTGCAGTGATAGTAGGTTTGCTTGGCTGGTACAGTGAACTGAAATGATTGTAAATGTAAGCAACATGTAAAGTGAAAGTACACGTTTACTAGCACTTCGAAAAGGTTTTCTTTCCTTAATTGAGAGAAATCATTAAGATAATCTTTGTAAACTACTAGGTTATTCAAAGTAGGCTATGAAACAGTAAGAATTTCAACAACTTTTCTTCAACAAGGAAACAATAAATTTCAACATTGATAATAAATGTTTATTGAGCACCAACTCATTCATCATATTACATTTTAAAATGATAATAAATGTTTATTGAGCACCAAATCAGCATATTAGAATGATTTCTGAAGGATCATGTGACACTGAGACTGGAATAATGGCTGATGAAAATTCAGCTTTGCTTCACCTGAATATATTACATTTTAAAATATGTTCAAATAGTTTTAAATGCTGTTCATGAAATGTCAGAAACAAAAATTGGTTTTACAGACAGAACAGCAAAACAACAAAGTAAAAATCTTTCTTACATTGACCATTGTTATGTCAAAAAAGCTGCTGTTTGGAGGGTTGACGTGAGGCATGTACTTCAACAGGTTCAACTCCTTTGGTGCCTCTTCGGTTACTGTGGTACGTGGATGTCATCAGTCTGTCCGTACGCATAGATCAGCTTCATGGCGAGATCCTGATCATGCAATAATAATCACTTTTACTTGATCATTTACATGAAATGAGAAGCTCTTTGGCAACATGGACACTGCAGCTAAATGCCACTGATAAATAAATAAATAAATATATATATATATATATATATATATATATATATATATATATATATATATATATTTTTTTTTTTTTTTTTTTAGCTATTTTTGATCTAGAATTTCAGGATTTTTAAGTTTAAAAAGACAGTCCATGTTTTCAGTTTAGGGAGTGTTTCTGAAGTGCAGCTGAGAGCTCCTTGACAAACAAGGTCAACAGTGTGTTACTTAGTTACAGATACTTAGTAATGTAGGAGTTCTTAGAAATGCCCTGATCCCAGTGGGCCTAACATTGTGTGGATTCCTTTACATTGCTGGTTTTGTTTTGCAGTGCCATAAGGCATGGGCTGATTACCAGTTTCATGGTGGGCTATATGGCACTTTCAAAATCAATACAATTTTTAAAGAGATCTTAACACAAAGAGGCAGCAGGCAGAGCAGCTCTGTTCACTATTAGTGAAATACTACTGGAAGAAAATGCTAAATATTTAATTGGGGGTGGAGGTTTGTATTATTATATTTATATGTATCTCTGAAGAGAACTGACCATAGATCTGTACATATGTACATAGAATAACAACGTCCAGTAAATGGAAATTTGCACTACAAACCAGTGTGTTCATAATTAAGATAATACACACCAATTTGCAAAATCAAGCAGCAAATCGAGTGCTTTTGTATAGCTAAAAATAGCTGAATGCGGATGAGACAGAAGCCACTCTTAAGGTCCTTGCACACTGAGTCCAAAATGTTAAATTTTTCAAAATTTTTGCGTTCTTTGTACTTTTCGTTTTCGTTATCCTTTCCTATCAAAATGCTTGCTACAGGTGCGAAAATGCAGAAAATTTAACCTGGTCCAATATATTTTGTATTTATTTTATTTGTATGACGGATGAAAGTTTCTGGGGCTTCCGAAACTTTCGTCTGTCATAAAAAAATTTAATCAGTTTCGATTTTCTGCATTTTCGCATCCACAGCAAGCATTTTGATAGGAAAAGATGACGAATATGGAAAAGAAAAGAAAAAACGCAAACCAAAAATTTCGAATCAGTGTGCAAGGACCTTGAAGTGTACAATGGCCTTTCCGGAAAGAAAAAGGTTTACATCTGTAACCCAGGAAATGCTAAACGCCATTGCACCATAAGCGCCACCCACTGGCAGAGAGTGAATTTGCGTTCTCATTTAGACTGATGTTTCTGTTTCTTGTACATATTGGAGCATAATTTTACAAAGCTAAATGAAAAAGCTTTACAAAGCTATGAAAGTTTTTTTCTTTCTGTTTTTGCTTAAATTTTAAAAATTATAGAATCTAATTCTAAATAAAAAAATCTTATTCTATATGTGCATAAACACTAAAAATAACAATAATCGATTTTATAGCATTTGATATTATTATTAGCAAATATGTTTCATATGTCATATGTCAAAATCTCTCATACTGGTTCCACCGGCCATTGTTTTCTGAATAAAACTGCAGAGTACATCTAACAAACAATGAATGGGGATGGATACATGCTGGTGTTGAATTACTTTTTACTTTGTAAAGAATAGTTAAAAAGAAAAATGGTTAAACAGCCTCACAGTGATGGGTAGATCATCTTTATCACAGGAATCGATAGACCTTTGAAACTTCATGACTGTTTTCCCATCAGACTCAGTCAGAGACAGAAGTTTGTAGTTCTGTTGCTGGTCAACCACAGGCATTGAATTCCCCCCAGCATGACGGTCCTGAATACCAAAAAACAGGAAAGAGAAATGTAGCATGTATGCATGCGTAGCAACAGGTGTTTTTGTAATGCTGTAGTTACAGTTTTAGTTGCAGTTTCCAATCTGGGGCTATCAGTTTAACACTTTGACTCTCGAGATCTTACATTAATATCAGGTTAATGTTACCAGCATCTGCATATGTTAGAATATCTAGTAAAAAAAAATCCAGTTTATTGGTCTAATAATAATAATAATAATAAAAAATTACATTCACAATGGTGTTTTAGGAAGCCAAACAAATTTGAATATAATAACATCAACAACAATTTTATATTATATGACAGTAATAGTAAAACTATTTTACTGTAAAATAAATGAAAATTAATATTTCATAGGTATATCATTTTTTGCTTTAAACTACTCTTTTTTGCTATTGTTTCATATCGGGCCATGTGACCACCTATGATATCAAGACCAAGTGATAATTGATAAACATGTCACGATACTTTGAATATTGATAATACCGTTGGGCCCACATCCCTATTAATTAAATGTGACTCAGGTACGTGCACAGACATTTTGAGGAGCAGGGGCTCAAGTGGAAAAAAGGGCACTTCTCATATTTATTTTAATTTTCTTTCCAAACAAAAACATTATAAATATATTAGGGGTGTGTGATACTGACAAAATATTTCAATCAATATTTTCTAGGATTTTATTGATAACGATAATTAGAGGATATTTTGTTGAGTGTTATTGTGCTGATATCTCTTTCAGTTTTTGGATTTGGATTCAGTTCACAACAGTGATAGAAATTAATCTTTCAGTTCACAGCAGTGACAGAAATTAATCTTTTCCAATCAGTTTAAATTGATTTTTCCTTTTATTGGCATTTTTACCCTTTATAAAGCCATTTATTCTAAAGTGTGCATCATCTTTTCAGTCAAATTCTAAACTGAATCAGTCAATTAGAATAATAAATCATTTGGGCTTTTTACCAAGCAGTGAAATCAGTATTGACAAAATGAATCTTTTGCAATGCAGAGAAAACACAGAAGCTGCATTAAAAGGGACATTTTTATGCACTGTTTAATGGTGGACATGAATGTATTTAATATCTTGCAGTTACAAATGCAATATTGTCAATATTGTGTCTAAAAATATAAGTGCGTCTTAATATTAAATTTTGGATTATTGAACTGCTTTTATAAAAATGAATATCACATTTGTAATCATGCTGCTTTTTGGTGAAAAATCTCTTTGCATGACACTGATTAACTATATATATTTCTGCCTCATATCTTGCGGTACTTTTGTGATCAAATGCATTTTAATAAACTGAACTGCATGCAAGTGAAAGAAGACAAACATAACTGAAAGAGATGGAGGGCTTCACTTCTGTAGCTGTCAGTAATGCGCATGTGCTGGATCAACAATGTAAAAGCTACACTGCTGTGCTGCGCGGAGACGCTGATGGAGGAAGACATCGGAACTGACAGTCACATTTCCTGAATCCCAACCGACCTTGATATTTTGATTTTCATTTGCATTTGCAGCCCCTAAGGACTTATTGTCAGTTATCAGTCTGTCTTGATGATGAAAGAATAGGAGACCCACTCTAAAAAAAATACAAAATTTGGAAATATAAATAAAAATCAAGAACATAAAGAACAAAATATCAAATTGAATACAAAAGAATATTAAATGAGTTGTAAAATCACTGTGAAATTTATCAGTCTTACCGTAAAGTAACTGCCATCCGTGGTCCAACTCCTCCAATGACAACATCGGCTCCAGTCATTCCTCCTTTGGGGCTGAAGCCAAAACCGACCCAGCCGTTGGTGTTGACTGTGAAGCTCTCGAACAAGATGGTACCCTTTGATCTCATCAAATCCCCACTTCAGTCAGCGAGCACCTTTGTGCTCTAGAGTCCAGGTGTGCTCAGAGAAAGGCAGAAGAGGGTCTTCCTGGAGCCCAGGACCACTGGACTGGAAAGCAAGAGTAGGACAAGCAGATAATGTGACCATGTTTCCTTTTCAAAATCTGTCAGACAGTGTCTTTGTAAGATGCTTTGAGAAGGCAGTGGACGCGGAAACTGCTCTCCCAGCAGTCACTTTAACAGCCCCTCTGTAACCCCTCCTCACCTGAGTCTGTTCTCCTCCCTCTCACTCTGGTCTGGTGAACCAAAAATTAATCTTTATGAAACAAATATTTATTTTAGAGCTGTAATGAACAGAAAACACAGAATAGTAGAATTTACTACATTTATGACTATGACAGAGATGGATTACGCTTAATGATGTTACATAAGCTAAAGTAAATAATTATATTTTGCCCCTTTCAGTATCTTCTACATCAAAGGAGCAGAGGTCAGGTGGACTGGAGCTACGATTTGTGACTCGTAGACCACAAAACCAGCTCATAAGGGGTCACATTCTTTTGACTATTGGTTTATACTCGCAAGCCGAATAAATAAGCTTTTCAGTTGATGTATGGTTTGTTATGATAGGACGATATTTGGTCGAGATAAAACAGTTTGGAAATCTGGAATCTGAGGGTGCAAATAAATCAAAATATTGAGAAAATCGCTTTTAAAATGATCCAAATGAAGTTCTTACATTGCATATATTACTAATCAAAATTAAGTTTTAATATATTAACAGTAGGAAATTTACAAAAATATCTTCATGGAACATGATCTTTACTTTACCTAATGGTTTTGCATAAAAGAAAACTCTATAATTTTGACCCATACAATGTATTTTTGGCACTTGCTACAAATATACCTGTGCTGCTTATGACTGCCTTTGAAAACCATTGAAAAATATACAATGAAAACCAAATATTAAAAGGACAAAAGGGTGTGTGTGGGGCGCGGGCGGATTTTTCCTGTAGTTGTGAAAGGGGAGTCTTCTTTGGTTTGTTGATGATTCTTGGTTATTGCATGTGTGTGAATCATAAAGTAAAAAAAGTTTTCTGCTCATGGCTCTTATGCATATATCCATTGTTTATGTTAGGAATAATTTAAGTATGGGTCAAAGGTGAGATGTCACCATTTTGGTGTCTGCATCAAATTAGAAATTACATTTACAAAAGTCTTTTTTAAATATGTAAAAACATCTTAAATAGAAGTAAATTGTCTAATTTCATATTTCAAAAAACTTTTGTGACAATAAAATGTCAAAATATGGGGGAAATAATGTTCTTTGATTTTACCATAAACATATAAAATGCCAAGTTTAAACAATATAGTCCTTTATATTAAAAGGAACTATGCTTATTTTAATTTAATTTTAATTAATTAATTTATTTTTGTATTTAAATAACCAGGGGACTTTTTTGTCCCAAAAAATGCAGTTTGTCTGAGGTCATTCAGTTTCACAGGAATAAGAAGTTATTCTGAAATCATATAAAAAACTGATAGTTATTTAGCAGTTTGTGATATCATCAAATGGCTCCTGGAAGACCGCGTGGTGCTGCAGAAAAGTGAGTTTTTTTGCTCTGAAATGCTTGATAATTCTACCCTTTGGGGTGGTAAATGTAGCTCTTACAAAAAACATGTCATTCAGTGAAAAAAAAATAAACAAACAAACAAAACAAAAAACTTTTATTGTTAGATTTTATTTATTTATATAAATAGATGTTGTGAATTATTGTGATTAACTTTACTGGACAAGTTCACTGTTTGAAATAGGTCACCATTTAATTGCCTGCAATATAAGCTGAAGTAGATGTTTTGTCGTTCATGGTAATGGTTTTATTTAGCATTGACCAATATTTTGAACTTAGTGCATATTAATATTTCAATGCATTGTGGTATTGTTTAATTTGTGTAATTAATTATTTACTTTTATTATTAATTAATTATAGACGCCATATTAACAGAGGGAGTCATAGTCACCTGTAAAACGCCAGAAAGCTAATAATAAAGTAAATGTGGACCCAGTAGCTTGGGTGTGGCACACTTAAAGCCGGTTCACTCCAAGAACGAACTATAAAAATAACCAACAGTAACTATAGGTTAGTTTCCACACCAATGACCGACCTGACTTACTTCGGATTACATGCGCCTGGATAATGCGATTATTTCATAACTCATATGTAGTATTAAGGACCATATGTAGTATCTACACCTTAACACTGTACTAAATACACTCTTAAACTCGTTAAAAAAATTATTGTTTCGTAAACCTCTAATAAACTCCAAAAATTCACCATGATTTTTTCCTGCTCCTCTGGCATCCAATAGGACGAAGCGGTGAGTTCGCGGGAGTGGGGGAGGATAGCTGTGTTTATTTTCTTTAGCCACAGATGGTTTCAGAGGCTGAGAGGCTGAAGTAGAGACACGCAGAACGACAGTCGGGGGATGACGCCGCAGCTTTTGGGAAAGAGTTGCATTTATTGCATGCATAGCCTGGCCACGAGACATAAGCTCTCACGATGTTAATGCACATAATTATGTTTTGCCGTTTTGGTTCTGAGCATCAGACCTGCAGACGGTTTCCCCAAATTACAAAGATGACTACATGGACGAGGATCTGGCCACCTTTGACTATTACAAAGACACGGGTGAGTTTGACGAGGGGAACAGGACGCAGCATTGTGAGGAGTGTGTGCCGGAGCTGTGCCGCGCTGCCGCTGGGCTGTAGAGCGGGCTGGTGCGGGACAGCTGCGGCTGCTGCTCTCAGTGCGCCAACCTGAGGGACAGACCTGTGACCTCGGCCAGAGAAAACATCTATTATGGACTGTGCGGAGAGAACCTGGAGTGCAAACTGGACCGATCGGATGGAGCAGACGCAGAGGAGGCAGAAGCTCAGTGTGTGTGTTTGTTCCAGAAACCTCTGTGTGGCTCAGACGGACAGACTTTTACATGAATATCTGCAAATATAAAGAAGCGGCTTATTCTAATCCTGGACTCAATGTGAGCGACGGGCCGTGCAGGACAGGTATGAATGGCCTACAAGCTTTTTTTTCCAACCAGTATTTATTTAGGTGTTTCTTTATTTCACTTTCTTTCTTAAATACATGGAAATGTTATCCCCAACAAGTATTTTATCTTTAATAAATGCATACTTTTACTAATGTTTTAAAAGTGTTTTTTCCAACATTTATTTATTTGCATGGAGTAAAAGTAGCTATCTCCAGTATTTACTTCTATGGAATAAACATCATTTTTTTAAACAAATATTTATTTATTTAATCAGAGAGGTGTCTCAAATGTTTTCCCCTTCTAAGCAGCATTTATTTATTTATTTATAGTGGAATTATGTTCAACATACCTTATGTTATGTTACGTTTTATGTTATGTTATATTAAGTGTTTTTGTCCATTACACTATTTAATTTAATTTGATATTGAAATAAATTTTGTCATTCTTTCATTAATACATGGAATAGACATGGTTAAGTAGTGTTTTTCTAAACAGTATTTATTTATATATCAATTAATTTTCATTCTTTAATAAATAGAACATAAATGTTTTCACCCAACATTTTTTTTTTATGTAATTATTTACATGGAGTATCCCAAGTGTTTTTCAAACTAATATTTATTATTATTATTATTTAATGCATGGAATAAACATTATCTCAAAACTTTTATCTTAAAACAAATATTTATTTATTTGTTTTTCATAATCAGGGATGTCACAAATGTTTTTCTTCCTCTAATCAGCATCTTTATATCATTTTTTACTTGTTTGTTTGTTTTGTTTGTCTCTTTCTTATTCTTTATTTTCTTTTCACAAGTGATTTGAAGTGTTATCTCAAGAGTGTTTTTTCTCTCTCTGGCTGGGCCAGCACTTGGGAATTTTGGACCTGGCCCCTATAATTTTCCCAGTGACTTTAAAGATGAGATTTATGACCTTTAAACAGCTCTTTAAGTTGGACTGACATGGGAAGTGGTTTCTGAATGTGATCCCTGATATGACTTTTTCTTCCCTTTCTCTCTATTTTTCTGATAAGTCCCCATCATCAAGGTGCCGCCGCATAATCTGGTAAATGTAACGGGCAGCAGTATAGCATTTCTCTGTGAAGTGTTTGCATTTCCCATGGCGCTAGTAGAATGGAGGAAAGATGGAAAAGAGGTCATTTTACCTGGTGATGATCCCCACATATCTGTTCAGGTAAAGTACTTCTAACATAAACTCTCTAAAGTGATATATAACCTTGATTAGGGCCTCACAGATGTAGATGAGTTTGTTTCTTCATCAGAACTGATTTAGAGAAATTTAGCATCACATAACTTGCATATCAATGGATCCTTTGCTGTGAATGGGTGCCGTCAGAATGAGAGTCCAAACAGCTGAAAAAAAGACAAAAAAAAAAGAAACCTTCACAATAATCAACAATAATCCACATGACTCCAGTCCATCAAACATTAAGGCATTTAATTGTTGCTTGGTCAAAAATACAAGTTCAATAATCCCCTATAACAATTCCTTCTTCCATCTGTTGTCCTCCCACATAAAATCCAATGACATATTGTTAGAACTGTTTTGAACTTGTTTGTTGATGATTGTTTGGCATATTTCTTCTGTTTAGACAAGACGAGTTTTTCCATCAGGAGAAGGAAAGGCAATATTATGGATAGCTCGGCGGAAATATTTAGTCTTGAAGTCAAAAGATGTCCTGCTGGCTTTGTTTTATTACGAATACATGCATCTTATAAGCTCTTTAAATGATGAACTGGAGTCATGTCGAGTAATTGTGGATTATTGTGTTGCTTGTATCAGCTGTTTCATTCTGAGGGCACCCCTTGACTGCCAGGGCCGCTATGTCGAGTGATATAATGCTCTTTTTTCCCAATCTTTTGTGATGACGCAACAAACTCTTAGGATACCTCTGGATGGTGCGCTGAGCAAGTACATTTTAATTTTGCTATATTTGGCCCAAATGATACAGCGCCATCTATCAAGAATACACAGATTTTCACCAGTAGTGCAAAAAATGTGGAAGAAAGTCAGCCAGCTTTTCATAGGCAATTCAGTCGAATGTTACTGAAGTGTTATGGTTACGATTGGCGACTGGTAAGTTAGTAATGAAGCTTTGGCAAAGAATTTGTTGTTTAGTAGATAGGAAAACGTATGTGCAGCATCTACATCCGCCTCTTTCCATTTGTGGTCGTTTTCCCTGTAGTCCACGAGGTGGCCCTCAGAAATATGCACTTTACCAGTGGGCAGCCGATCGAAGAGGCCAGTCAGATGGATTCTGGCACATACCGCAGTGCTAGTCGCTCGACATGAGCTTGGCCTCGTCTCAGACCCAGCAATTTTAGGATTCCTGCCACCAGTTCACAGTCGACATTGAGCTAATGGGCTACCGTAATATTTCTTGTTCCATGAGCGTTACATACATTATAGACACTCTCGTTATTTTTATAATCTTTTTAATTTTTTTGTTTTTTTTGTTACCCAGATGAGATGTACCTCCCTATTGGGAACAAAACTTTAATGAAATCGAGGAGCTCATGACGGACTGCAGGACGTGACAGGGATTAGTACCTAAATCTTTTCGATCCCACAAGAAAAAAAACAAGGTTTTTTACTTTTAGCCATTCAATTTGAGACATGGCCCGAAGACACCTCAAGCATGCCTCTGAAAAACAAACAAGTAAGCCTGTAACAACAAACATCGCGGGGCCCGCCAGATCTTTTTCTCACATCTGGTTATCACACAGGGAGGCCGTCTATGCAGAAATCTTAAATCAATTCCCCAAGGGCACAGCTCTCTAGACAGGGATGAAAACACACAATGAGAGACGGGAGTAGTTTGGAAGCTGGCTCGAAGCTCTGACATCCGTACAGAGCGTCGCTTAATGGAGCTGAATGTCCTCTTTGTTTTCACATGACAAAACCATGAAGACTGTGAAATTTGAATGTGAGCTGCACGATCATGAAAAATACATTTTTTTTGATAATTTCATATTATAATTGCAGTTCTAAACCTTACTTTTTTAGTGTGTTATAAATATAAACATTTTGAATATACTGAACTGGAATGCTATAACTGACCATTTCACAAATAGTTAATTGCAGAAGCTGTAATTGTATTTATAAAAAAGTATAACTCTTTATACAAAAGCTCAATAAAAGAATTCAATTGAGTAAACTTATACATTAGGTACACAACAGTATTAGTTACATTGTCCATTTAAAAAGTAAAATAAATACTAAAATAGTTCAAACAACGCCACAGAAAAATTATTGTTATACATTTCTAAACAACATTTGCTGTCCTGAATGAATCAGCGATTTTTTTTTTTATTTGCTGAATGAATGATTCAATGACTCAATCATATGCATAGGTCCCTACTATATAGTAGGTGAAAAACAGTGTGGTGAGTAATATGTCTGAATTTAGAGTATCCATTCACACTTTTCTATCCCATGAAGCATGGGAGAGGATTTTTGAATAGCACTGAAGCAAACACCAACTGATGCTGGTAGGTCACAGGACAATAAAAACATGACGAATGTAGTACATCCAGACATTCATACGTACACACATTCATGCTATAGAATTTTCACACAGTCGCAAGTAATACTTATTCAAAAGGAGTATTCATTTGAGATGCAACCATAGTTTAATTCCTGAATGAATCAGTTCAGACCTTCACTTGCTGGCCCTATCACTAAAATGCATAGTCTTATCTTCTCTGAAAGGCCGCTGTTGTTTGAAAGAACTTGCTGCTGTCTAATATGTGCTTGGACATTTGTGCAAACTCTTGTGCAAAGTTCTTCACAATCCATCCATCCGGTTCTACTCAAAGCAGAATGTGTATCAGCTGCTGAGTTTATGTATGTTTCCACAGTGGTGTGTGTGTGTGTGTGTGTGTATTTCTCTTTGTGTGTGTGTGTGTGTGTGTAGGTCAGATCTGGGTGAGGCAGTTCGAGCACACAGGCTGGCTTGAATTATATCTTTATGATCTCCTGTCTTAGGACACAAAGCCCAGGGATCCTATTATTTGGTACATTTGCATACAGGTTGGACGTTCTTTTGATGAAAATACAACAAACACTATCAGGCGACTATTGATAACAGTAAACATCTCTTAACCAATCAATTTCACCTTTTAGTGGTCAGAGACCTGTACCTTAACAGAACCGGTCATGGTATACATGCCCTCTCAGTGATGTTTTCTGGTGCGCTTTAACTCAAATAATTATGTAACAGCTCTGCCTGTAATTTTAGGGTACATTTTAGATGCTACCCCAGTATGTAAAATGTGTAAAAGATTCACATTTTGACACTATGGTTGTTTCAACCTCTAATCAGAGGATTGGAGAACTTTTTATGGTATTTTACATTAATGTACTGTACAATAGTTCTGTGAAAACACCAAAAAACAGTGTGCATAACACAACCAAATGTAAAGCAACATGTGGTTTAAGGGTCCATTTTGCATGATTTCCACCCAGCAGTCAACTGTTTTAAAGCAATTAGCCTGTAGTATGGTCTAAAATCATTTCAGACTGAGAGCACCCTGGGACAGAGCCGTTTTCCTCTTGCCTTATACAACCAAACACTCTGAAAAACTCAAAACACCTCTACTGGACGTCGCTTAAGTTTTTTGACTTTATGGGTAGGATATATCAAATAGGATCTCCATTGGGCCCCTTGTCACTCTCTTCACTACTCACTCTCAGGCCATCCAAGATTTAAATGTAAAGTTCAAATGCCTTAATGATGGATTTATTGGATTATCCAAACACACTGATTTCACTTCACAAGATGTTTACCAACTGAGTAGTGATGTAATGTTTTATGAAGAAACAAACTCATCTACTTCTTGGATGGCCTGAGGACGACTACATTTTCAACAAATGTTTAATTTTGGGTGAACTATTCCTCTAAGTTTTTTACATCCTGATGCTTTGTGATTTTTGTCGGAATGACAGTTCCCCAACAGTGGCGGCTCGTGGGTTTTAAAATAGAGGAGGCACACTAATTGTATTGGTCTGGGATCCCTGCCGATTATTATTATTATTTGCTTAACCGGTTTGTTTAAAATGGCTTTTTTGTTTGCTTTTAGTCAGAAAATGTAAAGAAAACGACACACATACTGTACAACAAGATAATATAATATCACTTACCTGTCCTATCACTTGAAGCAAACATCCATCCCTTCTTAAAAGTCCGTGTGTTGAAAGAAAGCTGCCGGTGGTGCCATTTAATTAAGCCGACTGCTGTAGCAATATCCAGCGGAAGATGTTTTTTCCCCTTTTGTAAATTGTATATATACTGTTTGAATGACAGCTTGGTAAATCTGATGGCGATCAAATATTCAATATCGCTACTCATCATAAGTACTTTGTGCACTTATCAGTGCAGCGTTGAGACATTCAAACCTCAAACTAATAGCACATAAGTACGTCTCTATGATGAGCTGGTTGATACCAGAAGGGAGGCTAGCCATCCTCTGCGAGGTTTTCTTTTCTCAACACTCATCAGCGGCTGAAACTGAAATACACTCGATGCTGATTGGCAAATTTTTTTTTACCAATGGAGGCACGAGAACCCACTCTGCCCCCGGCCTCCTCTGCCTCCCCTTCTCTATCACCTAGCGGTTGTACATTACAGGGCTGCTGGTCATATAATTAGAATCTCATCACCAAAGTTAATTTATTTCACTAATTCCATTCAAAATTGGCCAGCAAACGTTCGCCTGACCTCGCCCTACCCCATAGAAAAATCTCATGGGTATTTGTGAAGAGGAAGACGGTGATATGCCAGACCCCCAAGAATGCAAGAAGAGCTGAAGGCCACTATCAAGCAACCTGGCAGCTCTCATAACCGACCTGAGCCACAGACTGATCGACTCCATGCCACGCCG
Source organism: Cyprinus carpio (assembly GCF_018340385.1). Classification (NCBI taxonomy): domain Eukaryota; kingdom Metazoa; phylum Chordata; class Actinopteri; order Cypriniformes; family Cyprinidae; genus Cyprinus; species Cyprinus carpio. The sequence continues at coordinate 18,560,989 of NC_056604.1, forward strand.
CATTGCTGCAGTAATTCAGGCAAAGGAGTCCCAACTAAGTATGAGTGCTGTACATGCTCATACTTTTCATGTTCATACTTTTCAGTTGGCCAAGATTTCTAAAAACCCTTTCTTTGTATTGGTCTTAAGTAATATTCTAATTTTCTGAGATCCTGAATTTGAATTTTCCTTAGTTGTCAGTTATAATCATCAAGATTAAAAGAAATAAACATTTGAAATATATCAGTCTGTGTGTAAATGAATGAATATAATATCTGCATATTTAACCCTGACCACCGATTCTACATCGCTGCCTGTTTAACCACGCCAACCGATTCTACAAATCTACATTTTTATCCCGCACATTTGGCACATTTGCAATAGAATTGCAGCGCTTTCCAGCCTCATTAGCAATTTATGGTTGTTACAACTGTGAAATTAAAAAAAAAAAAAAAAAAAAAAAAAATACACATTCTGAGACATGAACTGAAATAAACTGTTAATTTTATTAACATTAAATAGTCTTCCTCCCATTTTCACCTCAAAACGAGCCGCCACTGGTTCACAAGACAAAAATCTATAGTTTCCAGTAGTTTGAGGGAGTTGTCGGTTTCAATTTCATTGCAACCAGTTATTTTTCTTTTCCCACAAATTCTATGGGAAAACTGTAGAAATATTCAGGGGATCGTGGTGAACTTCCAGAGCCAGCAGCGAGGGGCTTCCCTTCTCTGCCCAAGAATTCCGCTAATATCCTGTGTCATGAAAAGACATTACTGGCACAGAGATGGAGGACGAAAAAGGCTTGAAATTCAAACAAATAGCTTTAAGAAATGCAGTAGACAACCAAAAACAAAGACATGCAGATAAATTCATATAGCTAAGTTAATGCTGGTTGGGAAAGCATAGTTTCTGAGGCGAAGAACACAAAAATAACAAAATGTTCTTTGTTCATTTGTCTCTTTTTGGTCTTCATCAAGCTCAGTCACCACAGGCACTCAAATCCCCCGGCAGCATTCATTGTACGGCTAACCGACTAAACCATGATAGCCACTTTAAAAAAGGCCTCTCCGCTCCCCAAAGAGCTGCCTCTGTCTGATTTAAATAAAGAAAAGTAGTTCCAGACTCTTAAAGTCATTTCCAGTTTTCCTGTTTTTCCTACCAGTCTTGTTGAAAAAATGAGATCCATGTGCTGTGTGAAAGATCATCAGTCTTGTGAGTGGATTTAGTGTAATCAATAAAGTGAGCGTGAAAGACAACAGGAAGAGTTCATGTTCATGACTGAGGAAGAATAACAGACTAATGAGCTTATGAGGCAAAAATACAAAGCTGACAGTTTCTGCCGTCATTGGTTACGTGTTGCATTAGTTGCAATATAAGTTGAAGTACTAACAGAGAGATCTGTTAGGTGGAGCAAAACAACATCAGAAGGGGTAATGACAAACAAATGTTCATAAAAAAAGTCTCTCTTGCTTTTACTTTTCTGCCTTGTTTGCCAGTTGTTTATTATTGTTCATTGTACTCTTTTACAATTTAATCATCTCGTTGTTAAATGGCACTTTACAGAAAAGTTGTGATGGTATACCCGGTCAAACATATTTATGTGCCGCAGAGAGTGATCTTTCATGAAGTGTGAGCGGTTCTGTGATGCTTAGATCATGTGCAGTACTGCTTTTGGAGGCCCTAGAGGGCAGTGAGAAGATACTACTTGGAAGCATGTAGTCTATTTATTGCTGTTCATATTTTTGATTTGAGGTATAAACGAACCCTTAAGCATTAAACCTCGACATAGATTTCATCCCCCACTGTATGGCTTATTTTTGCCATTGAATGAGTCAAACTTGCATTAACGAAGAGATTTGAATATTATAGAGAGTTAGGATATTTACTTTAGGACCAGTAAGCTACCACCAGAAAAACCTATAACTATATAGCCTATTAAAGATTTTAAAAGCATTTCATAAAACACTGTATGTAACGATGACTTGGAAAACACCCACAACAGTGTATCGTCGCGGAGGCAAATTTTAGCACATTCGTGCAGCTCATTTTCTTCAGAAAATATTTGCGTGGACAGAATTCTGTTTGATTCGGTTTAACTAAATGCAGACTTCCTTTGGAAAAAAGGGGTTTGTTTGTTTGTTTGTAGGTCTGACAGCTGTGTTGCATTAATGCTGCAATCCAAAAGGCAGAGGCTTAATATAGAACTTTGGCATTGGGTCGTTATTACATGATGATTGAATACATTTATTTAAATACATTTTGTATCTCAGGCCTTTACAAAGTGTATACTACCAACACGCACACAACAAACACACACACACACACACTACACACACACACACAACACACCACACACACACACACACACACACACACACAAACATATTTCTTATATCGCAATATTTACTGCTTAAATTCTCAACAAAATAATATGAGAGACAATATGGAAACGCTCAGGCCTCATGTAATGATGCAAAAACATGTTTCATTTAATATAATCTGCCTAATTTTCTGGGTTTAAAAACGTTTTGTGATGTTTTCAATTTAAAGTACAAATGCTGTTTCCTTTCTCATTTGGGTGCAAAATAACATGAGGAAACTCATTCGATCTTGAGTAATCATTGTGGCTTTGGCTCTTACAGATGCTCTTGCACAGTTCTGCAAAGAAAGTGTAAACTCTTTTGGGCTATACAGGAAGTAGATATGGCGGAACTTGGAGATGCTGTTTGCGTCACAAGCAAGTTTAGCAGAAGTAGTATGATATATTAGACGAGACAGTCTTAAGGAGCTGGGTCCCCTCGGAGACAAGAACCGAGAGAAATGGAGGAGGATATTTAGAAAGAAGGGGATGCTGTATTACAACAGCAGCGGTTTGGGAAGGTAAGACAGATTGCTTTACTCACCAGGGGGCTTATATCAATGAACAATCGTGTTCTTTTACGGTAGTAATGTGTGTGGAACTACTGTCATAGAACAAAAATGAAGGCTGTACTTAAAAAGGACTCATTTGGCCTGGGACCGTAGGTTGTAGCTGCTCCATTTCATAAATTACATTAAATGGTGAAATCCATGAATATCGTAAAAAAAACACTTTTGATGGCTGTTGTCTTTTTTTATTTTTATCTCAAATAATTGCAAAATGTTTTGTTGCAAAATACTGGACATTTGGCCCTTCTTTAGTTCCTGTATAACACCTATAATTTTGCTTGCGTTTGTCTGTAATATTGCAGCGCAGCTGTTCATATTTCAGACAGATAGATAATTTTATTGTATTTGATTTTGTTTTTATTCTATTTACAGTTAATAAGTATCTGTCCAAACATTAAGGCCTAAAGGAATCACTAATGTACCCGTGATGTTGAGCAGTACTCCAAGCATATATCACTTCAGTTGTTTCTCTTTAATGTGGACTGTAAATCAACCATTTTGCAATTCGGTTTGCATTCATTTACAGTTAAAAATTATTTCATTAACTGATATAATGTTAAAATAACAGCCAACTGAAGTATTAAAATCAGTTATGAACTTTACCATAATACACTGACAACCACCAAAAGACACAGGTGGTCATGAAAAAAAAAAGCCACATGTTCAGTAGAATCACAGCTCATTGCAATGAGCTTTCCCACAAGATGAAGTATATTATAATATAAAGGTACACACAGGGTCATGCACACACATATAAAACTCCATGTTAACATTAAAATCATAATGCAATAGCTTATCGTTAACTATAATTAACAGGTAGCATTTTTACAGTCTTTTGCCATTAAAAGTATGACATTTTTACAGTGTGGGGAACTTAATTAATTAGTTGAATTAGTAATAGTTTGTGTGACAGAAATTATATTTGCACTCACAAGTGAATGAAAAAGATAAATATCATTGGGGAAAAAATACTTCTGCATTATAAATTTGTGTGCAGCTTGCTGGGCTTATGAATTTCAATTAGCAGCCTTCACTTTTCCTAATTTGAACCACATGTTTGTGGACAAATACTCCATGTCTATTGAGCTATTACAATAAGAGAGGAATTCATGAATCATATTAAGCACACTGGCGCAGTTGTCATGAACAAACTTCCTGAACTGTGAACATGATCACAATTTAACTTGTCCATATTCTCATTTGTTAAAACCATTTTCTCACTTCATTTTGGGGTGATTGTAGATGCTGCTGATAATATTAATTATTGGTTCCACCATATGGGACTGCAGTAGAGGAATAGCCTGTTGGCATAATTTAGAGGACTTATGGGCTGCTGGAGTCCATTAAAGTGGGTTAATATTAGCAATAGGATCAGGGCTGTCTCTTTAGGAAACCAGAAGGTGTGTGTTGCATCTGTAATAGATTATGTGCTGTTTGAGGCCATGAATCTCTCTGAAATAGTAGGTAATCTCCGTACCACCGAGATTCTTTAAACTCTTCATCTTATTACGGGTATTTCCGGAATCTCACACTTTAAATGCTATCAGTTGATGCTCATATGATCCTACCATCCTACCAGCCAATTGAATAAGTTGTCATTACCTTAATTGGCATTCTACATGTGTTTCTTATTGAAGTGTACACATTTTACCCATTGGACTGTTTAGTGACTTTTAGTTTAAAAAACATTATGGGAAGGATTGTTACATGAACCACTTCCCGTTTTAAGGTCAAAAACAAGTGCAGAATTGTTGGTAATATCACTGACATTATGAAAACTTTGTTTTACTGTGGGGAAGAGTAGGGTTTGTCAATGGGTAAGATATCTCACCCTTTTAATCTATTCTTTTTGTCAAATAACCAGAAGGGATCATCATATGTGATTTATAGATGCATGTGTAGTGCATGTGAGTAACGTTTTGGCATGTCAAAAGTAACTTTTTCTAAATACCCATGAAGGAGAATCAAAACGAATATCAACATACAGTAATATATTAGTATAATATATACCATATATATATAGTACACATACATAGGATATATATATATATATATAGATATATATAACTATATATATATAATATATATATATATATATATATGTTCATGTGATACATATATATGTATATGTATATATATACATGTAATATATCTATAGATATGTGTATATATATATATATATACTCTAAATGATTATATCTATACACGATATATATATGTGTCTCATATATGTTTTCGGAATATATATACACGAGATGTGATTATAAGAGATTATAAAACAGGATGAGTAATTTTTTTTTTGGGGGGGGGGGGGGCAAGTTGGACTTTTGCAAATGTAAATCATACAACCCAGTGATTCAGCCTACCCATCAATATATGAGTCAGGTTTTGTCCCAAGATGATATTTTATGGCTTTAATAAGTTTTACAGATGTAAGGTGCTTTCTTCTAATGTTATTTTATATTAGACATCCTGAAATATAATAAAGTGTGACAGTTTACATCACTTTCAGCAATTTATCTCCTCTCTGTTTCAGAAATGGCGTAAGGTCTGGTCCGTGCTGTACCGAGAGAGCTCCTGCTCCATCTCTCGTCTTGAGTTTTTTGAGTTTAAAGACGGAGCAGGCAACACACTGGAGAAAGCCAGCCGTAAACAGGAAAACAAAAAGGTAAGCAAGAAACCGTGTAGCTCAGATTGGCTCAAGTGAGAACATAACAAATAAGATGTGGAGTATCTGAGGAGAGTGATGTAGATCATTGATGTGCCACGGTACATGAACAATCAAACTCGGTGGGGAGTCATGCACATGGTTTATGCACAGGATGTGTGGGCAGACATGGTACAAACACTTTGCAGGAGGTGCCATTAAATTTTTTCCCATTTCTGCTACGAAATATGACAAACAAAAATCCCCTTTTCCATACAAATTAGGATTTTCACAAAAAAGCTATCTTCTGACAATTAAATGCATATGGAGAATGATCAGACCTGGAAAAAAAAAAAATGTTCATGCATCATACAACCCACACAATTTGCAAATCTTGGAAGCATATTTAAATGCTTGATGTGTAGTTATATTTTTTGGCAAACATTTCAAAACAATTTTTTGACATTTTTAATAAAATCTCAATTTTTGTGTTTTTTATTATAGGTGCCGCCGTAAAAATGAATGACTGGCATTCGTGGCCGGGCTCCTGACGCCATCGGAGGCTGATGTTGAAGGCTGTCCACGGGATTGACACTGTGGACCTTTTTGGTGTGGACCTTTTTTGGGTGGGGAGACAACTGAAAAGACATTTATTTTTGCTGTTGAGATTGCTGAACTTGAAGACTCGGATCCAGAAACTGTGTGAAATCGCCCTTTCCGGTATTTAACACTGTTTTTAAAATTGTGCGATGGTTTCTTTCCAGTGTTTAACACTGCTTTTGTCTTTTTTCTGTTTTGGAATATTATGGTGCAACACCTCATTTGACACCTGATTGCAAAAGTGTATAGCGGTTATTTCAAAGTTTCCAGGTTTGGTCCTGTCTTTTGTTTCAGGCTTTGTAACCTCAGTTTAATGTTTTTGAAGCTCCTGAGTCCTGTTGCATGCCAGTTTAACAGACATTTGTTTACTTCTGCCATCAGCTAAGACTATAGAGGTTGTCTTTGCTGAAAGCTTGTCAGCTGCTTATGCTAAAATTTCTGGCATATGTGAGGATTCAAACTGCAGCAGCTTGCCAAGATTTTTTGTCATCTCAGCAGATGTAAAAGCCCTTCAAAGCTGATCAGAAACTTGCTTGTGTGACTCATGGAGCTTCTCATGCTGCTTTTGTTGTACAAAGAAGAGCTTCTGTTTCCATTGAATGTGTTTTTTCTTTCTTTCTGTCTTTAAAGAAGGGAAGTTGTTTTCATATCTCATTGTACCGTATATATTGTGTTGTGAGTAACGGTTATAGTTCAATAAAGGAAGTAACTGTCAAGTAACATTGACTTAATGGATGTTTAGAGGTACGTAAGCTCTCTTTCAGCGGTTGCAACATTTAAGCTTCACTCCTTGCGCTCTGTTCTGGCCACGGGTTAAAGTAATGCTTTGTAACATTACATGGGCTAAGAAGTATGTTCTGCGTAAAGGGGCCTGTACCCAAAGGGTCCGCCCTTATGAAAGCTTCTCTAATTAAAACTTCTCATTTTAACACTCCAGCAGTACCTACTGTACTATAGTGGTTTAACCTCACACTTTTTTGATACTGCTAACACTTTTTTATATTCTCTTTAGTTTCATATCCACCTTAACTACAATTTGAACACCTTTTGAAATAGATGTGAGTGGTTCCTAAGTGTTTTTGGTCCCTAGATATGAATGGCTTTTCCTCCTGTGGGGATTGCCTGCCAGCAAGAATTGTGCACCTTTCAGAATTGAATGAAATTGCCTCTAAACCTCCCCATTTAATTACTACTTATGTATCAGTCATTAAATGGAATTAAATTAAAATTTTTAATTGAAGAGAGAAGGATTGATTGAAGGACAAGCAGATAGGAAAAATTAATAGAGATGGATGGAATGGATAGATAGATATTGTATTTAGATACTGTAGATGGAGAGACAGACAAATGGATAGGTTGATGGATGGAATGGATGGATACCTAGATATTGTAATTAGATACTATAGATAAACAGACAGATAGGTAAATAAACACAATGGATGGCCTGATAGATGTACAGATAGATAGACAGAAAGATACATAGAGACTATAGTGCAACACAGCAAGACGTGCCTAGGTACGTAATAACAGTGCTGCAGAAATGCATTTAGAGGCATGTATTTTGAATGAGCCTGGCTTGCTATAGTTATATACTATAGATAAGACAGACAGGTAAATGATGAATGGATGGATTGATAGATGGATGGATAGACAGATAAATACAGATACTGTAGATAGATACTGTAGATTCATACTCCAAATCATGAGTAGAATGGGAGCCAATTCTTCAGTCAGAATTTTCAGCTCTGTCTGCCAGATGAGAAATTGGCTTCTCTTTGATTGGAAATCTATCAATCATGTCTGTAGCATAAACAATGTGAGACGAGTTTACACACCAAAACTTTTTTAAACTTGCGCTTAGAGGTTTGTTTCAAATCCCCACACCTTAGAATGAGAAACCCGCAAGAGTGCTGCTTGCCAGATATGGAATTGAATCATTCAGCTATGGATTTGAACATGCTTGGCATAGACCAATGGGAATGTTGAGATTACGTACAGTGCTGATGTCTCAGGTTCCTCCAGCTTTTAGCTTTTGCCTAAAAAAAGGCTGCTGTCTTTGAGAATTTGAAACTGGAGTGGGCTGCTACAGAAAGCCAACAGTGGAAGCTGTGTTGTGGCTGTTGATGATGAGGAACGCTGTGGAATGGAAGAGCTTGATGTAATGCACTGGGGGAAAATGAATAGGGGCTTTATGTTGAGAAGGGCTTGCTGTGTGCAACATAATATGATCACTTGGGCTCAGTTTTGGAGAAAATTTGTTGGCTCAGGAATGTGGTTCCTCAACAACAGGCCGTTTGTCCAAAGCCTTGTGGTGAAGATTAAACAGCATTTCAGCTGGTGCGAAAAATAAAGAAGTTGCAAAGAGAATTTCCATCTACCATACCAGTGAAAATGATCTGACACTTGCTGGTTAGAGGGACTAAACAGTGTGAAAAAAGTGCTATTTTGCTGAGGTATTGTTTTGCTATAATTGTGTTTTGTGCTGTAACAAATGTGAGCGTTTTTTAGAACTGTGGATCTCAAAGTTATGCATGAAGGTGAATCTAATGGTTTGAGGTATACTGTACCCGTGGTTGCCTGTGATCACCATATCAGAGCTGTTAACAATAGCAACTGTGGAGCTAATTTGTCATTGTACCCCCCCCCCCCCCCCCAAAAAAAAAACCATATATATACATATACACACAAACATATATAATGTGTGTATGTGTGTGTGTTTATTTTTGCTGTATGTTTATTATAGGCCAAGTGAATCAACATGGTAAGCCAAAACTGCATTTTTAAAGTTTGTGTTGTGTGGTTTAAACTGCTGTATGTTTTTGTTAATTGTAGATGAGCGGACGGAGAGAGGAGCAGTGAGAGGAAACAGTTTACATGCTGAATCTGATGACGTCACGATGGCGGACAACACTCTCTACTGCAGCGAGAGAACTGGTAAGGAAGTGTACAGTGTTACAAACCCATAAAATTACAACAAAATCATTCCAAAACCACTAATATGAATGCATGCACACAAGAGGAGTTGCTTGTGGAGCTGTTCTGATGGATGAGTTGGTTCAGAGATCTGGGTAAAGTACTTTACAAAGGTCACGGCCAGTTACTGGCAGTTTCTGTGGAAACATATTCAAAAAATAGACCTCATGGCAGGAGTAGATGTAGATACTAACCAATTGGTACACCGTCTCTAGCTGACCAGCTTTTGCTGAGATAGGCTGACACCCTCTAGTTAATTTTGTGCTGTGAAAATATTGTAAACCAACAGCTAACTTCTTAACATTCCTCTGTTACGTAGTGGAAAAGTTGTGGCTCATCTTAGTTCTCTTGTGGTGGAAAAAAATATCACCAAGTGTCCGCCTTGTTTTGCAGATTGACCACTATCTGTGTAAATGCGCAATATCCTGCAGTTCTCAAGAGTGTTCAGTGCCCCGTTGACTTCCTTTTCATCCATTTTTATTTTAATGTCTTCATTAATGCTGGGTAAGTGCTGTTTTTTATGGTTGGTATAGTGTACTGTTCTTTGTAACACCAGATACTTTCATTTCAACTCATCTTTCATTTCATTTCATCAAATGCTGCAAGTATTTGAGAACATTATTTCACGAGGGAGTGTAGTGGGCTCTTTTGCAATTATGTGAAATAATGATAAAGAGCTGTGTGTATATCTTAACAGACCATGCACATATTTCTCATTCAGACAGGTTCTTGTACGTCAAAGCTGTATCTGATCTCATCAATCAAATTCTGACCTATTGGTAAATGCAAAATGGAGAGTTAATACAGATAACTCTGCATTGGAATTATGTGTATATATACACACACACACACACAACCATTCAAAAATTTTGGCTTTTTTTTTTTTTTTTTGAAAGTTTTATGTTCTTATGCTCACTCATTTTTGTAATTTTCTTTCTGTGATGGCAAAGCTGAATTTTTTTTCCATTACTCCAGCCTTCAGTGTCCACCAGGATCCTTCATAAATCATTTTATATGCTGGATATAATTGCTGCTAATCTAATTGAAGAATAATCAAATAATTTTAGTTATTATTGTCATGTTGAAAACCAGGTGTGCTCATTAATTTTTTTTTTTTTTGTGGAGAGTGTGATGCATTTTTTGGGGGATTCTTTGATGAATACAAAGATCATAAGAACAGCATTTATTTAGATAAAACATTTGTAATGTTAAAAAATATTTGTGTTTTTCAATTTAATAGATCTAAAAGTATGTCATTGGTTAATATATCAATATATATATATATTCTTCAAACATAAAAAGTAATGGAATTCCTTTGATATTTATATGTAATATATATAGGAAGTCTCTCATTGGACATGTTTCATTCTGGTATTACACTGTGAAAAAAGAGGCGAAACAGACTTTTAACAGCACAGCACAGATGACAGTTAAGAGAAGATGGAAGTCCTCAAAACATTGTGCTTTCAGACAAAGATGACAGTCAATGAAGTGCAGCACAAAAAAAAACACGGAAGTCGAAGATGCCAGGCAATAGGCCCCAGCCAGTCAAACTTCACTGGGCATTTGAACACAAACCATGACTGTTTTAATTCATGGCGTGATTTATGTTCCTGATAATTGCCCCGCATTCAGAAACGGGCATTTAAATGATCTCATGTCAAAAACAACTAATTGACTTAATTTCAGTCTGCAAAAAGTTGGCCATTTGTCCTGTGTGAGCTTCAGCAATTCTGTTGCTGTCGTGTCCTGCTATGATGTTGTCGGGCTTGGGGGAGTTTCACATTCAGACGGTTTATCAAATCCATCTGTTTCAATTTAAATATCACATGAAAGGCCTGGTTCTGTCGAAGCGACAGCAGGGTAAACGGGGTGAGTGCGCGAGGAATTCAGCGAGCCAGAGGGGAACTGTAAGGCTGTAAAACCCTACCTGGCATTATTTACAGCACAATACAGATATTACACCAGGATGCAACATTTCACACAACCAACACAAAATCGTCCATGAATCAACACCCCTTATGGCGAAAATTAGTTGATACTAAAAAAGCTGTAAACCACCATCAAATAACAGCAAAATCGCGTAGTATATGAAACCACTTGCCAGATTTTTTTTTAAAAACATTAGTGTTAGGAGGTAGAAAAGCATCACTCATCTTGAATCAGCCAATTTATTTCTCGATGCCAGATTGACACTTATAGTTTAAAAGCAGATTTTTTTTTTATGTTTTTTAAAAGTTCTATTTATGGTCACCAAGGCTGCTTTTATTGAAACAAAAGTACAGTAAATATTGGGAATATTATGACAGTTTAAAAACTATGTGTTATTTAAATTACTTTTAAAATTTTAATTTAATTTAATTCATTAATCCAGTCTTCAGTATCACAGATTCCTCAGAAATCATTGTATATCAATCTCATTGATTTTTTATTTTTTTTTAAATATGCTGATTTGTTGCTCAAGAAACATTTATTAGTATTATAAGTGTTGAAAACATTTGTGTTGAATTTTTCTTTTTATTTTTTATTAAAAGAAAGTGCAAAAGGAACAGCTTTTTATTTGAAATAGAAACCTACTGGGTAAACATTATACAATGTGAGTCATTTAATTAATTTAATGTATCCTTAACAACAAGGAATAATGTATATTAATAATAAAAAAAAACCAAAACAGTTCGGACTATCATTTGTGTCTAAAAAAATATCTGTCAGTGTCAAAACCACAAAGACATGATTTACTTTGCATTCAAAATAATGATAAAGCTTTGCTCTGATAACTCAAGAACGATTATTTTTTGACTAAAAGGACTAAATTGTGGAAGAGATCAGGGTTTCTCTGGATGACTGGAACCTTATGCTTGAACAGATAGTGACCTCCTGCTAGCAAACTGATCAGGACGCCAAATCCTCTGTCTTATCCTGTAACACAGCAGGGCCGGGGGCTGTGCATCTTTCAATGAAAGAGCTCTGCAGACTATATACCCCATTCTATTCATGTCTACATCAAATGCACTGTTTGCATCAAAGTACCTTTTAGATTTTACAACTTCCCTGAACACAACACACACCTGGAGGGACAGAGATAAAAGTGTGAGAGTGTGTTATGCCAAATGAGGTCGTCTGTGGAAATGGGGGGGTTACGACCACAAAACAGTGCTGTGAATTGGTGGCATCGCCAAAATGTAGAGCAGTACGTGAGAGAATCTTTGCATTTGACAACTTACCACTTGTCGCTCAGTGACAACAGGTGTAAAATGTAAAATATGGAAATGTAGTCGCATTTTTACACTAGTCTGTATATAGTGTGCCTTTTTTGTTACATTTTGCAGGAAGTTTGCCATGTTTTTCGCCTTAGATGACGGATGGTGTTTTTAGAGAAGTGACGTTCATTTTAGAGGGGGTGATTTTAGGCTGTGCTTATATTATGACAGGCTGCAAACAGAATGCTAGCATTGTTTTCTGAAAAGGGTACATACTTCCTCTCAATGAAGTTTAACTGTGGCTGGTAGGAGCCCACGTTTCAAACGAACAAAAAAAAAGATACCTCCAAACAACATCGCAGACATTTGTCTTTTGTCTCTTCTTCTCTTTCCCCTTTCTGGTATGATTATTGGCACAATTTGCAAAATAGTTTCACATAACTATGCCGATGCATGGCCTGAAGCAAATGACATGCGAGAGCTGCACCTCGCGACCCGAGGTCAAGCCCCAGCTCCGGTCCCTCTTGCTGATTCCTCGTCCTCCTCTCTTCTTAGTGTTGTTTCCCTCTCTTGTCTCAAAACGGGTGTTCTATTTATTAAAAGCCAAAATACCCGTAACATGAATGAATGATTTTTACAAAACATGTCTACCTAATCCATGCAAATGGGTGTTATTTCCTGGGTTATTATTTGTAACTATAAAACTGTTAAAGACCTGTTTTGTTAGTTGAATAGTTGAAATAGAGCTGAAATAAAATAAAACATTAAATAAAATAACGCATATAAACTGTTGCAGAAGAACAACACCTAAACTAAATTAAATTTAGAAATATGTATGCCCTGGTAGACTAACCCTTGCCTGAAGTTGAAATACTAAAATAACACTAAAATAAGTTGGAGAAAAAACAACAACAACAACAACTAAATTAAACTGTATTAAAATACTAATAAACAAAATAATAATACAACAAAAAAAAAATTTCTAATGACAACTGAATAAACTGGTGTTATATATGTTAATTAAAAATATTAATAAAAACTATAAAAGTAGCTAAACTAATATTCATATATCTCCTTCTTTTTTTTGTTGTTGTTGTTTACGCCTTGGTGTTGTGTTTTTGGTTAAATTTCTTTTCTGCCTCGCCTTTTAACCATATGTTTATAGCTTTGGTTGTTATCTCCTCATTCCAGACCAACACTTTCAATTTTCAACAATTTTTTCATAATAAGCGAGTTTTTTTTAAAGTATATGAAAAAATCAGGGCATTACATTTAGATAAAGCATCTAAACAGACATATGAAATAATCCATTAAAAATATTTAAAAGTATTTAAATATTGCAGTGACAAGGTAATATTTTGTGTACAATTCCAAATCAAACTTATGCGTAAATTAAAATACTATTACATTTTTACACTATTTTATATATATAAAGGTAGAAATATTTAAATATAAGGAAACTCGTTGAATCTTTTTAATATAATTCTGGAAAATCCTACAAATATCACCCAAAACTATAGTTTTTGTATTTTATTTATTTATTTTTAATTCTGAAGGAGAATAATGAAAAATAATATTTCAGAGTAATTTTAAATTCCTGGGCTATACAGACTTTGTGAAGAAACATTCACATTTTACATAAAATTTAAGCAAAGCGCTGAATTAATAGACGCCCAGTGTTACATCAGGGGGGGGTTCGACTGTTTTTGGACTGAATGAAATGCAGCAAAAATCTCTTTCTGACACTTCACCTCAGGAAAATCGAACTAGAGTTTTCATCACCCATGTCTGCTTTCATGCGGAAAAAAAAAACATCTGCATGGTGAGCGCTTACATAGACAATCCCTCTGGAGCAGCAGCTGGCAGATGCGAGAATCCTATGCACCACACAGTTCACCCTGCGGGTTCAGCAGTAGATGAATGGGCGGTGGTTGACCTTTCTTTCTACCGAGAAAACATCTAATAAGACGCTTCGTTCCCAGGCAGTGCATGTGCTAAATCTGTACCACTTCTGTAAAAATAATTAATATTGCGACATTTCGATCAAAAGAAATCTGCTTATGAAATATTGTACATATCTGACAATGACCTCTGATACGTACCATCTGCTGATCCAAAAAGAGTTGAATCAGTATATTCCAATTCATTCACCAGAAAAAGCTGTGTAAATATTACATGACGTTTTAGTACAGTTACACATTTTTTATGATTATGAGAACACCCGATTTGGGTTTATCCATCAGATATAGTTTCGCTAATAAGAGTTTTTAAAAAATGTTTTGAAAGATATAACCGCAAAGACACTCATTAGCCTTCAGAAGGCCGCAAGTGCGCTGAATCCACTGTTATTTTTATCTGAAAGTAAAAGTGTCAAGTGGTTGAATATATGTTGTGTTCTTTTGGCACATTGTTTTATGTAAAGCTTTTCCTTGACTGTTGTCTTTCAGCAAGGAATTCATGAAAGACTTTAAGGTGACGGTGAGGCGTACAGAGGCTTCTGAGAGATGTGGCCTGAAAGGAACAGTGCTGTTACGGAACATGAGTTTGATAGCCTTCTTCGAAGGAACACGAAGACGGGAGAGGTTCTCGTACTCCTGGCCCTACCGCTTCCTCCGCAGGTTCGGACGAGACAAGGTATGGCTTTGACATTGATCGGCAGTCATTCAGTAATGCTAGGGAGGGTGTGTGCTCTGTCTCTGTCATTCATAATGCCCCAGTAGAGTGATGGGGATATTGCACTGGTTAAAAAACATTGTCATTTGAATGAGATTGTCTATTTTTAATACGCACAGACTCCCTTGTGAAAAAAAAATAAAAAAAACAAATGTCAGAAAGAATGTTGCCCCAAAAGGTTAGGAGAATGCCCAAGGCAGAAGTTATCACGTTTAGCAGTTATCATATACAGTATACTGTATAACTCATTTTGTTAGGACTGAACTGGTTGAACACGAACCTGATACCACATAGTACTATAAAACGACATTCTACACTCGCCTAAACTTAACGGTTAAATAAAATAAATAATAACACCCGCCTAAAAGCGTTACACTTTTATCCATTGTGGTCTAGGACTGCAACAAATGTAATTGTCATTGGTTTCAACATAAATGTTAAATATAGACACCTGTTTCCACATTGATATACCAGTTTCTTTTCAAAGGCTCATGTGACATTTAAAACTGGAGTAATGCAGATTTGCCATCACAGGGATAAATTGGACCCTGGACCACAAAAAAGTCATCATAAGTAGCGGGTGTGGCAATAGACAATCAAGCTTACATTGTGTGGGTCAAACATTTATATGATTTTTCTTTCTGCCAAGAATCATTAGGATATTACGTAAAGATCATATTCCATGAAAATATTTAGTAAAAGTGTTTCCTACCATAAATGTATTAAACACTTAATTTTTGATTAAGTAATTGCAGATCGCTGCCTAGTACCTTCATTTGACAACTTTTTTAAAGGCGATTTTTCAATATTTGATTACATTTTTATTTCAAAATAGTTGTATCTTGGCCAAATATTGTCCTATCATAACACAACGATACATTCAATTGAAAGCCTGTTTATTCAGCTTTCAGATTATGTATACGTCTTTAATCAAAACAAAAAAGACCCCTTATGCCCCCCCCCCCCCCCGTTTGCTGCGCAAGAAAAAAAAACAAAAAAAGACGAAAAAAAGCGAATTAGGGGGTGCTCCACAATTATTGAGTTTTAAGCAGTTGACAAACATAACGTGTTAGGTCTAGTAATTCGTAATTAACCTTACAACCTTAACAAGTAAAAAACAAAATCCAAACAAACAAAACTGGAAAGACACCCATCAGGGGAAACAGATGATTAGTTACACGTGGCTTTAATGTTTGCTACTGTATGTCAGGATTTATCAGCAAAATGCATTTCTATCTGCCATTTTTTACATTAACTCTGTTGTTCACGTCAAAAACCACCACCTCAAGTGAGCACTATAAAAATTTTTTCAGAATTATGGAATTTTTTCTCCTAACTATGCGCGATAATTAGGCATTTCCATTACTTGTTTCTGATGTAATCCTTCAAAATGTGCAGGCTTAGCTACCATTTTACCATATTTCAATCAAACTAAATTCAGCCTGGTACGTGGACCATTTTCAAAATAATTTACGGCGTATAATGTCGTACGGACCCCAACCCAACTTACCCGGGATGATGGATGGTATTCTACATCATTGTTTTTTGAAGATTAAATTGAAAGAGCTGTCTAGTGGTCTTATAGCCAATCGTTTTACTACTTACTACTAATAAATGTATCATTATCCTTTCTCAACAAACAGGCAACTTTCTCCTTGAGGCTGGGCGAAGATGCGACTCGGGGGAAGGCAACTTTGAGTTCGACACAAAGCAAGGGAAACAGCATCTTCCAATCTGTAGAGGCCGCCATCACAATCTCGACACAGAGTCAGTTTACCTCAGAAGCAAATATCACTGGTCCACCGGTGGGGAGCGAGATACCGTGCCCCTTCACCTCAAATGAGAGCTGTGGCAGGAGATGGCATGGATCTACAGTTGTGGTGACTGACGGAGCAATCAGAGATGGATCCAAACAACCCCCCGGAACCCCCAGCAAACCAGACTTGAAGCCCCTGCAGAGAAACTTCTGACCCGGAGTCAAGAGCCTAACTAAGACCCTGGACGCCAGGCCCCCGCCCACACGAAAGAGCCAGGTCAAAAACTTCCGCAGCTGTCCCTTGGTCAACAGTGAGGATGCTGAAGAACTGTATTCCCGGGCCATGGCCCCTGATCCAGATCGGGGAAGTCCAGGGGAGAAGAGAGAACCAAAAGATAGATGTTCCCCATGCTCCAACCCTGAGGACTCTGACTTACTCGCTGCCCTTTGACAAACATTTCCAAGAACGTTATGGGAACTCATATTTTTTGTCTGCATCAAACTCTTCACCCCATGTTTGTAGAACCCAGTTGTGAAAATGCACAAGAAGGCAATATAGGAAAACACAGGAACCACTTTATGACATTATAGATGAAACCGGCTGCAATCAGAAACCCGTTTCTCAAACAGAAAACCACATCCTTACAAAAGAGTGGAGCACATTTATGATGACACAGAGGGTTGTGGTGTGGCTCCAAGTGTGCCTCCATCACTCTATGATGAACACGGCGGAGGTCAAAGGTCATGCTTTGGAAGATGTTGGGCACAGTAATGGATCCGAGCGGGCATGAGTATCCATACACTGCTTCTTCTGCTGCCGACTATGCAGTTCCTAAACCTCCCCCAGGAGGGCCTTGCTTTCAAAGCAGAAGGACAATGAGGAAGAGGCCAGAGGACAGTGTTGCCCGCTGCATAACATTATGGTGAAAGGAGTGCAAAAGAATAACTAAGGACTGCTTTCATCATTCAAATAGGACAATGAAGTTAAATATAAGTGAGTGTGCATAGTTCCCAGTTCCTCTCTGGGGGTGAATCACTGTAGCCTACCTTAAAACCCAAATGCGCTAAAATTGCACTGGCAATTGTTTTTGTCATTATTTGAATAACAGACACACACTTTTTATGTAAATTAGGCTTGTTTTAGGACATGCATCATTATTTGACGTGTTATTAAATTGTGCTATATTGATCATGTAAATGTTTATTCTTCAAATGATGGTAAGTGTGAAATAATCACAGTTTATCTCAAACAAGCACAATTTTGGCTGTTTAAGTGCACCCCAAATCCATAATCATCTAAATGCACTAAAATAGCCATACACAGTGTATATTCTTTAAGTGCAAACACTCGTCTTTTTGTGTAAATTAGGCTAATTATAGATGACACCTTATTCACAACATTGCTTTTTTCCCCAGCGCAATTAACCTTTGCATCTATTCTTGATCAGGGTGAACATTTATTTGTAAAAACTTTATTTAATATAGAGCACACTGTTGGATTTTTAAAGAATGCCTGTTTATCTAGTGTAAACTAAAACTAAACTAAAACTCAAACTAACTAACTAAACTTATAATTAAACATGTAAAAACGTTAGCGATGCACAGAGAATGTTTATGTTCATTTTATTTGCCACTTTTTAAGTAAATTAGGCTCATAGACCTCCACCTTCTTCACAACTTGCATCGCTATTTGCCATTGCGATTATCGTTGCATTATATTTATAACGAATATTTATTCATAAAGTTTTATTTATTTAGATGAGCCCACTCTTGGCAAACGTCTACCTAAATGCTCTAAAAGTAAAAGTGATGCAAAACAGTTGTTGTCAACTTTTGGCCAAAAAAACACAACCACCCACAAACCAGTTATTTAATAAAATAAGACTGTGTCTTGAGACTGTAAATTAGGATTATGCAAGATTGCACCTTATTCACAACAGACCAAGCTATTTGTCGGAGCATTTACATTGTGCTGTATTGATCTAAAACATATATTTGTCAAAAGTTGCCATTTATTCACACTTTTAGTTTTTAATGAGCTAAAGCCTAGCAGATAAGACCCAGCTAAATGCATCGTAGCGATGTGCAGAATATTTATGTGATGTGCAAACACTTCTTTTATATAAATTAGACTGCACCGTATTCACAATTGTATCGCTGTTTGCCATTGCGATCATCGCCGCGTGATATTAATCGTTTATCATCAGATTGGATTTCTTTAGACAAGCCCACTTTTGGGTTTTCGATGATCACCTGCCCAATCCAATTTAACAAGTAGCTAAATGTGCTAAAATAGCAATGCGCAGTTAATTAAAAATATATATAAAAATTGAGCGCAAGCATGCTTATTTTACGTCATTTAGGCCTATTATAGACTACCTTTCTTTTTACAATTTTGCCAGGGCAGTTAGATTGCATTATTTAACCAGTCGGTTGGTTTAGCCAGTCGCTAAATGCACTGAAGTAGCAATGCACAGTGAATATTCTTTTTTTTTTTAAAATTCATGTCTCCTTACTATGGTAAATTAAGTTTATTATAGAATAAACGTTTTATTTAGCCAAACCTTCGCATTTAAAGAAACAATTGAGGTGTCTGAATCTGCGAAAGTATAGCCAGAATGTGTTGTAGTCCGCTTAGAACCACCCTTAAGATCTGCATTTGCATTCAGCACAAACTTCTGTAAACGTGTTTGCCACTTAACTGATTTGCATACACCAAAATCTGCTAAAGACACCAGTGCTATCAGCAGGCACAGTGCATTCTTAGTGAACTTCCCATTAAGTGTCCGAATACCACACGAGCGTATCTACTATGACCTTCACTATCCCACAAGGCGAAGTTGATTTTATCCGGTAGTAAATCAAGAGTAATTTAGCTTCGGTTGAACACAGGGCCCTAATAGCCCTTCTTCTCTGTCTTTTTTTGGACTGTGACGAGAGCTCACACAGGTAATTAAAGTCCTGCAGATCTCTCCCAAAATGGACGGCGCCCTAACTATCACCTAATCCTCGCTCGCTAATGAATGGGACAAGGGAATTCCAGCGAGTGTCATTGTACTATTCAGGCCAGACTCTGACTTTCCCTCTTACTGGCTTCCTATTTTGAGGAGGACATGAATAATAATAACTTGACTTGCAGAGGGAAACCTGGGGCCACTGTTAGGATGCTGCTGGGCTCCCTGCGCCACGGTTCATGAGCCCCACACAGTCTTGAGACTTTTAAAAGTCTGAAAAACACTTTACAGCTCCTTATCAATTCAGTCTCTTTACTCTTTCAGAGCATTCCAGGAATATTAAACTGCATTGCACATGAATGTGAACAGATTTTGAACGTATTTTACGGTACATTGACCATGTTTTAAATGCACACAGCATATTGCTCATCATTGATAATTAGACTGGATGTGGTTCAAACCATACGTGAGGGCAATTTAAAGCTATCTGCTGCCATCAGACTGAAGAGAGAGTGTGGTGGCAATCTGCATACTGGAAACTTTTAGCATAGTTTTGCAACTCATTAACGGAGGTCAACTGGTACAGACTTTAAAGACGTCAATAAAGTTCGCACTGCATGCACTTATTCCAGCTTTGGGAGTCTGGTGTGAGATGTAGCTCTGCATAAATGCTGAAAAAGATGAAAGCTTGCTAAGCACGACTCTGTGGCCTAGTTCCTTGTTGTGTACAAATAGGTTGGTAAACACAGGGGGCACCTGTTTCTCCTCAGGTAGGGAGCCAAAAAACACTTGCGAGGTGTGGAGTGGGGGGTCCCCCCCCCCCCCCCATGGTGTGGGTCCCGTTGTGAGAGAGTCGAAGCTTCAGGGTGTGTTGGTTTTTGTTATATAAAAAAATATTTTCTCTCTTATTGTTGCACAGAAATCGACATGGATGTATTCAGTGGTATGCTCCTGAAATTATTAATGGAAAAAAAACTCACAACTGAAATGTACCTGAAATGTGCCTTAGTGTTCCTTTACTGAACTAAATAATAGTGCCTGCAAGCTTATTTTAGATAGAGAGCCATGAGCCGTCATGCCAAAAGTTGTTAATGCCCCGATTTCTTTAAACCAGGACTTGACATCTAAGCAGACGCGAGTCTTAATGTGGGGAAACTCTGAAAAAATAGATAGTACTGATAGTTTTTTTTTTTTTTTCAGATGTTAACGATGTAAAGTAATACAACCACATGGCCACCATATGACACTGTCTACAATAAGATCTTATATACCTGGATATTAATGGTAAAAACCCAAACTAAAATGTCCTTAGGTCGTCCTTAACCCGACTATATCTAAATAATAAATATATACCCTTCCTTTTAATGATATATATAACAAAATCAATAAAAAAAAACCTACCTGTTGGACCTATCGAATCATACAGATCAAAACAACATTGTTTTCTTTGTGTCTTTATAACCCACTGGTGGTGCCATGGGGGAAATCAAATAGAATGATCAAATTTCAAATATCATATATATATATATATCATAAATATATATAATATATATATATTATATAATATAGTATATATTTGAAGACTTTGTGCTCAAGGTGCTAGTAGTGAAGGTAAACCATGAAGCTAAAATAAAGGTTCCATGTTCATCCCAGTCAGTTGAAGTGTTTAGGTACTGAGTTTACTGTCCTGTCCATATTATGTGCCCTTGAGCAAAATACTTCACACCCAGATTATCCCACCGGCATTGTTTGCTCCAATTAGAGCAAGATGTAGGCACTCTACATGAAAAAGCCATCTGCTTAAATGGACATTAAAATCTATCTGGATATATAATCTGCTTCCAGATGCAAAATAAGAGCTTTGTTTTTTTCAATGTAAGTACAAACCAAATTCTTTAGTTACTTAACCAGTATTAGCATGGTTAGTACATGTGTTGGTGAAAGCGAGGAAGCATAACCTTACAGCGTTGAACCCCACTTTGAAAGCAATTGTGGTCTGATCAATAAAATACATGAGGAATGCACAGCGTTCAGCGTCTATCGGGTGGTTATTGGCTCCAGTGGATCCAATTTCCCCAGTGACACTTTCTATCGATCAGAGCACCTAACTTAACCAGAGCGGGCCAAACTTAAACAGTCGTTTTCATATTTCAGCGGCCCGCCTTTTAAATTCCAATTCGTCCCTCTGCATTTTCTAATGCACCGTATAAAGATATCTATGCCACAGTGGGGTTGTCATGCGCCCTATGTGCTTTTATTTAAACTTGAGTGTTGTTGTTTTTTCATGAGTGAGATGAGTGATCGCCTCCAATAGTTTCTGACTCCACTGCACCTTCATATTGTAAGGTGGGTTTTTTGGGTTTGTTTTCGTTTGTTATGTTTTCATGTTTTTAGTTTAGTCATGGTCCCTGTCTAGTCATGTGATGCATCACTTTTATTACAGATGAATGTGAATACCATGCATATTTGTCAAATACCACCGATGTGTATAGAAATGTTTTCATGAGCACAAGAGCACAGTTTTTATATACTGCTTAATACAGCGCCATCGTTTCCAAGACTAAAGTTCAACATAGTAAAGTTCAACATACTATTTAAATCCTAATCACAGTGGGGGACATATGTGCTTTTATCAGGGTTGTATGATAAACGTGACGCAATAAACAGTGTGACTACAGTAAAAAAAGTTTCTACAAAACACAGATTTGTGGCCATTATTATAGTTTTTATTTAGAACTAAACTCTGAAACACACGTGCTCGTTGTCTCATGTGGTGAAATTGGCCAATTTGTGAAACAAGCTGTGTCGTCATCAAGCGCTTCCTAGCAGTCGCTCTGGAGAAACTGTGGCGAGCTGAGTCGGCTGGCTGCTCTGGAAACCCTCTCGCGGTAGCTTGATGCCAACACGTGACAGTCATGTGGCGTCCGGCAACCGGCTCAAGTGCCGACCAAATTTCTAACCAGCCGCACTGCTTCAAGTCAGATTGCGATCAGTTTGCGCGGCGCTGCATGAAGTCGAACGCAACTCTCATGTTATCCTGCTATTAGTTCTTTGGTTCATGTGTCTTGTCTCTCATTGGTTGGTTCTTGTTCAGTGACCTGAAATATTGTTTGATATAAACTAAGCCTCATGTTGCTTTGTCCTTTGTCTATGTATTGTATCCGTGAAACCTACTGCTGGTTGAGTTTGTCACGTCTGTGTTCGTGGCAAAGTCAGACTTTCTTTCATTTGTTTGGATTACTTTAAAATAAAAGCTGCACTTGGGTTTCATCACAACTCGCCTTCCAGTGGACCGTTTGTTATACATATCACGTGTCCGTTGCTCTATTTCACCTGCCTCTCGTGCACGGCTGGATGCAGTGACATCAGAAAATGGAACGAATTTCTTTTCCAACACCCTGGGAATGGGGCCCAATGTGGGGGGGGGGGGGGGGGGGGGGCTGTTTCTGATAGCTTAATCCAGGGGTAGGCACGTCCCGGTTCCTGGAGTGGCCCGATGTCCTGCAGAGTTTATTAGTCACCCTGCAACCCAACAAACACTCACTTGTCTGTAGCCTTCTGTAAAAATCCTGCCGACCCTTGATTAGCTTGTTCTCGTGGTTGTGTATGCTTCTAGGGTACGAGCTCACAGCTTGCAGGCCTCAGCCCGGCGCATCCAGGACCGATCGTGCCTCTCCCCTGGCTTACTGTCTGGCATTCCAGGCATTCCACCAAATCACTTCTAGCCTGTGCTCACTGTGTCGTCATGCAGGATGACAGCCAAAGTAGGGGTCACTGTCACTTTAAAGATGTATTGTGTTGCATTTGCATATATATTTAAAAAAAAAGTGCACTGAGTGTTAGAAACGCCCTATGATATGATGCTGGGCTTGAATATTTTTTATTTTATCTCTTCAAATGAACATGATCTACAGTAATTCTTGCAGTACTTGACTCGCAGTCAAGACGTGAATAACATCAATAACATCAAAACTGGACAGCAGCGCCATGGTAGATTGATCTTGCTCTGTGCAATCTTTGAGGTTATATATGGTGATTAGAGTTATAACAGCCTATATCTGAGGTAACTTTTCACATCTTGATTAGCTCAGCTGGAATGGTGTTATACTGTTAAGAAAAATCACATGTTCTCATGTGTTTATAGACTCTAATATGAGGTCACAGAAAGGGAGCGCTCTGTCCTTCGGGAATTGGTGCTGCCCATCTCATCAGCTTTTTTTAAATTACATCTAAAGCCAAATAACCACATGCTGCCGCAGACTACACTTGCTAGACCTGCCCCATATGATTAACTGCTGTGCAGAGGTGAATAGCAGCACATAAAACACACAGAGCGCAGATCTACAGTGTGTGTGTAGGTACTACCGAGGGAAAATGAATGCATATTCCAGCTCATGCACACCCCATCAGTATTTATTTAAAAGTGTTAACACCTATGTAAGAAACTGAACCGAATACAGCAAATTGCCACCCTAGTCAGATTTCAAAACTGGTCAATCATTGAGCAATCAAATATTTTTATAATGGCTGCTCATTTGTATCCTTTGGTCGTCTTTTCATACCAATGCAAGTTGTTAAAGCTGATTAGTGCATCTTCCGTGAAACCCAAAAACGTTGGTTACAACTACACAGTTTGAGTGAGGGTCTTAATTCGCCTCTTCCACAAGCCCTTGTTTTCTGACCCATTGACCTAAGTAATTGAGATTGGTAGGAAGAAGTGTATTTTCAAACTCTGAAGTGATTGTGTGCTCCCATTTACATTAAATTTTTTATATATTATGTTTCCTTCAATTTATTCCTTAAATATTCTTTACTTGATCTAAAAAAAGGTCTTTACTCACTCAATCCTCTTCATACAGTACCATGTGAGACATGGTCTTTAAAAAGGCTTAAATTTGCCTTCATAAAACCAGAAGAGACCCTAAACTAGCTGACTGACACAAAAATATTGATTTAACCACAGTATTAACCACAGTATAAATTTTAATAACGCATAAAACCTTTTAATAGTTGGACGGAAGCTCAGGAGTCTCCAGTAGCAAGAAAATGAAAACATCCCTTGTATGGACCAGTACGCGAGACAATGACATAGCACTGAATGACAGAGATCTTAAAAATAGAGTAAGACTTTGAATGCAGATTAGCCAACAGCAATTTATAACTAATATCGTTCCATTGTCTTGTTGCTTGCTGGGCTCATAGTTTTTTAAATGTAGCAACAGACTATTTTTTTCGTTACGTTTTTGTTTTGAGAGAGATTCAGGACAATTAACAAGTAAGATCAAATCAATTTCTCATGTCCATGTATTGTGTTTATCTGCTAAGGTCGCTGTCTAATAGGCAGGCCAATTTTTCATACAGTCAGTCAGTTCAGTCAGTCAGGTCAGTCCATTATCTCTAATAAACCAAGACCCTGCTGACACAACGAGGACCTGCTCTCCTGTCTAGGTTTATTTTGGCAGTATACCCAGCTGTACATCCATCCCTTATATATCTAATGCATTACAACCATAAGCTATGAAAAAATAAAAGATTTTGATAATTGATGCGCTGATCCTTGGGAAAAAAGACCTCACAGACATTCTACAGAAAGCATGTTTTAATGACCAATAAGTTGTTTGTCTGTCATCATGTAAAACACTAGACGCAACCGTCACATGTGTAAATATGATGTCAATGGTTACTTTTAGATTTAGATGGTTGTTGAATGAAGTTTATAGCCTGTATCGTCTACTTCATTAATACGCTCACTGTATTAAACAAAATCTGCCATTTGTGCATACAAAAATTTTAACAAAAGATCAAAATTATGCATAGTTTTAAGTCCCAGGCCTTCAGATGGACGGCAATAAGGCTACCGAACCTCGACCCTGTGCAAATGTTGACCGTAAAAGGGCCACTGGGCCACGCTGCCAACTCCCCCATTCTCGCGTTACAAAACACGCCAAACCCGATTCAAGCGCACTTACCACTCAACACCCCTATGCAATACATCCACAATTCTGTGGCCAACGGCATTGTGACAAGTTCTGTAGACTGACAGGTCAACGTCGAGTGCCACACTGGCTGCATGACAGAAAGAGAGGAAAAAAGCAAGAGGAGAAAAAAGAAGAAAGGCATTGTGCTGAGAGCAATGGCCACAATTCAGAACCCACGCAGCTGAGAACAATTATCCCCATTTTTCAGTCTCACCCCCATCCTCCTACCTTTTGCTAAGACGTCTATCCAGCTAGCATGAGCACAGGAGGAAAGTGCCAGCAAACGGTTTTGCGTGACACCTGCAATCTATTACCCCACTGCACCAGCCCACGTCAGCTCTGCCCATGACTCGACTAGTACTGGTGCGCTCTACAACAACACGACTGGAGCTACAGCGCGCTTGTTTTGCATAACCCCCTCGTGTGTGTAATGGTATCAAGGCCATTTTTTGCCAACACGCTTGACTAGACCAATGACTGACTAAGTGCTAAATCTGCCAATCTAGCCACTGAAGAATGTTGCACGTGACTGAAAAGATGAAACCATAGGATGGATTTGGCTGCACTGGCCACATTGGCACGTCTTCGTTCCCCTTTCATCCGCACCCACCTTCGGGAAATGAAGAAAAGTGAGGAAAGCGAGGGAACGGAAGGCTGAGGTGAAAAATACAGGTATTCACCCCTCCCTCCTTGCTTGAGGCTTGTCCATCATAACAACACAGAACAGGTGGTCAGTTTGCACCTGTTGCCTGTGTGTGGCAGTCTGCTCCCCACAGCCAAACTCTAGCAGCCCTACCGGAATGCCAAATTGATTAGTATTTCATGCTCGGTGACCGAGCACGGGACTTTTTGTATTCTGCACAGTGCCTCGGCGATGCCCTGTGGGCAGCACGCAGTGATGGTTACCGTGTAGGGAGGATGTGAATAACATTCAGTGCATCTGCAAAGACATGAGCTCTGTTCCAAAACCTAGTAAGCTGCCTCACTAGTGCCTATGTCATAAAGGACTGATTTGTTGTGCAAAATCAATGCGTCATACAAATAGCACTCCTTAGTAGTGTAGTGCATTTCTCGGTTTATCCTAAGTGCTGCTTCCCTGCCATATGGCATTAAGTTTTTTGGAATGAAGCAATAGAATTCTACAGTTAGGGGATAATAAAAAAAAAAAAAAAATTCTGGCATAACCAAACAGCGCTACGGAAGCCCATGACTTCCATAGTATTTTATTCCATACTCTAGAAGTCATGGTTCCGCAACTGTTTGGTTACCCGACATTCTTCAAAATCATTGTGCTCAACAGAAGAAAGAAACTCATACAGGTTTGGAACAACTTGAGTAAATGATGATATAGAATTTTCTTTTTTGGGGTGAACTATCCCTTTAAAGCAATGGTGTAGTTGCAATTTTGTGTGTTTTTGTGACTTTGGAGCCCCCTACAGTTAAGTGAGTTGAATTTATCACTGTGGTAATTGCACTGCCTTATTTATTTAACAAAAAAAAAAACAACCAAAAAAAAAAAACAAACCAACAACAAAAAACACAAAAAAAACAAAAAAAAAAACCCCAACAAAACCCAAAAGGATTACCAGCAAACGCCGTTAACCTGTACCCACAGGAAGACCAGAGGCCTTTTTAAATGGAGGGTCAGTGGAGGAAAAGCTTCTCTTCACTCAATAAACTGCTTTTGTATCATTTAATGTAGTTTCAGTTAACCAACAGCCTAATCAGCTAATCTTCAACATGTTTTCCATTAAATATTCATCTCAAATTGATCTATTTTTAGACTTTACACTGAAAAAAATGCTGTTTTGTAAGAAAAGTGAGACAATTTTGTGATGGGTAAGATTCAGTATAGCAACTGCAAACTGTATCTGACTGTCACGCAAAACAAAATAAATTAAATCAAACCATTCATTCAAAACAAAACAAACCTGACCCAAATGCTCTTTCAAATTATAATAATATAGTAATGACATAATATAAAACAAAAATGATAAGCAAAGTTCACCCAAAATTGAAAATTCTGTGACTAATTAAATAAGTAATTGAATAAAGTTGTTATTTTTGTTTTCTTTGTGCACAAAATGTATTCTCGTAGCTACATAAAATAAATTACATAGATTTCATCTATAAGATCTCAGTTGGTGTTCTGAAGATGAATGAAGGTCTCACAGGTTTGGAACAACATAAGGGTGAGTAATTAATGACAGAATTTACAATTTTGGGTGAACTATCCCTTTAAGACCATCTATTGCTGTACACTTGCATTTATTGCTGCAGTAAAGCAATCCGCCCTTGTTGAGGAAATTCGTATCTGCTCACTAAACTTACATAGACTTGACATTTAGACAGAAGATGTTTTGGGGCAAGCATGGGGAAGTAACTGAAGGATTTGCATCAGTTTGTGCACAAAGTTAGAAAAATGTTGAGTTGCAAGTTCGAAGGGAGAAAAAAATCGAAGGCAGAATTCCAAGCACTGAAATGTTGGTATTGTTGCAATGAGAATTCACATTGACATTACTAGGTCAAAGGTTACAGTGTTTACACTTTCCAAGGAAGTCAACCAACAGATGGTTTACTTGTTGTTGTCAAGAAAAATGCTTTATTTATTTATTTATTTATTTATTTCTGTTCAGTTTATTTATTTATATTATCTTTTGTTCCATTTATGTGCAGCTGAAGTATACAGTATTAGTCATGAAAGACTTGATAGAGGGCAGAAAGAGAGAACATTAGCCCATGATACACAAAAGAAAAGTAGAAAAGACATATCTAAACCGCGTGGCCGACTATGCCCATCCAACAAGCAATTCAAGACAATTCATCCCCAGCTGCCATCTGCATTCTGTAGCATCTGTTTAAATCCATCCCCTCAGGCTTTTGCTCACTCGCTCATATGCGCGCCATAGACACTCATCTGGATGAGGAGTCTACAGTAAAAGACCAGACCACAACTCACTCACGAGTCAGAGACAGATCCTTCATGACAGCAACTGATAACTTTCCGGTTTCACGTGGCCGTTTCAGACTCATGGCCTTTGCTCAGTCGTCGAGACTCTTAGCACAGAGCTAGCAGTTCCAGCATCGGCGTTTGCGTGGTGACTGGGCCTGTCATCTTTAGCATTGACTTGTTATCCTTCTCGTTCAACAAAATGACAGAGGGAACAAGACCAAGCCTCCTCTACCCTGTTTACTGACAATAATTGAGCCCCTGGCACTTTAGGTCCTGGTCTTTTTCCAGCGGATTCTCCCTGAGCTGCCCCAAGGAAAGCAGGCAGAAATGACAATGATAAACATCCCATCTGCACCTGACGAAGAGAGGGGCTGGGAGGTTTGGAAAGGGGATAGTAGAAAAGGAGAGAGTGAAAAATGAGTGGGAAAAGAAGATTTAAAAATTGCAAATGAGATCTTTTTAATATCTCATATGCTAATCTTGGACATCTATGAGATGAAATGAAGAGCAAATGAAGAATTCTGCTTAAATCTTCTCCAAACATACTTCATTATTGACAAATCAGACTACACATCTCACTTCTACTCGATCTCACTAAAAAACATGCTAAAACTACCAATGCCACTGAGACAAAAAAAAACTAAAACTACCAATGCCACTGAGACAAATTAAGATTAGAGTATAATAATATCAGGAAATATTCCATATTGTATGAATTTGATATACTCATATAAAAGTCCAACACTAAGACTTTTTATATCACTGACAGTCTGTGTAATGGTGGAGGGGATTCCCGATACATTCAGGACAAACCTTGAGTAATTCAATCATTTAGGAACTCAATCATCAACTCAACCGAAACAATCAGCACAAACCTTGAACTATTTTAGTGTATGTGGAGCAAAAACAGAAATCAACTGCATTGGACATGAGCAGCTAAGTGGGAAACTGTTTTAGTGATTGGGAAGCAAAAAAACAAAAAAAAAAAAAAAATAAAAAAAAAAGATATAATAAGTATGTTATATATTTTATATAGATAAAAAAATTTTGGTTGAAACAGAAATGTCTAAAATGTAAGTTAGATTTAGGCGCGACAACACAGACAAGTCATGGGGATGCTCGTGGCCTATAGATTATAGAAGACATGTGACAGGATACAAACCTAACCTCTACAGGTGACCTAAGCGGGTTGGGCTGGCAGGTGGGAGCTGACCCGGGCCTTGGCGCAAGGCGGAACATAAGGTCCCCAACCTGCTGGCGTGTTCAAGCTCTCCGCTGTGATGGTGCTGCGCCACTTGTCGGATGTGCGTTATAACGCACCTGACTGCCACGAAGTCGAGAGTGATGGTCACCATACTGGTGTGGGTGTATGTCCAAGGTCACCTCGCAAAAATCGTCGTTACTATAGATGTAGCGCCTATATTGAGACCCGCCTACCGTGTCCCTGACATGCTATATATGTGTTATTTGCCAAATCGGTATCTGTCGTTTGTTCCACACGGTTCATGTAGATTATGTAAGTTTTGTTGTGTTTAGCAGCATTAATAAGGTTATTTGAACAAGTACGACTAAAGTAAAACCCACCTCTCCTGTATCAGCTGTTTTGTGACTCCGGGGGTGTTTGGTACGGCCGGGGCGTTGAACTTGGGGAGAGCGCTCCTGTTATTGTGCTGTTCTTGTTAGCTGGAACTGCCATCTTACGCACCAGGAGTAGCATAGCATTTAAACACGTGATCATTTGCTCATGGGTGATTCACAGTTGCGTTCTTTCATTTTTTTTTGGTGTGACAGAGACCTTCGTTGAGCCACGGGCTGATCAGAAATCCTGCTATGAGCTTAGTTCCCACATCGCAAAAGACTCTGCGTGTGTTGGGACCAAGCTCGCCTCTTTCCTCGTGGTGGTTTATTTCATTATTGAGTTATTGTTTTTATTTTTTTAGTTTATATTAGGATGCCTGAACAAATTGTCTGAGATGGCGATGGTAATTCCACGTGTCGAGCCTACTTCTAATCATAAACCATAATTCTCCTTACAGGTTTTCGCAACCCTTTTGGCCCAGCAGAAGCAAAGCAACGTGTCATAGTGGTTGATTTGTTTTTTGTACAACCCGTGTCAAACCCGTCTTTATGTCATAGTGCTTTCTGTTATATGCAAGTAAAATTATCCCATAACCGAACATAGTACGCTCGAGTGCCTACACGTGAGTTTGCTGTTAAGTAGTGGATAGCATTTCAGCACACGATCAGTTTTACTTACGCTAAAAAGTGGGCATAATTTTGTTGCACGTCAGCCTTTTTTGTTAGTGTTGAGAACCTGGTTCCAGGACTACCATCATTTCCACTTGTTCTGTGTGATGCATTTAATAATAAACCAACAAGATTCACCATCCTTTTTCTTCTAATGTTTTCTATTGTGGATATGCAACGAACGCAGCCAGCGCTGCATGCCACAAGCGCAGACAGATACAGACGCTATAATACGCGCTATGGCTTGCTTTCTCTGCTAGGTGCGATAAACGTGAAGCCCAACACAATAAACGAGACTTGAGATCGCATTCGTCCATTTCCCTTCGGATGTCGGCTCCTTGGTATAATCTTGAGAGTAAAAAATGACTTGATTTGTGTCCAGTATTTTACTGGGAAAAGAAGTGTGGCAGCACATGAGGTATGGAGCGGGGGAAGTAAAAGATGATTCGCTACATTATTGAGACGAGCCTTTGTGTAGCCCTAATTATGTGCTGTGTGTAACGTTATGAACATATTTGTGAAAGGAAGTTAAAAACGGGAGCACAGTGTTCTTGTGGCAGGGACAGATTGTCAATGGCAACAGATGGCAGTTTTCCATTGGGTCGGTGAATAAACTATAATCAATGAAGTAGAGAGAAAATAAATGAGGAAAAAAGTGGTGTGGGAGATTGTTGAAAAATTGTGACTTTAAGCTTCCAGGAAATGGGTCGGGTGCAGTCACAGACAGCAAGGTGAGTGTCTCAGGGTACATAGGGTCGACACATTTGCACAGAAAAACTGAGTGCCCCATAAAGTGAAAACCATATAAGACAAACAAAACCAGGTACACATATACAACTAAAAGCACACTAATACCGCCCCGGTCTTGTCCTTACTAGCCTCTGGCTTTAGCCAGCTCTCATCCAACAGGCGCTGGGCTTACGGTTCCCAGACTCCACCATAACGTGTCTAGTGCACTCATGTACGTACGTCCGCCTACCCAGACTAACGCTGGACCGATAAGCGATGCATTTGGGTGTACAACCGGTAAATCCGCCAATTCTAGCACTGCCAGCACACTTCAGACGACACACCGCAGCTCACCACCTGCTTCCTCGCTGCCACCGATTAGCTGTCCCGGGTGAAAGCCTTCTGCTCCCCCTCTCGGCTAGAGACAAACCCACTACTTGTGGTGGATGCCGGAGCCGAGTGGGTGAGAAAGTGTGTGTGTGTGTTAGTGGGTGGTTTGCAGAGGGACTTGGTGGCGTCAGCGCTGACTCGCACATCCGATGGCCTTCGACATCGTCTAGCACAGCGCACGGCTGTCTCGCATTGCAGCTTATTGTTCAATGGCCTGTTAAAATTTCAGTAGCCTGTGCGCACTTTCTCGAGGCAAGTCCAACGAGAGCACGGTTGGCTGTAATGAGGACCATGAGGGATATTGGCTAGTGATTTCATATCTTGCCTATTGATCAAATCACTGAGACTGTGAAATGTGAATGCACGTAGAAGGCCCGCTAGACCTGTCGCTTATGACAAACTGGCGCTGCCCGTACCTGTTTTTCCTATTAAGCTATTTTTATTAGTAATGTACTAACTTGTTTAGCTGCTGCTGTGGCCTGTAATGCATTTGCAGAGCGAATGCAGTGCTTTGTAAATAACACCATGCTTTTGTTCATGTATGCATGTTGCATCCATGTGTCTCATAGTGTCTCAGCTACTAGTTCACCATGCCAGGATTGCATTTTGTTTGAACTGCAGTTTTGTGCAGAAGTACAAATGCACAGAACTAGACTATGTGTATATCAGGAGTTGTGTCTGCGCCCTGTGCAATCCGTGGTTCGTTGAAAGCTCTGCAATCCAAAACGGTCTTGCGGGCACACATCGACTTCAAACGACTTACTTCACCGGCAGAACATTCATAAAGAATTCATGCAGAAAGATAAAAATGCAAAAAAGAGCCATA
Organism: Cyprinus carpio; assembly: GCF_018340385.1. Classification (NCBI taxonomy): domain Eukaryota; kingdom Metazoa; phylum Chordata; class Actinopteri; order Cypriniformes; family Cyprinidae; genus Cyprinus; species Cyprinus carpio. Next base: position 18,593,822 of record NC_056604.1, read on the forward strand.
ATGAAGTTGTGACCAGAGCAAGTGAGCATCTAAGGGTGTAGGAGTCAGTGGCTGTATTAAATATAATGAGTCTATTGCTGTTGAGACACAGGAAATAATGAAATATATGAATGCCATACAAAGGATCGTGCCTTGTAACTTGTGCGTTCAGCGGATGAGAGACGCCTAGATGGCTGATATCTACAAGAGTCTTAAGATGTAACAGTAAAGGGTCGTAACATTAAGGCGCGCGATAACCTATAACAATAACCTAAAGTTTTAATAATTAGTCTCAAAAGCGCCGTTCACAACCAAGAACACTAAAGATAAACGATAGCTATATTTGTGTCCACACCATCCCGCGATTCAATGGTCTGTTTAATTCTAAAAATTTGCATTGGCCGAGTAGTCAAAGTAACGAAAATGGATTTGTAGATTACCTCTGCTATTTTTTGTTTTGCAAGGACAACAAAAGAAAAAAAGGCGCTTTTTGGGTTATGAGATCCTTCAAAGCTCGTCGAGCGAGATTTGGGAGCAAAAAAAATCTGTCATTTGGATTTCGACATTAGTTAAATCTAAACTTCAAATCTTGAGGATGCTTGACATTATTCATTTCCGTTCTGGAATTTAAAAAAAATATAAATCACTTTGCAATGTTGATCCAAGATAGTGTTCCTTTTGTACGTTTGTCCCGTTTGTTGTTGCCCTTGGCCTATGCTTTTCCTCTTCCATTGCGAAATGAAGTTTTTAAAACTTGTGTTTGAAGTTATTGTTCTGTTTCCACACCAACTCACGATAAGATTCTGTTTATTATAAACAGGCATTTCAGATCTAGTGTCATATACTATAAAGATGACTATATCCGCATCCACACCAACTCACGATAAGATTCTGTTTATTATAAACAGGCATTTCAGATCTAGTGTCTCTAAATCATATACGTTCATTATCCTGAGGCTATAGGCTTTCTTTCTGACATGGTTAAAACTGGGTGCTAAAACACCTTAAAAATTAATTTGGATTTATAAACATATGATATCCCACAGACAACTTCTAAAGAATTTTACGACATGGTCAACTTCCGAACAAATCTGTTTTGATTATCTTTGTAACACAGGTCAGTATCAATAAGTGTTAAGATTCCACAAGAGCAAGTACAGAGCTGTGTTTGGAAGAAACAGTAAATAGTGCTGATAGACTTTTAATAGTCTCCTTTTAGGCTGACCCTGAATTTTAAGTGTTATAGACGAGCTATAAAAATAATAAATAGGAGGATATGATTAACGGAGGCAATAAATGCATCAGTGTTGGATTAGTAGAACATTAAATTAAAAAAAAAAAACAAAAAAAAAGAAAAAAAAATAGAATTGTCTATTTCATTAATTTAACAAAAAAAAAGAAAAAAAAGAAAATGGCATTATTCAAGCACATCAGCCATGTTGATTAAATGATCTACCAGCATTTAGCAGACGCTTTTCATTCAGAGTGGCCTCAAGGCTTTTCACACTGCACTTAACCTTGGGTTAACGTCTTTTTAAACCTAGGCCAGGGTTAAGGTTACTTTTAACTCTGGGTACCAGGGTTTAGAATTGGCACTAGGTTAACAATATTTTAATTGTGAGAAACGCGAAGCGATTACAAGTAAAACGATCTTGCAGAGATAGATAAGTCGATAAAGCTATTAACGCAGCCGTTATACGTGACCGTTACTCCATGGGCAAAACAAGTGGATAGAGCACAATTTACCCGTTCTCGCGACCAGTCGTTTTATGGTCTGAGTTATGTAGTATCGTTTGCTCCACAGATATAAGTCAAATGGTCTTTGTGGACTCTCTCTCTTATTGCCCCATCCAGCACAGGACCCCCCTCCCACCTTTCTGTTCTTTTTCCTATCTCTCTACGATTTTTTAGCACAGCTGCCCAGATAATACCAAGCTATCGGAGTTTTGAATCATCTGCTGCAAAATTGCTTTTCATAGAGAGCCAAGCCTGGAGGCAGTGCTGGAGAATCTCTGTACCCTGTAGTCAGATTTCTTCTCTCTCTCTCTTTATATGCCTTTCTGTATGATTATTCTGATTAATCACTTCCACTCATAAACATGTACATAATTATTTAGTCATCATGATGCATATACATGTGCATTAATAAGGAACATACTTTTTGTTTATATAACAAAATACAGCATTTTATTTGAGTATAATTACATGTGGAAATTGCCCTGTAGTCCAGTAATTTAGTAAATAAACACAGCCCACTTGAATATTATTGTAATATAATATTGGTTTTGACTATGTTAATTATTGTTATATTTAATGTTCTATAGTCAAAGTTAACTTAAGAGATTAATAAAAACATGTTTAATGCCCTTAATAATAATAATAATAATAATAATAATAATAATAATAATAATAATAATAATAATAATAATAATATATTTGTTTGGTTTTCTGCTTAGTGTTCTTTTAGTACCATTGATACTTTTAAAGTTTTAGTAATTTTGTTGTGTTTTCATAATTTTTATTTATTTTATTTTCAATAAATGTCTATATATATATATATATATAAAATTAGATTTACTTAGTTGTTTTTGTACTTCAACAAATGAAATGAACAAGTGTTGCCTTGGCAACTAGTTGAAATAAATTCAGCTTTAATTATTTTTATTTTATTATATTTTAGTTAATGGTTAATGGTCATTTTTTATGGTTTTAATAACCCTGCTTCTTCATCATTAAAACATCTTTATTAGGTACATTTTATTACATTTAATTGGCTTAAAAGAGGAAATTCATTAAGCCTAAATTAATTGAAAAATTTAGAACTACATTTTGGTAAGATCAAAATTTAAGATTAATATAGGAACAAAAAAACAATAATTTTAGTTTTTTTTTTTTTTTTGCTGACAATGACATAATTTATATCTCTTTTTCATTTATCTTTTTTTTGCAGCTTTTTTTTGCATCTTTCACATGCCATTGTGTCCTTTTGTAACTTTAAGCCCTTGTTTCTTCAGAACAAATGTTAAATGATGGTTCAGAATTAACTTTTAAAAAGACATACCTTGAATGAATAAAGCAATTTTTCACAAGTTATTACATGATTGGCACAGAGAAGGTCTTTTAATGAGTAATCCAGTGTTGGTGCTACCATCTTCTGGGATATTGCTTTATGAAGTCAGTGTGGTGCATGTGTTACTACGTGTTATAGATATATCAGCATTTTTATTCCCTCATATTAATGGAATACTATAGTTCACCCAAATATGCAAATTTGCTAAAAAAAGTTCTCACACTAAGGCCTTCCAAGATGTAGGTGAGTTTGTCTCTTTATCAGGACAAATTCAGTCAAATGTAGCATTTTATCACTTGCTCACCAATGGATCCTCTGCAGTGAATGGTTATATCAAAATAATCCACAAGTAATCGACATGACTCCAGTCCATCAGTTAGCATGTTATGGATTGAAAAGCTGTGCGTTTGTAATAAACAAATCCATCAAGACATTTTAACTTCAACGTTTTAACATAGCTTCTTGCCAAAATACGAATCCATAATCTGCATTTATGCTTTCTTAAAAAGTCAATCACCTGTTGTCCTCCCACATCAAAATTCACAAACATATTTGTTTAGAACTATTTTTGCTTGTAAAAAAAACTCTATATATTCACATATCTCTCACTAATCATACAAAAAAAATTACTCCACCCAATATATAAAAAAAAATTATTAATAAAAGATTAATTAATAAGAAACAATTATTTGAAGTTAAATATGTCTTAATCTTAACTGATCAATTATACATGTGTGATGTTTTTATCAGCTGTTTGGACTCTCGTTCTGATGGCACCCATTCACTGCAGATGATCCATTGGTGAACAAGTGTTGCAATGCTACATTTCTCCAAATCTATCCCAATAAAGAAACAAACTCAACAATAAAATTTTAATTTTTGGGGGTTAATTATCCCTTATAAATTCTGACTGAATTTTCTCATGTACTGTTTTTTTTTTTTATTTAAATTGTATTAATTTATAAGATGATGAGTAAAACCTGACAGTATACACAAACAAACAACAATCACAAATATAAAACCTACAGTATACAGAAAACAAACAATAGTGCACACAAACAAAGGCAGCCACAGGAAGTCACTATGTCCATCTTGCATAATCTCATTTTCAGATATTCACTGAGGTGATAACAGGCTATGGCAGACTAAATTAATTAACCGATTTTATTCATGAAGAAGTCCCATCTCTTTAAAAAGGTATTATAATCATTATTTATCTTGTATAATAATTCCTCATATCAGGCATTTTTTTATTAATTTTTTATTAATCCATTCTTCAAAGGGAATAAATCCTGCAGTATTCCAGTCATGGTGTGTTATTTTGCTATTTACGTTTATACTGTATGTTCCTCATTCTGTCTCCATAGAAAGAATAAATTATGGTGCTCATCTCTCGCTGTCATTGTGTGACATCAAATGAACCCAGGCCACTTTGTTTTCTACAATGCTGACCGAGCAATCTGCCACAAAGGACAGTCCTTGGTTAGATTTAAAGGTGTTTTTAGAGCATTTTTTAGAGCATTCACATATTGTTAAAATTTAAGTGAACTAATTTTCTATTCTGAACAGTACATTTTTGAGGATGCACAGACCTAAAACATGGATGATTCAGGCTATGCTGTTGCACACACACACACACACACACACACACACACACACACACACACACACACACACACACACACACACACACACACACACACAGGCAGTCGCACATTTTGCAGTGTATATCGTAGCTCTGAAAAGGATTAGAAACATCATCCATTGAGCCTTCGCTACAAGACAAACAGCACAGAAGGCCTCAGGATATCATACCAGCTTTGAGCACCTCATTGTTTTCTTCACACACTAGCAATGAAACTTGGAGCATTGTGGTTGTTTCCCTACTGGATGATAAATAAATTCATCATCTTACCTCGAGGACATATACTTACGAAATATTAACTTCTCATCATATGGATATTAATCTAATCTCTTGAATATGCTTAAGTAGCGGGTTGGGTTGTTACTTGTTAGGAGACTAATTTTACCTCAAGGCAAATCTAATAAAATCTCTTCTAGGCTATTATGATCAATCAGTGAAGCAGTGAATCACCAGCTGATTCACCACCAGTAACAAGAGTGTTTATATCTGAAAGGCAATGTTTGCTGAATTTGGCAAGAGTTTTTGTACACTATATAGCTGTTCGCTCTCTCTCAAAAGCAGCACTGGAGGACTGTGGTCTTGTTGATGGACTCTCAAACTCCAGCGAGATTAATTGGTCCAGGCTCTGGCACTGATGTGTTTCAGGTTAGGGTGAGCTGTCATCATTGAATACTACAGGCGAATGAAAAAGTTTGCTAGTATAAAGTTAATTTGTGTGAATCAGTAAAGAGAGCATTTATATTTTCGCAGCTAGAATTTCACAGCTGACAGTTCTCTAGTCTGACAAATCTGAACCCAAGGTTAATGTGAATGTAAACAGATGTAATCACTTAAAGCATCAACAATGAAGCAAAAATTTTATATATTTGATTAATATTTGTTATTACATTAAAAACAGGAATAATTTTTAGGGGGAACAAGTATAATCTGTTTTCTCACTCATATGAATTCATACAATTTTTGAAAAATCGTACATATTTTACAAGGTGGCAAATTCGTATGTATTTATATGAAGGACCACACCTAACCCCACCCCTAAACTTAACTGTCACAGAAATCGAAAACAATTGAGTGAGGTCATACAAATTAGTATGAATTAGCCACCTCGTAAAATACATACGAATTGGCCGTGAGATAGCGTTGCATTTTGTTCTGTCCAGTGAATATTCGCTTAGCTCTTGGGGTGAGTAAACCAATTGCTTTAATTAAAATTAACCCAATTAAAATTTCAGCGTCCTTTGAGTCCAAAAAAATATATCTCACCATCCAAAATGTAAAGTTTTTTTTTTTTTTTTTTTTTTTTTTTTTAGAATATATTGTATTAAGATGATTTCCCCCCCCCCATAAATCTAACAAAATGTGTCTAAGTTTGCTGCATTTCTTTCTTTTTCTTTTTTGCTTAAAAGTGGAAAACAAAGAATATTTTATCAATTGAATAAGAAACGCTTAATACTTAAAAATACCTAAAGTATAATATAAAAAGAAAAAGAATATACCATTTCCTGTGGTAAGTTTTCAGACTGTTGATTGATTTGGTCTGGAGTCAACTGTTAGTTCAGCTTCCTGTAGAGCATAAACAGTCATTACCTACTGTGTTTCTACATTCATTTAGCCATTGCCATTTGTGCTTGTGTTTCACAAGGAACAGGCTCACATCCGTGTTGTCATGGACACGAACTCTCTGCTCTTTGTTTTTGAAAGATGGCTTTTAAAAGTGTACGTTCATAGGGTGCAGCCACCCACAAACAGCAAAACAGTTCCAACGTTTACAAAGATGAATGTGCATTCACACAGACAAAAACAGGTTTCTTTAGAAGGTTCAGAAAGAACTTTAAAAAGACATACCTTGAATGAATAAAGCAATTTTTCACAACTTATTACATATAGCCTGTGAGTGGAAAAGTCTTATAATGAGTTATCCAGTGTTGGTGCTACTGTCACCATTACAGGCTTCTGGACTATTGCTTTATGAAGTTTTATGAAGACTCTCAGTAGGGCCACATTTCATATACAGAAAATAAGCAATTTTATAATAAAAAATGTGCATTGTTACATGTTATAGATATATCAGCACCTTTAATTTCCTTAATATGAAAATTTGCTGAAAGTTTGTAGCATTTTATCACTTGCTCACCAATAATGGATCCTCTGTAGTGAATGGGTGCCAAACAGCTAATAAAAACATCACAATAATCTACAAGTAATCCACATGACTCCAGTCCATCAATTGACATGTTGTGGACTGAAATTCTCTGCGTTTGCAATAAACAAATCCATCAAGATATTTCAACTACAATGTTTTAACTTCGCTTCTTACCAAAATATGAGTCTATTATCTACAGTTATGTTTTCTCAAAAAATCTATCCTCTGTCACACATAAAAATCCAGTGACATATTTTTTTAGACCTGTTTTTGCTTATAAACGCTGCTTGATCTGTGCATATTTCTCTCCTGATTCAGACAAGATTACTTTTTCACTATAGAAAGCAATACTATGGATAGACAATTTAGTCAGAAGCAATAATTTGAAGTTTAAATGTCGTAAAAACTGATCAATTTTACTACACTGTGATCACTTTAACATCTTTTATCAACTCTCATTACTATCACACCCATTCAACCCATACAATCCATAGGATACAAATTTAAGCAATTCAACAAATCCAACATTTCCCATCATACGCCGCGTAGGATTTAAATCAAACTTCGCTTATGAATACATGCATAAAACGTGCATATACACCTATACATTACTCACATATACATGCATACTACTGGATGTTCACAAATACATATATGAAATACACGAGCACACTAATATGAAATCGATACCAATACATATAATGTTAACAATAAATGCATACACACTTGTGAATAACTTGCGTATACATATAAACTTGACGCGTGCATACACCTACAGACATTCGCATATATGTATAAGCTCGATCCATGCACCTACACACACTCGCGCATACATATAAACTCGCTGCATACAATCACAACTGCACATACTCGCATATACATATAAACTTGATCCGTGCATATATACCTATTAAACACTCGCACATAAATGTAAACTCGATGCGCGCATACACATCCATAAAACACTCGCGCATACACAAAAAAATAATATTTACTAACGTATATACAGTTCAGATAAGAAAGACACAATGCTTTATTTGTTATATGCAATGTGATTTCCATATGTGGGATGTGCGTGAACTTTTTCAGTTTTAAACACGGAAGGCATTTCAGTGTAAATGGTTCAAGGCATTTCAGTGTAAAAGGAAGTCGTTTAAGCGTGAACGGAAGTAACCTGTCAATATACCGCATTTGCAATGGACAGGGATCGTGCTACAACCGAAGCAATTAGCATTTTGCGAAATGTTCTTTCTTCGCCCACTATTATAATAACACGCAAACGATGCCAACATTATCTGCCGGCAAAGTTCACGGACCATGATATCACACTCGCCAGCAGTAAGTTAATTGGCAGTCTCGATCTAGAAAAAGGTGAGAATTTCACAATTTCACTTTATGCAATCTTCATGAAATACCTTCCAAACGCTATGCAAATTACACACACACAGAGAGAGAGAGTAAAATGTCCTGCCTCTATAGTTAAAAAATATAAAATGTGTTCCCAACTAAGTCCCAGTTTCAATAGTGAGCTTAACCATTTTCAGGATGTCAAGAAATTTAAATGTGGTTAATTAAAGTTTGCTTTTTGTTAAACTGTGTTTGTTTTTACAGGCCAAGGACACAATACCATCGGACTTTTAATAAGGATGTTATACTGTTGACCTCCCCTGATGATAATGTAGTAGTAAAGCAAAAGAAAAAACAGCACTTGCATGAGAATGGACACATATTAAATGCGTTTGAATTTGACAAAGCATGGGATAGAAATCATAGAAAAAGTGCTACATGATTTAAGGTAAAAAATATATACTTTTTAAGATGTAATAGTTATTGTAAATGTTTTACTGTGTGATGTATTATTTAAGGGTTTATTAGGGGTTTAATCATCAAGGGTATTACAGTAAACTTTTGAATGGGGTCATTTTTATAAATTCAGTTATTATTTTGTCTTGTAGAGTATATGTAAACATCTCATGTAAATTAGCTTATTCAGGACAGAACTAAATAAAAAAAAAATATATATTATGCAATTTTCATGATCCCTCAAATTTTGTTTCAACTATTAATATTTTGCACATTCTGCAAAGGCTATGTAAACTTATGAGTGCAACTGCACATGGCCTAAAATAACCCTAAACCCAATAAGGAAGCCTAGATGGGAAAGAAAAAAAGTAAATCAATTAAACTTCATAACAAAAAAAAAACCAAAAAAAAAAAAACACACACACACACACTCCAGTCTTACCAAGAGTAGTGGTCTTAAGGTATTTACGTACAAGGCCTTCAGCTTGAACCCCTTTAAAATAAAGCTGCTATCCAGTTCCTGACCTTCACTTAAGGTGTAATGAGCTTGTTGCCACATACCATAAGTATTTCCAAACTGCACACAATTAAAACCAGTGGTACTAATAAACCCTTAAATAATACACCAAGCAAAAAAACATTTACAAAAACTAACATCTTAAAAAAAAAAAAAAAAAAAAAATTTACCATTTACCTTAAATCATGTGGAACCCTTTTTTCTCTTTGATTTTTCTCAAAACCAATCTATCCCATGCTTTGTCAAATTCAAACGCATTTAATATGTGTCCAATCTCATGCAAGTGCTGTTTTTTCTGGTCTTTTGCTTTACTACTACATTATCATCAGGGGAGGTCAACAGTATAACATCCTTATTAAAAGTCCGATGGTATTGTGTCCCTTGCCCTGTAAAAACAAACACAGTTTATAACAAAAAGCAAACTTTAATTAACCACATTTAAATTTCTTGACATCCTTAATTCTGAAAATGGCTAAGCTCACTATTGAAACTGGGACTTAGTTGGGAACACATTTTATATTTTTTTAACTATAGAGGCAGGTATGAGGCGCCGCGTAGTATTTAAATCAAACTATGAATACATGCATAAAACACGTGCATATACACCTATACATTACTCACATATACATGCATACTACTGGATGTTCACAAATACATATATGAAAAACACGTGCACACTAATATGAAATCGATACCAATACATATAATGTTAACAATGAATGCATACACACTTGTGAATAACTTGCGTATACATATAAATTTGACGCTTGCATACACCTACAGACATTCGCATATATGTATAAGCTCGATCCATGCACCTACACACACTCGCGCATACATATAAACTCGCTGCATACAAACACAACTGCACATACTCGCATATACATATAAACTTGATCCGTGCATATATACCTATTAAACACTCACACATAAATGTAAACTCAACGCGCGCATACACATCCATAAAACACTCGCGCATACACAAAAAATAACATTTGCTAAGGTATACAGTTCAGATAAGAAAGACACATGCTTTATTTGTGTACATATATATATGCAAGTGATTTCATATGTGGATGTGCGTGAACTTTTCAGTGTAAACGGAAGGCATTTCAGTGTAAAAGGAAGTCGTTTGAGCGTGAATGGAAGTATATATACCGCATTTGCAATGGACAGGGTTCGTGCTACAACTGAAGCAATTAGCATTTTGCGAAATGTTCTTTCTTCGCCCACTATTATAAGATCAATTACCAATTCAGTTGAATCGAATGTGTTGCCTGCTCAACTGCAGTCAGAAACAGAATCTGAATTGCGCACTTTGTTTCGGCCATCCACGCATGGTGTACAAAGCATCAATAACAGGCAAACAATGCCAACATCATCCGCCGGCAAAGTTCACAGACCACGATATCACACTCGCCAGCAGTATAGTAATTGTCAGTCTCGATCTAGAAAAAGGTGAGAATTTCACAATTTCACTTTATGCAATCTTCATGAATACCTTCCAAACGCTATGCAATTACACACACACACCACACACACACACACACACACACACACACACACACACACACACACACACACACACACACACAGAGCAGATAATAATGTCCTGCCTCTATAGTTAAAAAATATAAAATGTGGTTCCCAACTAAGTCCCAGTTTCAATAGTGAGCTTATCCATTTTCAGAATTAAGGGATGTCAAGAAATTTAAATGTGGTAAATTAAAGTTTGCTTTTTGTTAAAACTGTGTTTGTTTTTACAGGCCAAGGACACAATACCATCGGACTTTTAATAAGGATGTTATAACCGTTGACCTCCCCCTGATGATTAATGTAGTAGTAAAGCAAAAGAAAAAACAGCACTTGCATGAGATTGGACACATATTAAATGCGTTTGAATTTGACAAAGCATGGGATAGATTGGTTTTGAGAAAAATCAAAGAAAAAGGGCCACATGATTTAAGGAAAATTTTTTTTTTTTTTTTTTTTTTTTTTAAGATGTTAGTTATTGTAAATGTTTTACTGCGTGATGTATTATTTAAAGGTTTATTAGTACCACTGGTTTTAATTGTGTGCAGTTTGGAAACTTATGGTATGTGGCAACAAGCTCATTACACCTTAAGTGAAGGTCAGGAACTGGATAGCAGCTTTATTTTAAAGGTGTTCAAGCTGAAGGCCTTGTACATAAATACCTTAAGACCACTACTCTTGGTAAGACTGGAGTGTGTGTGTGTGTGTTTTTTTTTTTTTTTTTTTTTTTTTTTTGTTATGAAGTTTAATTGATTTACTTTTTTTCTTTCCCATATGGGCTTCCTTATTGGGTTTAGGGTTATTTTAGGCCATGTGCATTTGCACTCATAAGTTTACATACCCTTTGCAGAATGTGCAAAAATATTAATAGTCGAAACAAAATTTGAGGGATCATGAAAATTGCATGTTATTTTTTTTTTTTATTTAGTTCTGTCCTGAATGAGCTATTTCACATGAGATGTTTACATATACTCTACAAGACAAAATAATAAATGACCCCATTCAAAAGTTTACTGTAATACCCTTGATAAATAAACCCCTAATAAACCCTTAAATAATACATCACGCAGTAAAACATTTACAATAACTATAACATCTTAAAAATATATATTTTTTTACCTTAAATCATGTAGCACTTTTTCTATGATTTCTATCCCATGCTTTGTCAAATTCAAACGCATTTAATATGTGTCCAATCTCACGCAAGTGCTGTATGTATGGATCGAGCTTATACATACAGGTCCTTCTCAAAAAATTTGCATATTGTGAAAAAGTTCATTATTTTCCATAATGTAATGATAAAAATTAAACTTTCATATATTTTAGATACATTGCACACCAAACTGAAATATTTCAGGTCTTTTATTGTTTTAATACTGATGATTTTGGCATACAGCTCATGAAAACCCAAAAATCTCAAAAAAATTAGCATATCATGAAAAGGTTCTCTAAACGAGCTATTAACCTAATCATCTGAATCAACTAATTAACTCTAAACACCTGCAAAAGATTCCTGATGCTTTTAAAAACTCCCAGCCTGGTTCATTACTCAAAACCGCAATCATGGGTAAGACTGCCGACCTGACTGCTGTCCAGAAGGCCATCATTGACACCCTCAAGCGAGAGGGTTAAGACACTGAAAGAAATTTCTGAACGAATAGGGCTGTTCCCAGAGTGCTGTATCAAGGCACCTCAGTGGGAAGTCTGTGGGAAGGAAAAAGTGTGGCCAAAAAACGCTGCACAACGAGAAGAGGTGACCGGACCCTGAGGAAGATTGTGCAGAAAGGACCGATTCCAGACCTTGGGGGACCTGCGGAAGCAGTGGACTGAGTCTGGAGTAGAAACATCCAGAGCCACCGTGCACAGGCGTGTACTTTTTGAACCAGAAACAGCGGCAGAAGCGCCTGACCTGGGCTACAGAGAAGCAGCACTGGACTGTTGCTCAGTGGTCCAAAGTACTTTTTCGGATGAAAGCAAATTTTGCATGTCATTCAGAAATCAAGGTGCCAGAGTCTGGAGGAAGACTGGGGAGAAGGAAATGCCAAAATGCCTGAAGTCCAGTGTCAAGTACCCACAGTCAGTGATGGTCTGGGGTGCCATGTCAGCTGCTGGTGTTGGTCCACTGTGTTTTAATCAAGGGCAGGGTCAATGCAGCTAGCTATAAGGAGATTTTGGAGCACTTCATGCTTCCATCTGCTGAAAAGCTTTATGGAGATGAAGATTTCGTTTTTTCAGCACGACCTGGCACCTGCTCACAGTGCCAAAACCACTGGTAAATGGTTTACTGACCATGGTATTACTGTGCTCAATTGGCCTGCCAACTCTCCTGACCTGAACCCCATAGAGAATCTGTGGGATATTGTGAAGAGAAAGTTGAGAGACGCAAGACCCAACACTTTGGATGAGCTTAAGGCCGCTATCGAAGCATCCTGGGCCTCCATAACACCTCAGCAGTGCCACAGGCTGATTGCCTCCATGCCACGCCGCATTGAAGCAGTCATTTCTGCAAAAGGATTCCCGACCAAGTATTGAGTGCATAACTGAACATAATTATTTGAAGGTTGACTTTTTTTTGTATTAAAAAACACTTTTCTTTTATTGGTCGGATGAAATATGCTAATTTTTTGAGATAGGAATTTGGGGTTTTCATGAGCTGTATGCCAAAATAATCAGTATTAAAACAATAAAAGACCTGAAATATTTCAGTTGGTGTGCAATGAATCTAAAATATATGAAAGTTAAATTTACATTTATCATTACATTATGGAAAATAATGAACTTTTTCACAATATGCTAATTTTTTGAGAAGGACCTGTATATGCGAATGTCTGTAGGTGTATGCACGCATCAAGTTTATATGTATACGCAAGTTATTCACAAGTGTGCATGCAATCATTGTGTATTGGTATCGATTTCATATTAGTGTGCACGTGTATTTCATATATGTATTTGTGAACATCCAGTAGTATGCATGTATATGTGAGTAATGTATAGGTGTATATGCACGTGTTTTATGCATGTATTCATAAGCAAAGTTTGATTTAAATCGTACGTGGCGCCTCATAGTTTTCTTATCATTATTGGTTATAAAGCTGATATGCTACCTAATAAAAAAATAATATTACTTGAATCACAAAATAGACATCTCTGTGTACACTCTTTAAAGTGTGTCCTGCAGGTTACTTTGGTTGTTTATCTGTCTCCCCCCACAAGGACAATGTGTTATTTATATATGAGCATGTGCAGTTGCATCTGAGAATTCCTCTGAAATTCTACTCCCCAGCCACAAATGCAGAAAAGAAGAGCTTCATAGATCAGATATAGATTAAAAAAAATATAGAGAGGCTTGCCGCTGATGCTTTCCTGCTCACTTTATGGCTCCTGTTAACTACCTTTTATACTTATGTTGAAATGAAATTCTGGACACATACTGATATAAATATCAAATACTCTTGCTGAGGAGTGAAAAACATAAAGGAAGAGACCTTATTTAACAGAGGGCTCGAAACAAACAAGCAATTAGAATAGTCTAAATAACACATACAGGCCAGCATACACCTTCAAATTATAATAAGGTCTTGTTGATAGCATGTATAAATAGAGATTATATTGGGGAAAACAGCACAATGATACTGTAGTATTTCAGAGTGGTTTCAGTATACAATGTTTAAGATGTTCTAGTATAAATTTGCTGTAACTAAGACTGTAACTTATTTGCTTGTTTGTTCCTAAATGAATGTGTGTTTTTTTTTAAACAGATCAGTTGAGTAAATGATAAAATGATTCATGATTTCTGTTACATTTCTGAATGTGTAATTCAGTTTAAAAGCGGCAAAGGTTTATTAGCAGTGAAATTTGTGTGACTTTGTATGGAACCTCATTTTTATACCTTGATTATATCACTCCTGATTGCTTAAGGTATGTGTGAAGCTATCTTAATCACTGTGCTAGATGAGGAGAACAGGTTAAACATAGACACTTATGTAATAATGTTACATATTAGAACTAAAGGTAACCTGTACAAACAGAGCAGAAGAACTGAGCCCACCACCCTGCTTGTGTTTTATGGGATAAGAAGCTACAGACAAACAATGAATCAATAAACCTAAAACAGGTGCCCGTGTTCTTTTCTCCTGAGCAACATTTCCTGACCTCTCTGACCTCGGTTTACTTACCCTCAGGTGAGTGGAATAACCTGCATGCTTCTGTTCCCTCTCCTTCCAGCAACAAAATCAGAATAAGCACTCGCACTGCTACTACCAAACATCGCCCTCCCTCTCTCTTTCTCTTTCTCTGTTCCTCTGTCAATCTTTTAACATCCTGGGAGGGAAGATGTAGATGTGTTGGTTGATTCAGACTGAGCAATGCACAGTGTGTTCACATCCTATGACCATTCTGTCATCTGTGGGGAAAGAGGAGAGGGCAAATGTCCGGTCTGAACAAGCACATGGTTATTTTTGCATTACAGGATCAGTGGTGAACCTGATTCAAACACAAATAAATGAAAAAAATGTGAAATGCTGAAATGTATTAACAGTATATTACTATGAACTGTATGGCACACTAAAGTATTAACACTTGAAATTGATAAATATATTTGTACAGTAGTTTGGATCATGAAATTCATCTGCATTGTTAATCCTTTTGATCTTTTATTTTAAAAATTCACAAAAATGTATCCTTTCATTGGATAATAAGAATTTAAAATGGGGAGAAATATCCTTATGAAATAAAGGTTTTTCTCTAATACACATGGACCACAATTAACGTCACCCTTTTATTGAATTCTTTTTTAAACCTCCACTTGCCAGTTTAACAGGCCTAAATTTTCTCCTATAATGCCTGATGAGGTTAGTATTGTGCCAATATGTTTGGGCATGACTGTATGTGTGTATATATATATATATATATATATATATATATATATATATATATATATATATATATATATATATATTATATAATATATATATATACAGGTCCTTTTCAAAAAATTAGCATATTGTGAAAAAAGTTCATTATTTTCCATAATGTAATGATATAAAAATTAAACTTTCATATATTTTAGTCTTCATTGCACACCAACTGAAATATTTCAGGTCTTTTATTGTTTTAATACTGATGATTTTGGCATACAGCTCATGAAAACCCAAAAAATCCCTATCTCCAAAAACAATTAGCATATCATGAAAAGGTTCTCTAAACGAGCTATTAACCTAATCATCTGAATCAACTAATTAACTCTAAAACACACTGCAAAAGATTCCTGAGGCTTTTTAAAAACTCCCAGCCTGGTTCATTACTCAAAACCGCAATCATGGGTAAGACTGCCGACCTGACGGCTGTCCAGAAGGCCATCAATTGACACCCTCAAGCGAGAGGGTAAGACACAGAAAGAAATTTCTGAACGAATAGGCTGTTCCCAGAGTGCTGTATGCAAGGCACCTCAGTGGGAAGTCTGTGGGAAGGAAAAAGTGTGGCAAAAAACGCTGCACAACGAGAAGAGGTGGTGACCGGACCCTGAGGAAGATTGTGGAGAAGGACCGATTCCAGACCTTGGGGACTGCGGAAGCAGTGGACTGAGTCTGGAGTAGAAACATCCAGAGCCACCGTGCACACGTGCGTGTGCTTTTGACCACCAGAAACAGCGGCAGAAGCGCGCCTGCCCTGGACTACAGAGAAGCAGCACTGGACTGTTGCTCAGTGGTCCAAAGTACTTTTTTCGGATGAAAGCAAATTTTGCATGTCATTCGGAAATCAAGGTCCCAGAGTCTGGAGGAAAAGACTGGGGAGAAGGAAATGCCAAAAATGCCTGAAGTCCAGTGTCAAGTACCCACAGTCAGTGATGGTCTGGGGTGCCATGTCCAGCTGCTGGTGTTGGTCCACTGTGTTTTATCAAGGGCAGGGTCAATGCAGCTAGCTATCAGGAGATTTTGGAGCACTTCATGCTTCCATCTGCTGAAAAAGCTTTATGGAGATGAAGATTTCGTTTTTCAGCACGACCTGGCACCTGCTGCTCACAGTGCCAAAACCACTGGTAAAATGGTTTACTGACCATGGTATTACTGTGCTCAATTGGCCTGCCAACTCTCCTGACCTGAACCCCATAGAGAATCTGGGGGATATTGTGAAGAGAAAGTTGAGAGACGCAAGACCCAACACTCTGGATGAGCTGAAGGCCGCTATCGAAGCATCATGGGCCTCCATAACACCTCAGCAGTGCCACAGGCCTGATTGCCTCCATGCCACGCCGCATTGAAGCAGTCAATTTCTGCAAAAGGATTCCCGACCAAGTATTGAGTGCATAACTGAACATAATTATTTGAAGGTTGACTTTTTTTGTATTAAAAAAACACTTTTTCTTTCATTGGTCGGATGAAATATGCTAATTCTTTGAGATAGGAATTTGGGGTTTTCATGAGCTGTATGCCAAAATCATCAGTATTAAAACAAATTAAAAGACTGAAATATTTCAGTTGGTGTGCAATGAATTTAAAATATATGAAAGTTTAAATTTTTTATCATTACCTTATGGAACATAATGAACTTTTTCACAATATGCTAATTTTTGAGAAGGACCTGTATATATGTATATATATATTATATATATATATTATATATATATATATCGTGGACTTCAGAAGAAACCCCTCTGCATTCCCCCCACTCACCATCATGAACAGCACTGTGGCTGCAGTGGAGTCATTCAGATTCCTGGGAACCACCATCTCTCAGGAGCTGAAGTTGGACAATCACATTGACTCCATTGTGAAAAAGGCCCAAGAAAAAAAAAAAACTTTTCTATATTTAGTATATTTTTGTCATGTAAACATATTCTTAATCATATTCTGCAGTGTGAGTCTTCAGAATCCTCTAGAAACTTCCATTTGGAGGGATGTTTGGCACTCTGATTGCTGTGGGCCTGACTAGTCCTCTGACCAAGTTTGGAGTCTCCCGCGCATACCCTCTAGCGCCACCTTTAGCTCAAAGTGTATTATCATTTTCTTAAAAATTCCTAATCCTTTGGGTTGGAAGAATTATTTTCTTTAACTTCTTTATATTGTTTATTACTATTTCGTTACAGATATTGTCCAATTTCCCCCAAGTTTGGTTAATGTGAACTTCATATGAATCCTCATAAAAGTTGTCAGATTTATCAGAATTTATGTGTTTATAACTAGTTTTAAATCTCACTCTTGTGTATTTGACAATGTTGGTGGAAAAATGATCTCAGACTGTATGTCAGGAATTTTACCCAAAAGATTGTGATGCACCTCTGTCATCCTTAAACTCTTGGCATTGTCCAGATTGGCTGTGTTTGGCCCTATAATTGCTCCCTGCAGCTATGTTCTATAATCTGTAATTAAACATAAGCAATGATGAACATCATGTTCATGTTGAAATTTATATTTAGTATGTCAGTGGCATGTTGTCATTTAGCCATTGCATTTCTCTCTTTACAGTAAGTTTTTTTTTTATTACAGGTGTAGCTCCCCTGGAGCAACCTGAGATAGGTGCTCTGCTAAAGAGCACAGTGGGAATTGCGCATAGACCCTGTAAAACCCACTCGCACAACTGATTGTAACCTTAGGTAAAGTTAGTTATGTGTTGTAGCAAGTTATAACACAACTCACTTTAAAATAAGTCACATTTAAGTTTCTTTAGCTGGAGTGAGGTGTATATATAATAACCAAAAAACTGACATTTGAGATTATAAATTGTATTTAATATCATGTATTGACTGAAATAGTTAATGGTTAACATGGTTAACTGAAATTTTAATCTAATGTATTTTCCATTATAATTTATGTCTTTGTAAGATGACAACATCTATATATAAATTAACATTGCATTGTCATTTAGTTTAGTCTTCTTCATGAATTAATATCAAAATGATTAAATGTAATAGATTTATCACTGCAGGCTGTACAAATTAAGGCAGCAAATCCAATTAAGATTTAAATTTTAGTGGGCTGATTTTTTATTTTGTATTTTTTTTACGGCGCTGCTGTTTTTTTCAATAGTCAGCCCAATGTTCATTGCACACAATGGAGCAGAAGGGAGAGGGGAAAGGGAAGGCCTTTCAGATCCAATTAGGTCTGTGATATGATGTGGGAGTACTATAATCCAGAGAAGCATTGTCCCCACCTCCATAACCTCACTATACACTAGAAGACGTGCGAGACAGAAAGAGAGAGGGAAGAGAGAGGCTTATCAAGAGGAGAGTAATGGATTTGCTGTTGTGTTCTCTCTGCTCTGCTCTTTCCCCCCTCACACACACATTAATCTCTGTCATAAATGCTCATTTTGTAAGCGGCTGCTTTTTCAACCCACCATGTGTGGGAGAAGAAAGAGAACGAGAGCATGAGAGAGACTTCCAGACTCACCTTCTACTGTGGCAGTCAGGGTTATGGCAAAAGAAAGATAGAGATGATTTCTGACAAACTCTGACTGAAATAAAGTTTCTAGAAACACTCTGTGAAGCTCAGAAGAAAGCGTGATGGGGGGGGAAAGCTGCTACATCCCTGAAAAAATGTTGAAATTTTCCCTTGACTTTCATGTTCCTTCGAACAGATCAGTGCGGAAGTATGTAGTCATCAATCCGGTGAAGTTCACAAGCCCTGTCTGCGCTTCATGTATCAGCCTTTTTGCCGTTACCGGCAAATGCATGTAGAATAATGGGAATTTGCACACCATCTGCTGTTGATGTAAAGTGAGTAAATGGCAGATACGTCACCACAGATGTGGAAAGCAACGGTAAGCAAAAATCCACTAATACAAGCTCCGCCGCTTTGTTGTTCGTTTTTTTTTTGCTATAGATGAAAATATCTTAAGAGCAGATGGCCGACATTTAGTTTGCAGGTATGGAAAATGCTTTTCGATTCATGACAAATAAACACATTTGAATTATCTTATGGATGCACAGCTATGAGGAAAAACAGCTGACGGTGCAATCTGCAAATGCATTCTAGTCAGAAAATGATGAAATTGAAGAAATATTTGAGGAAATACTGCATATTGAGATGATCAGTGCGTCATTGTTTTCTCTTACTACTCACACCAAAGTCACAAAAGCCTATTTTTTAAGTTATTTATATGTTTGACTGCACAACGGTGAGTTTAAAAATTCAGAATGGGATAGTAAAAGGTCAAAGTCTTGTCCAATAACTTTCCTTCCCTGTAAAAAGATATTAGGCTTACTGACTACAGCTGCACTTGTCCAGAATTACACTGAAGTGGAAAAATGCAATAATGGTCTAAATAATCGCTTCACATGGAAAGCTAACTCTGTGCTGTCCTAAAAGGCCACTTCATAATGAAAGAAAAGGTGTAGCGCTGACCTCCTGCTAAAGGTCACTGAAGCAGGCATTTTTCCATTCCATACAGTCATCTTACTCTGCAGATTGGTTTATTAAACCTGCGATTTGATCCACCTACTGTATGTGCATCGGTCCCACTGGTAATCCCTGCATCATATTCTGTTCTTTCATTTCTGAGATTGCTATTCTTTGGCTCCTGATTCTAGACCAATGTAGAGAAACTTTGAGGCAAAGCACTGGTGTGCTTGTGTTATTGCTGCAGATTTTTATTGTGAGTCATTCTGTTTACGAGTAGATGGCGAGACGGTCCATTTCACACTTTTAAAAGCCCTCCCCAAAAATTGGTTGCTGGCAAAAACAATATATATACTACTTTTCAAAAGTCTGGAGTCAGTAATATTTTTCTGAAAAATAATTACTTTTATTCAGCAAGGACACATTAAATTGATTGAAAGTGACAGCAACAACATTTTTGTTACACAAGATTTCTATTTTAAATAAATGCTGTTCTCATAAACTTTCTATTCATAAAAGAATCCTGATCTCATGACAAATATGTAACTGTGGAAACTTTTTTACAAGATGCGAAATACGTATCAATAAGTACATATCACTGCAGTTTCAAAAATAAATTAACCCTCAAAAAGTAACCCTAGAAGTGGTAAAACAGTGAACACTATCAGGTTTTTGTATACAGTTATGATTACAGCTCCATATGTTTTGCTTTCCGAACATAACAGGCTTGCTCGGTAGCTAAGCCAGCATGGAACTGGACTTAAGCCGGGTTCACACTGTGTGATTTTTAAAAGTCTATTTTTACGATTGTTGCTTGTCAGACTGTACGAACATCATGATCATATCACACTGTGGGATTTCAGTTGTCATTAATGTCATAATGCACGACAGTCAAGATGCATTAAAAATGGGTGCGTGTAAGAAAGATTGTCCGGTGTCATGTGTAGCTATGGAAAGCACACAACGCAGGAATAGAAATATATAAGATATTCATTTATTAAATCCACAGGCAGAAGAAAAGCAGGAGATTAACACAAATCAACATCAATACCGGAACTAAAGAGCTAGGGCAAAACACAGGGCTTAAATACTAGAAAAGGTCATTAGGGAGAACTGAAACAGATGGGGAGCTAATTAATCAAAAGCCATGAAAACTAATAGGCAAGGGAACTCAGAGAAATGTGGAAGGCATGTCCTCACACCTATAAACAGTCCAACAGAGGGAGGGAGAGCATTCAGGAGGTGAGTGAGGTGCATGCAAGGGGCAGGCAATGGGAAAGGAGCATAGTTCATAGGCCCAGTGTGGAGTAAGAGCCAAGGAGGAGCCCGGAGCAGAAAGAGCCAGACGGAGATCCAGAGACCAGCCAGGATGAGGCCCCAGGGTGGAGTCGAGGGAGGGAGGAGCCATGGTGGAGAAGGGCTTGACAATACCCTGGGGATGACTGACGGAGAGACAGAGCAGATGGAAGAGGAGTCCAGGAAGGAGCCAACGGATGGAGATCCAGGGTGACAGAGGATCCGGAGGGCCAAGGTGGAACCGAAGACTCAGGCAACCGAGGCGGAGGTGGGGGATCTGGAAGACTATAGCAGAGCCGGAGCGACTGAGGATGAAGGCGGAGGCATAGGGATGGAGGAGCCTGACAGAGCCAGAGGGATGGAGTGAAGAGGCGAAGCCAGAGGAGTGGAGTCCCGAGGCAGCGGATGGTCAACAACTGACCAAGGCGGAGCCAGAGGGACAAGGGAGCCCGGTGGAGCCAGTGGGATCATGGGCCAAGGTGGAGACGAGGGAGCTAAGAGCCAAGGCAGAGGCGATGAGTTGAAGGACCAGGGTGGAGTCCAGGACTCAGAGGATGGAGGTGGAGACAGGGGATCCTCACGCCTAGGTGGCGCTGGAGACTGGAAGTCATGAAGCAGATCAGAGCACCCAGATGGCACTGACTGAGGGTGAGCTGAGGGGCTGACAGGCACCTGCGGAGATCGGGCAGAGGAACTGGCTGGCATAAGAGGAGGTGGGAGAGGGAGGCTGAGAGGGAACACAGGAGAAAAGGAGCTGGGTGGAACCAGCGGAGATGCAGGGGATTCAGGGCTGGATGGAACCAGAGAGACGCAGGAGATTCAGGGCTGGGCAGAACTAGCGGAGACACAGGAGACATAGGAGACTCAGGAGCACTGGGTATTACCTACCCAAACCAGTCTATTAAGTCCTCTTGAAAAATGTCCATCAGTTCCTCATAATGTCCAGAAACCAGTTGCAGCTCACCCTCAGTTACGGGAGTGTGGGTGGGGCTTCCCTCCAAGCCCTCAATCTCCACCAGTACCCCCTCGGGGATGGGCAGTGTTCCCAGTACACACACTGTGCTGGTTCACGTGTTGAGACAAGCTCAGGCTCTCCATCATCTGCTGACTCGTGCAATTTCACGCGCTGACTCGTGTTGTTGTGGCAGGCTCAGGCCCTCCGTCTGTGTTGGGCTCAGCCAATTGCTCCGTGCAGTGGGATGATGGCTGGCTGGTCTCTGGGTTTGGAGTGGGGCTGGTGAAGTCCTCCTCGGTGGGGCAGACAGTGAATAAAGATTGATTATTCACCAGCACCCACTCCACAAACGCGGTGAAATCCTCTCTGGGATCGTTCACTGGCAAGCGTGCCTTACAGCGTTCACTCAGGCTGGTGATATAAAAAATGCAAAGCGAGTGGTCAGGGAAATGTTTAAGGCACGCCAGATGTAAGAAGTCCCTAGTATGGTCCTCCAGTTAACAGTCCTGCCCCTCCACTCAAAGCAAATGAACAGCACAGCCGGTAAATCCTTTCGGGAGAGGAGAAAACAAAAAGAATAAAAAACGCCGCAATAGTAACTTAGAGTTCTGATTTTCTATCACATGTAGAAATGGAAAGCACACAATGCAACAATAGAAATAAACAAGATAGTCCCTTATTGAATCTACAGGAAGGAGAAACGGGAAGGAGATTAACATAAATCAACATCAATACCAGAGCTAAGGAGCTAGGGCAAAACACAGGGCTTAAATACTAGAAAAGGTAATGAGGGAGAACTGAAACAGGTGTGGAGCTAATTAATCAAAAACCATGGAAACTAATAGACAAGGGAACTAAGGGAAATGTAGAGACAGAAACAGAACCAAAACAGAACATAACTGTGACATTCGGAGTTTTACATTATCAACCCATACACATTCAGTGACCCCGAGCTGCGTTATACACTGGGCTGAAACGATGGCTATCATTAAAAATGTATGAATGGGGGGATACCTGTGTATTTAAGAAGAATAGTGTAAGCAAGCACTATACACCCAAATGAAAGTAAGTCGAGTACGGGAGCGCTGGAGTTTATATCAGTTAGAAGAATTCTCTAGCATTAATTCTGATCATGGCTTGTCCTGAAAAACGAAAACAGTTTGATGTTCTTCATTAGAGATGTCACACTGCAGGACAAAAAGGCCAAATTTTCTGACACTGCCAGAATTTCGTCTGAGGTAAAATTTGATTGTAACAGCCATTAATCGGCTGTGGGTGAACATGTTAAACCAGCTATCAAAGACTACAGATTTTATCCAAGGATTATAGGAATCTTTTAAGATTTTCAAAATTTGTCTCAGATGACCAAATCGTGGCCAAAAATCGCACAGTGTGAGCCCAGCTTTAGAATGCGGAATCCTTGGGTACAAATCCTGTAAAAAATCACGATTCACATTGAAAGAGCTAAAAGATGACAGATTAAAAAACAAGCTAAAAGGGCATGCTTGCGATTACGTTTTTATGTCATATTGGCTTTTGCATGGTATTGGGGTCGGTTTTTTTAGGTGTAGTGTAGATGGTAACATCACGGAACATTAGAATTATAGCACCACTCAATGGACATTTCAAGTCAGAAGTCGTGGCCTAATGGTTAGAGAGTTTGACTTCTAAACCTAAGGTTGTGGGTTTGAGTCTCGAGCCAGCAATACCACGACAGAGGTGCCCTTGAGCAAGGTACCGAACCCCCAACTGCTCCACGGGCGCCGCAGCATAAATGGCTGCCAACTGCTCCGGGTGTGTGTTCATGGTGTGTGTGCACTTTGGATGGGTTAAATGCAGAGCACGAATTCTGAGTATGGGTCACCTGTATGTCACGTCACTTTCCACTTTCACTTTCAGAACTGCGGCCAAAATATAAATTGTACCATATGTACTTCATCTGTTCTGGGGGAAAAAAAAACACCAGTCTTTTAGCGCCACTCAGTGGACATTTCACTTCAAATATTTCACGAAACATACATGCCACTACGTATTTTGCTTCTTGCTAAAAAGTTCCTACGTGTAGGTTGTAGGTTTTCGTAATCAGATCAGGGTGGAAAAAAGGCATCAAAGTTTCCACAAATATATTAAGCAGCTTAACTGTTTTCAACAAACAAGAAATGTTTCTTGATCATTAAAGATGCATGTCAGAAAGATTTCTGAAGGATCATGTGATGCTTCAGAAAAAGAATAACGATGCTGAAAATTCAGCTTTGCATCTCAGGAATAAATTACATTTTAAAATATATTCAAATAGAAAACTTGTAGTAAAATTGTGATACTATTTCACTTTTTTTTTTTTCTGTAGCCTATTTTCAGTCAAATAAATGCCGGCTTTTTCAAAGACATAAAAATCTTGCCAACTCCAAATTTTTGAAAATTTATTTAATAGTAAAAATATATTGTTCGAATACATGGCTACAATTTTTGCCAATCAGCAGAGTAGGATTTGTGCCGTTACCAGATTCTACTAGCAGGGGCTGGACAATAGAAGATATAATGCTCTCAAATTAAAATATAAAGCATGTTTCCTCAGTTGCGAAGAAAAAACAATAAAGTAACAAAAGTTCCAACAAACTTCTTCAAAACGTAGCATTCGAAGGCTCCGATGAAGATAAGCATCAGCAGTGAGTGATGAGACACAGCCAGGGATAATGGACAGTATCTATAAATCATCCCAGGGAAGACAAAAAGGAACAAGAAGACAAAACAAAAAGAATGATTGAGGACCAGCGGCGAGACGTTTTGCAAATAGCTGAAAGGAAGCAATCAAGAGAGGATGAGGAGAGTAGGACCAGTGTAATCCATGCCAGTCATCTCCCCCAGTCACAAAACCAATCACTGTGTGATCTATCTTCAATTTATGAGTGTGATGGTTCACTCAAAGTTGAGAACGAAGACAAAAGATATTACACAGTGAAGTGTCTATGCTGTGGGTCCAGCACACATGTCTTCATAATAGAAAAACTTACCGTAGGTAACAAAAAACCTAAAATGCATTACTCTTTTAACTGTTCGCAACACCTTCCATTAGGACATCAGATAATGTGGAGATAATGGAGAAATTATCACACTATGGGTCACACCTTGGACATTTTCGACCAGACCCTTAGGATTCTTGCATCTCTCAGAGGCTCTAATGTGATTGTGAGACGGGTTGTTTTGGGGGGAAATACTTGCCCTTGTGATGTGAGCTTATTTGATTTGTGGTTTACATTATTTGGAGAGAGATAGAGAGAGAGAGAGAGAAAGAGAAACCTAATGTGATTGGTTATTCGCTTCAGATTTACAATGCCATCTGCCACTCTTGGGTTCCATGAACCTACAGTGCGCTGACTACAGAGGCAGCATTTTAAAGTATCATACAGTAGGCGTTTTAATTATGCTGCACTGTAGGATTCCTTATTTTAGCCAATTTCTTAAGTAAAATTGCATGATTGCTTAAAATAATTGAAAAATATTTACTTGTATATTAAATATTAACGTGTTTTAACATTCTAGCAGATATTATACCAAAGCACAATTTAACTTTAAATTAATAAGTTAGTTAAAACATAATTTTTTGGCCATTTTTGAGACCCCCTTCTTGAATCAGGCATGTATTCTTTACTGTACAAACAAAGGCAGCTTTTCTGAGCAGAAGAGAATAATTTTAAAACATTAGAAAATATTACAGATGTTATAATACATGTATTTATAGAGCTGTTGAAATTATTATCATCATTTTTATTGGCTTCCAATTTTTTTTTTTTTTTTACAGGATGCATCCCTAGTATTGTGTGAAAGAAAATGAAACAGTAAGTCCAAGATGATGGACATGGTGAGAAAAACCCATTTTCCAAACCACTTGTTATATGAGAAATGACCACCCAGAAACTGTGTTTTCTATGCATTTCATTAGTTTTCTATGCAACTTATTAGAATATCATAGCTTAGTAACATGCAGACGTCAAAATATATTGAAATTACTAAAACTGAAATAAAAAGAAAATTTATGACATAGAATTAGCAATAGAAATGCATTTAAACAATAATAATTAAAATGATAAAACATATCATAAAACATATGCAGATGTCAAAACCTATTGAAATTAATTTGCAAGTTCAGTCAACTCCATTGATGTTTTTATTGTTAATTAAGAACATTAACTGAAAAGCTGAAATACAATGTAAATAAAACAAAAATTGGAATTTTAAAAATGGGACATGTTGGCTTGGCAACAATCTGCAATAAAATAAGTTTAAGTCCTACAATGACTAAAACTGAAATAAAAAATTTGGTATATAATGGTATAATAAAAATAAATGAAAATGACAAAGCACACACAATAATTAAATGTAAGCTAAATTAAAATGAAAACTGAAAATATGAATATAAAAGAATGCAAAAATTAAATACTATAACTAACATTACATAAATAATGCTAACATTACATTTATAAGTTGTGAGTGTTTATGAGGAATTGAACAACCGCTGTAGCAGATTGTTAGCAGCTTGTGTCTTTTAAACCACACATTTTTAAATTTTAAAATATGAGGTATGACTGTGTTTCATTTATGTTGTAGAAAACAAAAAGTAATATTATCCACAGACCTTATTTTACTCATAAATCGAAAAAACTACTATTCTAAAAACCCATTGAAAGAAATCCCCAGGGAATCACAGCAAATTAGCCTTGCGGGTTGGCCTACAAATTGACGTCATGACTGAACAGCTCTATTCTCTCAGTCTGTTCCTCAGAGAGCGTCTTAGTGTCTCTCTCACACTGAGGGTGGAAATGAAAGGGGAAGTGTGTGCTAGTGCTAGAATTATTATTATGGTCCTGACAAACCTGAGAGTCCATTTGTGATCTCGTTCCTCTCTTGATGTGATTTGGGACCAGCGTATCCGTTCCTAAACCAGTGACTAGAGAAGTGTTCTTGTTAGTGACACCAGCGCTTTTCCGAGAAGAGCCTGAACACCTCATCCTTGATTATTACATTTTCTTTTTTTTCTGGGAGATAAATTGTGAGCACTCAGTGTTATTCCAGAGAGGCCCACGGCCGAAATAGAAGAACAGAAGATTAAGACCAGATGGTTTCAGTCTGTTAAATTATTTATCGTATGCTAAAAAGCTGCAACTGCTACTCACTGCTCTCTATTCACCAGCCACATAATAAAGATTGCACGTTAACAATAATTGTGATGCATTGTTTAATTTGAACCAATTTTAAAGTAATATTATTTGAGTTTAATGTGTAGTAACAATATGCTAATATGTTAACATCAGAATGATAATTCTGTTCTAAAACTAAGAAATGTATTGCTGCCTACATCCTACAGTATATAGCTACCTTATAAGTCAGCCTAAAAAAAAAATCTGAAATTTTACTCACCTCATAGGCCATCCAAGATGTACTGTAGATAAATTTGTTTCTTCGTCAGAACAGATTTGTGGAAATTTTGCATTTCATCACTTGTTCACCAATGGATCCTCTGCAATGAATGGGTGCCGTCAGAATGAGAGTCCACACAGCAGATAAAAAGCACCAAAAGTAACCCACGTAACTCCAGTCCATCAATTAACATATTGTGAAGCATAAACTTGTGCGTTTGTAATAAAAAAATCCATTATTAAGATATATTTCACTTCAAAGCAGTCCTCTGTCCATACTTTTGTCTGAATCAGGAGAAAAATATGTACAGATCAAGTACTGCTTATAAACGAAAACATTTTAAAACAGCTTTAAACAAATATGTTGGTGGATTTTGATGTGAGAGGACAACAACACAGGGACTTTTTCACTTGAGGAAGTATTATTATAGATTATAGATTTTAGCTGGAAGCAATGGTTTAAAGTTAAAACGCCTTAATGAAAGATTTGTTTCTTACAAACATTAATTGATCGACTGGAGTCATGTGGATTACTTTTGCTTTCTTGTGATGTTTTGATCAGCTATTTGGACTCTCATTCTGATGGCACCCATTCACTGCAGAGGATCCATTGGTGAAATCCAAGTGATGAAATGCTAAATTTCTCAAAATCTGTTCTGATGAAGAAACAGACTCATCTACACCTTGGAAGGACTGAGGTTTTCAGCAATTTTTCATTTTTGAGTGAAACGGCTAGTTCTTTCATGAAACTCTAGATGGCACAGGTTGATGGGTTCTTTACGTAACTGATGATATTCACAGCATTAAACGACTTGGCACAAGCTGATTGGTTCATGTTGCATATTCAGCCAATGAGCTTGCTGCTTTACATTTAAATGACTGGTTAGCATCCACTTGAGCAGTTCCTCTGTAACCCTCCACCTTCCCCCAGCTCCACCTGTATAGCTCTGCCACGGGTTATTTTATATGCTATTTGTGCAGCAGCAGTATGTCTTAAATACTCACAGCACCGTATCACCGTATGCATTGGCAGTAGCAAGTTCCTGTTCTTGCTTGCAGCAGCAGAAGCATTACTCTTCAACTACAGCAATAACCAACAGCAGCAGGGTAGCTGATCTATTCCGCCAAGACCAAATATATTTACATTGTCATATCCATCACCATGCTCAAATCTTTTGAGAGTTGTCTTGACAGAACTATTAATTTAAGCTAACCTTTCAAATTGGGTAACATCGATTATTTTTGATTTCCCTTGTTTTTAGCTGTATTTTTCATTATTGAATAAAATATAAATGTATTTCCAATCAACAATTCTTATGCTTCATCTACCAGCATGCAATTTGCTAAAAATTTGGTATCTCACAAAGTAACAAACTAAAACAATTTTGACTTGAATAACATTATTTAATTTAGATTTCAAGATGTTTAATTTTATTTCTGAATTTTTTTTAGTGTAAGCAGCTCAATGTTTTTAAAACCAACCATAGCCTATATCTTCTCACTGCTCTTGTCAGGTCCTGCCATTTTGTTCCGTTTTCAACTCCAGCACTTCGGGGAATGAATGAGCAGTGGATTTACTTATGGAAATCTACCAATTACCAGAGACGGATGTTTTGTCGGGACATCTGAATGTGATGCATTCTGAGAGGCATGCCAGTGAGTAGCCTAAATCCCATAATCCTCTGTGTCTAAGGGCATCAGCTCTAATGTGACACATTCTGCATTCTGAATCAAGGACACTGAGATTAACACTACCTCTGACTTTCAAGAAAGATGTAAATGCCACACTCTTAATAACTTTATAAGTAGATAAGCTCCCTTGTAAAAAAAAAAAAAAAAAAAAAAAAAAAAAATATATATATATATATATATATATATATATATGTATATATGTATATATATAATATATATAATATAATTATATACATATAATATATATACTGTGTTGAATGTGCACTTGTAGATTACTTCAAATCTTATATTCTTAAAACATCAGTTGCAGATATAATATGTAATTAAATAAAAAGCCACTGAGGTGTACTTAAAAAGGAAGTGCACTTTCATCACTAGCACACAATTTTAGTACACAGTTTTACAAAATGTATATTATATTAATGTCAAAATGAGTTTTGAGATGTACTAAAAGGGATAGTTCACCCCAAAATAAAAAAAATATTATAATTTCTCACCCCATTAAGTTGTTCCAAACCTGTATGAGTTTCTTTCTTCTTAAGAATTATTATTACTATTATTATTAAATAAAAATATTTAAAACCTAATCCAACAAAAAACCCAAAAAAAAAAAAAAAATAAGGCATTTTCATATGCTTGAAATCAAAAGAAAAGCTATGTGTTTATAAGAAACAAATCCATCATTGAAAATATGACTCCTCTGTCTAATATTCATTTTGAATCAGGAGAGAATTATGCAAAGATCAAGCACAGTTTACAAGCGAAAACAGTCCAAAACAGTTCCAAATAAACATGTCAGTGGATTTTGATGTAAGAGGACAACAGGGGATTGACATTTACTGAAATAGGTGTTATTATGAATTACTAATAAATTATAACCTATTACTTGATGTTTTTATCCGCTGTTTGGACTCTCATTTTGACGGCACCCATTCACTGCAGAGGATCCATCAGTAAGCAAGTGATGTAATGCTAAAGTTCTCCAAAATTGTTCCAATTAAGAAAGAAACTCATCTTGGGTGGCCTGAGGGTGAGTACATTTTCTTTAAGTATATTTTTTGATGTATATTATTTCCAGTATTTTTTATGCTAAAGTGTACTTTCTTTTCACAAGGGTTAGCTAGTTTTTCATTCATATCTCAGAATAACCAGAGCAACATTTACATCACAGACTTTGCAGTTCACAAAATAGCATGAACTAAGAATAGTTATATGATCAGATCTGCTTCAGTGACACTGGTAAACACATTCATAATGACAGCAGGTGAGGAGACGCATCACAGGTGGGTGGGTTACACAATCTCATCAACAGCATATAATGTCATAACACGCTGCGGGTTAGTAGCATTAGTTAGAAAGGTCTTTCTACAAATGCTTACAACATTCTAGGCATTAGGTACTCAATACTGTTAGAAATGACTAATTATAAAACCGACTGTTCAGCTTTGAATATCATCTGGACGAGCCGTGTTCAAATCAGCAAAAAAAACAAAAAAACAAAAAAACATTGACACCTGCGACCGCATATTCTATATTAACTCACACGGTTTTAGTGAAAGAACTGTTTTACTAATAATGCATTCAGCTGAATATTAAACATTGGCATATTTTATTATATTGCTGGTGTTGCTGTATTATAAAAGCCACTTGAGATTGTGCGATACATTGACTTTTAC
Source organism: Cyprinus carpio (assembly GCF_018340385.1). Lineage (NCBI taxonomy): Eukaryota > Metazoa > Chordata > Actinopteri > Cypriniformes > Cyprinidae > Cyprinus > Cyprinus carpio. Next base: position 18,624,880 of record NC_056604.1, read on the forward strand.
TATGACCTCTCATGGCTTATTACTTTATTTGATTTAGTATGTGGTTCTCTGGTAATTTTCTCATTAAGATTAAGTGATATTCACTTGTTGTGCAGGAAGCAAAACACATCAGATTGAAACTTCTAGGAGTTATGGGAAAAATTGTCCATCATGTAATGATCATCTAAGGGTGAAATATTACATCAGGGCTATTATTTTCTATCTGTGCTTAAACTGTCCATAAGTTACAATCATAAATAAAATCTTTGTTATAAAAAACATCCTTTTTTCAACAAAAAAATACAATCAAAATGCATGTATACACAAAACACATACAAACAAACACACACAAACAAACACACACAAACAAACACACACAAAAATACACACACACACACACACACACACACATTAGTGGGTTAGAGGGAGTGATTCAGTGTTCTTGAGGGAACTGCCTGGAAGAAACACTTTTCAAACTGATATTAGCCACTTCTGAGAACAGTCAGTCACAGTAATGTACAGTAATTATACAGTAATCATGTACAATAATTCAGTGACTGTTTCTGAACAAGTAAGGAAGCTGTGCCAGCAATAAAGATGCATTGTTTGATAGCAAATGAATATAGCCATCCATGTATGGCCTATAGCCATATCACATTAGTATTTGATATGAGTAATACTAGCTTTTTTAGAAGGAATATATATATAAACTTTTGGTCTGTACTGTATATATATATATATATATATATATATATATATATATATATATATATATATATATATATATAGTAACAGTACAGACCAAAAGTTTGCAAACATTATTATTTTTAATGTTTTTTGAAAAAAGTTTTCTCCTGCTCATCAAGCCTGCATTTATTTGATAAAAAATACGGAAAAAAAGTTAATATTGTGATATATTATTACAATTTAAAATAATTGTTTTTAAATTTATTATACTTTAAATTATCATTTATTTCTGTGATGCAAAGCTGATTTTTTTAGGATCATTATCACATGATCCTTTAGAAATCATTCTAATATGATGATGATTCATTATCAAAGTTGGAAACAGTTCTGCTGCTTAATATTTTTTCAGAACATGTGATACTTTTTTTTTAGGATACTTTGATAAAAAAAAAAAAAAAAAAAAAAAAAGAAGCTACGTTTTTAAAATATAAATATTTTGTTATAAGAATATACACTACTGGTCAGTAATTTGGGGTCAGTAATTTTTTTTCTTTCTTTTTTTAAATAAAATCAATACTTTTATTCAGCAAGGATGTGTTAAATTGATAAAAAGTGATAGTAAAGAAAATATATTATTAGAATATATATTATTAGATTATATTTTATTTTGAATAAATGCAGTTCTTTTTAACCCTTTTATTCATCAAATATATTTAGACAGCAGAACTGTTTCCAACACTCATAATAAATCAGAATATTAGAATGATTTCTAAATGATCATGTGATAGACTGGATGTTACATGTGACACTGAAGGCTGGAGTAATGATGCTGAAAATTCAGCTTTGCATCACAGGAATATATATATATATATATATTTTTTAAATATATTCAAATAGAAAACTATTATTTTAAGTTGTAATAATATTTCACAATATTACTGTTTTTTTCTGTATTTTTGATCAAATAAATGCAGGCTTGATGAGCAGAAGAAACTTCTTTCAAAAACAGTAAAAATAGTAATGTTTCCAAACTTTAGTCTGTACTGTATATATATATATAAATATATATATATATATATATATATATTTGAAGGAAATTAATATAAATAGAAATATTTCCTGAGCTGCAAATCAGCAAATTGGGATCATGTGGTACTAAAGACTGGAATAATAATGCTGAAAATACAGCTTTTTACTTTTTAAAATTTATAAAAATAGAAAAACGTTACCTAAACTTGTAATATATTACAATTTTATCAAATACATGCAGCCTGGTGTGGATGAGAAACCTTTCAAAGGCATTTAAAAATCTTACAGATCCCAAACTTTTGAACAGTTGTATACTATAAGTACATTTGTTTCGATTATAACAAGTATTTAACATAAGTATTCCAGTTTATACACAACTGAATTAAAGCATTGTTTAGATTTCATCACTTATGACTCTGTTAAGTGGACACACTTGTGGCAATATCCTGAACTCTGAGAGACCTTCAGTGGAATGGATAAATGAGAGGAAGCTTTCTATGAATCTGGAATGCAAATCTAGACAGGAAAGGGCTGCTGTGGGACAGTGGTGAAGAGAGAGTGATAGGAAAAGAATTAGAAGAGAGGAAATCATTCAAAACCATGACCATTATACTGTATTATGCGGCGGTGGATCGTTTAAAGTTGCTTATAGGCCTTGACTCAGCCATTGTTATGGAAATGTATAGTTCAGGCATCCTTGGCGTGAAAAAAGCTATTCAGTCAAATGCAGTCATGTCAGTAGCACTTTGTTATTAATGATGATAATTTAGTTGCAAATAGTTTCATTCAGGATTTATTACTTCATCTAACTTTATTACTTCATCTAACTTGACATTCACATGGAGGAATATACTGTAGTATATAACTTCTTCCACTTTACAGACAATGTATCTCTTCTTTAGCTGAAAATAATTCCTTTTTCTTGATGTATATTTCCAGTGCAATCGATACTTAGTTGCTCTGGGCTGATCCATTACAGTAATAATTGTTCTTTTAGCACAATGTCAATAGTCTATAGACACATCCCCTGTTGTTACTAATTAGACAATTTCTCAGAATTCAATGTGTTTGCTACATGCTTGAAGTTACTCCCACAAGACGTGCTGTCAACAACAAATGAAAGCTTCCTCAGCATCAACAGCAACTAACACATATGACTTTATAAATGTCAACCAGTTATCTTCCAATAGTAGGAGAATATCTGCAGCAATTCCAAAACGGCAGCATGGGGTTGAATTCAATTAATTTTGGCCACGGCAAACATTTCATTAGATAGTTAGCAGGTGGACACGCAGATGCGAGGTAAATTAGCTACAGTTAGTGTGAAATTGAGAAGGTCTGCGAGGCAGATTTATTTCCATCAGACGAGGACGCACTGAGAGCTGGGTATCAGTACGTCTGATAACAGCTGATCGAAATTCACCACCATAAACAGAGAGGATTGTTTTCGTTTGAAGATATGGAGTCTGAAGATTTCTCTAAAGTTGTCTGGCATCCAGCGCAGTTTGTTTAGAGGACTGTGAATATGGTCAGGCAGTGTGTGAAGACAAGATATCACCAAAAAAAAAAAAAAATTTAAATAAATCAGGAAAAGCCAAAACAAATCTTCATTATAATACCCATATAATATATTGTCAGTGTGCAAGTTAGTTTGATCTAAACAGGTTTTTGAATTCTCTTTGAAGGCCTTGTTAAACATTGTAATTCAGGAAGGGATGTTGTAGATAGGCATGCCACAAATTCAGCCCAGATATTAAAAGATGAAAATTTCTCATGTGGATGAGATGGATGAGATGTAGATGGAGATTTTTTCTTCATCAAAATAGATTTGAGAAATTTAGCATTTCATCACTTACTTGCAAATGGATCCTCTGCAGTGAATGGGTGCCGTCAGAATGAGAGTCCAAACAGCTGATAAAAACATCACAATAATCCACAAGTAATCTGCATGAATCCCGTCCATCAATTAATGTCTTGTGAAGTGAAAAGCAGCATATTTTTAAGAAACAAATCCATCAAAATGTAAACTTTAAATGAGTTCCCTATCCATAAAATTGCTTAATAACAAATTATAAGTAAAAACATTCCAAAAAATTTCAAAACAAAAATTATAGTATATCTTTATCCAATAAAAAACCATTTATAAGTGAAAACAGTCCAAAGCATTTCCAAACAAATATGTTAGTGAATTTTGATGTGAGAGGACAACAGAGGGTGTACTTTATCACTGGAGGAAGTGTTATTATAGATTTTAGATGGAAGCAGCAGTTTAAAGTTAAAACGCCTTAATGATGGATTTGTTTCTTATAAATAAGCAGCTTTTAACTTCACAAGACATTAACTAATGGACTGGAGTCATGCAAATTACTTGTTGATTATTGTGATGTTTTTTTTCAGCTGTTTGGACTCTCATTCTGACGGCACCCATTCACTGCAGAGGATCCATTAGTGAGTAAGTGATGTGATGCTAAATTTATCCAAATGGCCTGCAGGTGACAAAATTTTAGCATATTTTATTCATGGGTGTACTGTTCCTTTAAGAAAATGAGCACAGCATAAATATTTATAATCTAAAAAATTATAGCTGTCTTAGATTTTATTATTATAAATCTGTTTACCTTTCTTATATAATAACCATCTAAAGTTCAAAAACAATGTTCCAGTTTCACTGTGTATATTTGTGCATTAAATCTAGAAAGCTTTTGACACAATCAATTGCTAAATTTGCATATTGCCACTTGGAAAAAAATAACTTGTTAATTTATTTATATTTAAATCTAAAACTAAAACTTAAACTTTAACAATTACAAATTCAAATTTAAATATAAAGATCAACCTTAACAGCATATAACAAAAAAGAAAAAGCGAGCATGAGAAAGCAGAAGAGAGAGGTGAGGCTGTATGAAAAGCCCTACACATGGCTTGTGCTTGTTTATGCAAATTACTGTCTGCACTCCTTCATTTAAAATGAGCCAAGTTCATCAACATTAGAACGAGGGTATAACAAATGTATATCTGTACACACCTGCTGTGATTCTGTTGGAGATGTTGCATTGAGGACTTTTTTTTTTTCTGTGAACATATGGAAATTGTACTAAATGAATGATTCTTAAAGATCATTTTATAAGGATCTTTGCATCTGGCTTCATTTTAGTAATGACTTTATTGTATTTATATATTGTTTTGTGTCCTTGCTCTGTATCTTATCCTGTGCTGACACTGGATTTGAAAGAATTGTATTGCTAAGTCTATTTTTATTATAAAAGGCTGATAAATTCTTTGAATCTTCATTGTGAATCTGAAAATATAAGACACCAGGATAAATCATAAAGCTGAACCATTGGCTCCTGGGCATCCTGTGCCATATCCTAATTTAACAGATGTATTGGCCCTGTTCAAACGTCTCAGTTGAAGAGTCGGACTGTCTGCTCCTTGTATAATTGTTTTATCTGGTCAGTGGCATCTGGAAATCCATCCTTTCCAAAAACTGCTGCCTACTATTATGGAAATGCCAAGTCTTCTCAAAGCTGTCGAGCATGACAAAAAAATTGTCTTTTAATCTGTTTGAGTGTGAAGCATGAAAAAGAAAAAAAAAAGAGAGATTCCCTGCACCAAAAATACCTAAAAGTTTTCAATTGTGCAATAGTTTAGTGTTTCTTTTGTGAATTGAGCACAATAGTGTATAGTGAATTTCCGGCTATGATTTATTCGACTGATTCATGTTGTTATTTCCTGAGTCAGCTTGAGCTGAAAATGGGCAGGTGATATCTGTCCATCATAAATTTGCCAAAAACTTTGCTTGTTATACCCATGGAAGAATAACTAGGGATTGGAAACCACAATATTATAGCTGAAGATTAATTATAATATAGTTATTGTAATAAAGATAATCTGTTTAATTTTTTGCATTATTCATCATTTTGATATATACAACCTCATTTTATATATATATATATATATATATATATATATATATATATATATATATATATATATATATATATATATATCAAAATTATGATATAGATAGATAGATAGATAGATAGATAGATAGATAGATAGATAGATAGATAGATAGATAGCCTTGCCTAAGAACTCTTACTTTATCTTGCAATTCTGTGTTTTTGTGTCTGACACAAAATTAAAAAAAAGTGTAATTGTGACTTTTTAATCTAAATTCTGACTTGTTTTCTCGCAATTGTTAAGTTCTTGCAAGGAAGAAAAAAATCACAATTACATTTATTTATTTATTTTTTTTTTTTTTTTTTTTGTTCATGTCAGAAATGGACTTCCATAGAAATGTGATTGGAATTTAAAGTCCATAAAAATCAAAGTTATCTCAAATAATTCCAACGGGCCAAGGAAGAAATATCTGGAGTAACATACAAGTTTTTTAGTTTGAATAAAGTGTAGCTCTTGAAGTAGAAATGTGCCTTATTTTCCCTTTTCTGAGCACCATGTTTTGAGACATTTTTCAACCTAAGATGTGTAATCAACTTTAAAGGCCACCAGACGTCACATCATTTACTCTGTGGCCTCAAATTAAATTGGCCCGCAGTGCAGTCTATAATAGATAGTTATAGATGGGAAGACATGTTTCATTTCTGTTACCAATAAAGGTTCAGAAAACTGGGCCAGAAGCAAAGGTATTTGTTCAGCACACTAAAAAAAAAAAAAAAAAAAAAAAATTCTGCCTGTTTGTTATTGCCTTCCTGAAGCTTCAAGTTTCTTCTAACAAGTGTTTCTCTCAGGGGTTGCAAACACTCAACAAAAGGGCATATGAGAGTCAGTGAGTGAAAACATTTATTGGCCTGGACTGTAGCATCATGCTTACTGCTGCATGTCTAGTGTGGCCAGGCAAATACACTGACTGCCTCAAATTATGCTTGTTTGTTTTTGCATTGTTGCGCAACCACATTTGGAATACATACTTAGCCTTGGTGTGAAGGCAAAACAAGCATTTAGGATTTGTTAACTATCAAATAGGTTTGCAGATACTTCCTTTAATTGTCTCCTATTTACTCAGCTTACTGCCTGGAAGCACACTGTCTGCAGCTCTGGATTACATTTTATTACAGCCGACTTGTGGGCAGAGCCAAATTCATCTCTTTTATTTGACACTTATATGAATATTGACATTATTAATATGCAGTCATCTTCGCAGTCAGAGGCAATAATAGCAGCCCCTGTAAACAGACTATCACTGAGAGACTAGGACATGCTTGAAATAACACAAAGCCTGCAGAGAACAATCCAGAACTACACATTAGCTTTGTTCTGTGGTGCTGTGTGAGCACATATTCAATTTAGCAGCATGACAAATGTCTTATTATTCATTACCAGTTAATGGATTTGATATGTTTCAGTACCAGTTAATCAAGCAACATCAGTGGCACTGGGCCTTATGATTTGAATTTAAAAGGTCATATCATACATTTTTATTATTATTATTATTCATCCTGATGTTCACTTATATTGTCAGTAAAGACATTTGCATAGCAATAATTTAGTTTTATGGCCATTTTCCAACTTTTCTCTGATCCTGTGACGCCAAAGGATCTGCAGAGCTGTAGGTGCTACACACATTAAGAAACAGTACAAGATGTATCAGATTTTGCCCCATTTTACTGTTTAGTTCTTTTTGGATTTAGAAATAATATTGCATGTCCTTGCATATCTCCAACTGGATGGACTGGATGAATTTAAATGTCAATGTGAGTGGTCTTCTGTTTAAATGTATTGATGGTATCAAAAAATAAGAAGTTCAGAAAAAGATCTGTTTTCAATACATCATCTATTTTTTTCCCACTAAGAGTGTAGTTTTAAGTTTTAAAAGTGTTTTCACAGTAAACTCAAATCTCAGAAGTCCAAGGAAGTTTAAAATCATCAAGCCATGAAGCTGATGATTTTAAAACTTGTAGTGATTCAATTGAAAGGGATTGTTCACCCTAAAATTAAAATCATGTCATTGCAAACTTTTTTTTTATGCTGTACACAACAAAAAATATTTATATGAAGAATGATTAACTGTTTTGCAGTGTGTGTTTTGCAGTAAAAGGCAATGTAAAACAGAACAATAAAATACAAAAAAAATATAATAAATTAATATAATTAACATATGTAAACAAAAATGTATACACAGACTATCAAAAAAGGCAATGAGAAGAAATATCTCACAAATAAACAACCAACATAAAAGGGATAGTTCACCCAAATATTAAAATTATGTCATTAATGACTCACCCTCATGTCGTTCCAAACCCGTAAGACCTTCGTTCATCTTCGGAACACAGTTTAAGATATTTTAGATTTAGTCCGAGAGCTTTCTGTTCCTCCATTGAAAATGTTTGTACGGTATACTGTCCACGTCCAGAAAGTTAATAAAAACATCTTCAAAGTAGTCCATGTGACATCAGAAGGTCCGTTAGAATTTTTTGAAGCATCAAAAATACATTTTGGTCCAAAAATATCAAAAACTACGACTTTATTCACCGTTGTCTTCTCTCCCGGGTCTGTTGTGAGCGCGTTCACAGCACTGCAGTTTAGTGATATCCGGTTCGCGTGTCAAGAACCGTTTCTGTCAGATGTGTCCGATTCGAGAAGCGAGGAGCTGATGATACTGCGCATGCGTGATTCAGCGTGATTCAGACTGACACACAGCGCGTCTGAACCGAACTGGTTCTCTTGATGATTGATTCTGAACTGATTCTGTGCTAATGTTATGAGCGCGGGTAAACCGAAGGCTTGAATCAAGGGCAATCATCGCCAATGACGTCATTACGTCAAGCGCAAAAGAACTGGTGAACAGTTTTCGGCAACCGGTTTATTGAATCAAACTGTCCGAAAGAACCGGTTCGCGGAAAAGAACAGAACTTCCCATCACTACCGGTGATCCGAAAACCGATGCAACCGGTTCTTGACTCGAGAACGAGTCAATGTTTCGTTCGTTATCTGGCTCGGCTCGGTGTCCATCTTCAGTTCTCTCTTCACAGCAGTTCAGTCAGTGTACTGTTTGAGTAAATGAATTACTCCGGGATATTGGTTTATTTGAACTCAGAGGGAGTGTCAGCCATGTTAAAAAAGTTAACAGCTTAAGTCATTTGTGGATTAATGCTTATTGTAGATGTGAACCGTTTCAAACGATTCAGTTCGATTAGGTGAACTGGTTCAAGAAGATCCGGTTACATTGAGTGATTCATTCGCGAACCGGATATCACTAAACTGCAGTGCTGTGAACTCGCTCACAACAGACCCGGGAGAGAAGTCAATGCTGAATAAAGTCGTAGTTTTTGATATTTTTGGACCAAAATGTATTTTCAATGCTTCAAAAAATTCTAACGGACCCTCTGATGTCACATGGACTACTTTGAAGATGTTTTTATTACCTTTCTGGACATGGACAGTATACCGTACATACATTCTCAATGGAGAGACAGAAAGCTCTCAGACTAAATCTAAAATATCTTAAACTGTGTTCTGAAGATGAACGGAGGTCTTACGGGTTTTGGAACGACATGAGGGTGAGTCATTAATGACATAATTTTCATTTTTGGGTGAACTATCCCTTTAAGCCTTGAGGTGTAACATTTGTCATTGCTTGGCAAATTTACACAGGCAAAATAGTAATTTAATTAAATCGAAATGTTCTGGAGTTTTGCGTGAGGGCGAAATAGTTAAAATTTGCCACACTAAACAACAGAAAGGGGACTTTTATTTACACTTGTATTCAGGGCCATCTTAAGCTGACATGGGGCCCGGTGCGAGGTAGAATAGCAATAATTTAGTTTATTTGTTCATTTTCCGTCCTCTCTCTGATCCTCTGAATTAAATGGCTTGTTGCTGTTGTGCCTTTTAAACTCTAGAAGAATCTGCAGAGCTTTATGTGCTACACACATTAAGCTGGTCGGACAAAGTTCACAAAACTTCTTATCTCTTGTCAGAAACAATAATAATGTCCCACCTACCACTACCAACAACATTACTGCAACTTTGTTGAGATGTGGGCTGCAGAGTCAGCGGTATGTTTTCCATTATTTAAAATCATTCACATTCCCTATCTAACAGCAGGCAATTACTCTGACATGAATGAAATCACTTTCCAAAACACAGCAGTAGCAATCTATTCACTGCCATAATTTATGACTATTTTCTGTGTGCATCTTCATTACAGGGTTTTCATACGGAAATGAAGAATGACAACATTAAGTTCAAATGAAAAAAGGGATTAAAAAGGAGAACACCTTGCTGCCTTGACAACCACTTCCCAAACTGCCTGTCAGTAACATTTGACTCAGGTAGCTTATATACGTGTCTTAATACTCATGACAGAAGACCAATCCTGCGAACTTCACGTCTAAGACAAATGTTTAGGTGGGAATGAAAAAGCAGCGGTATCTGTGGAATACACAAACAGGTTTCTGGGGAAAGTGTGTCAGCATAGATTGAAATATAGGTTTAGGTTGGTGTCTGGAAAGGGAACATTGCTGGCAGCTCCTCAATCCGCACTCTGCTGGATCAGATACTGTCATTTACACATCCAGACCCTCGGGTCTTGGCAACATGCATCACATTTTAAGGCAGGACATGTACTTTATTTTTAAAGGGACAGTTCACCCCAAAATTCTGTCATCATGTACTCACATGTCATTCTAAATGTTTTCTTTCTTCTGCAGAACATTTGTCTATACAATGAAAGGCATTGGGGTCCAAAACAACACTGAGACCCACTGACTTTCACTGTACTGTATGGACAAAAAACATTAAGATATTTTTGAAAATATTTTCTATATTTTGCAGAAAAAAATGTTAATGCTGGTTTTGAAATGAGACGAGGGGGAGTAAATGATAATTATTTTTGGGTGTATTACTCCTTTAAGACTTAACATTCAGTAATAAAAGCATTCATACTGGTATAGTCATTAAGAGCAGTGCATGATGGAATTGTATTTTTACTTTTCATCTTCGCCTTTTATGTGAAGACTCATAAAGTCAGACTTTAGTCAAGGTTATGTGTCACTATCGTTTGAATAACATATGGGCAAATTACCACCCACATTTCTACAGTCCGCTCCAGTTTTCTCAGCATAGTAACACTAGGATGTGTCATATAATTTAAAGGTTCAAAAAGGCCTTTTTTCATATTCAGTGAAGTGCCTGCCAAAAATCATAATGTTTCTGCATGTGCTTTGTTGATGTTTTCTGCCAATGTTTTATGCCTAAAAAGTATCATTTATTAATATTAATATTTTATTTGGAAAAAAAATATTACTAAATATTATTTAATTAAATAATAAAACATATATTATACATTATTTTTCATTTAAATAGTCCTACAATATTAGTAGAGCTAAAAAAAACAAAAATAAATAAATAAAAATTCTAATATTTAGCATGTTTTTATCACCGATGGATTCTCACTGCTAAAACAACAACAACAACAACAACAACAACTACAACAACAGTGATACTACTACTACTACTACTAATAATAATAATAAAAAACAAGAAAATTGACCTTTTGGTCTTGGACATTTTGCACAGTTGACAATTTATGTAATTAGCAACGTTAACATGCACCCAAATAATCCATTAGTAATCATATTGATTGATCAGTTGGATCGAAAAGCTTTCATGTCGAAACCTCAGTCGATCTGATTGAGCTCAATATAAATTAAATGTCAATAGGATTTAAATAAGTGGAGTAAACCTGAAATAATCTGATAATGTAAATGTTGCTGAAATCTTATTTTAATTAATAAAAAAGTTGTTTTTCATTTAAAGCTTTAAATGTATTTATTCATTTCTTAAAGTTCAATTTTAACATTTAAAGTTAAATCTTTTTACCATTATAGATCACAGTGTATCCCTAGCAGTGTTGCATTTGGTTGCATTTTATTTTGTGATTCCACTTGAACAGAGAGCATTCGGATGAGAAAAAGAAAAATTGCATGTGTATGGCAGCTATGTGTGGGGCAATGCTCCATGCCGAACATTGTAGGAGCCACTGCTGGAGTAAACGTTACCTTTAACAGGCCCATCCAGTCTGAAACAAAGCCAGTGTGTGTTTTTCTAGCACTGAGGCTCAGACCCAGATGAGACGGGATAATTTGCTGCACCATCTGAGCATTTCAGCCTGTTTGCATGGCATTGCAGAAATGACAGATAGTCAACCATCCTCATCACAGGAACCACTCTCACGTAAAAAGCGATGACAAACCACCCTAAACATTGGGTTATAAATATCATATTTCATCCCTTTCAACATTCAGGCACCAGTCTCCTCTCATATAAACAACATCAAACTCGATTTGCTGCCTTTTCTGACTCTTACTAATGCAATTGGATATTTTGCCCTTATTTAATTTTCAGGGAAAGTAAATCTCCAGGCCCCTCAAATGGCCAAGTTCATGTTTCTTTGTCTCTTTTCAGAACAATTATCTTCTCATCTGATCCTCAGAGAGCCTGTGGCAGGATGATACAGATATCTCAACTGTAATCATGTCATATAACTTCACTGGTCAATATATATTTTCCAGAACTCACCTAGCAATTATTGTGAGCAGAAATGTGTAAATATGTCACACATCATACCACTTGCAGAATTTAAATCAAAACAATCATTTAAAAAAATATATAATTGTATATATATATATATATATATACATACCACTTGCAGAATTTAAAGGATGTTTATCAAAACATTTATTTAAAAAAATATATAATTTCATTTAGATTTTGCTTTTGTTTTTGTTTTTTACCACAAAAAGGCAGCTATTTGACTTAACACATGTATAAATATATCACAAATTACACATATTATCCTGTTTAAACATTTGCATACTGTTGGTTCTTAATATTTTGTGTTGCTTCCTCAGGCATCAGTTGCTGCATTCACACATTAAACTGGTAAATTACCGTAAAAATGTTAGATTAACTTTTCTGGTAAATACACTGTATCTGCTGTTCACACAAGCAAAGACTTTCTGTCTTTTTGTTAAGATGTTATTCACACTTCAACACAAAAATACTGGTAAATTGTGATGTCAATAATCGGAAATGACCTTTATATGCTGTGCTGTTTTCTTTATCTGATTCCTGAATGAGGAAAAGCACTTAAGCTTCACTGTTCAATTTGACAATATTTTTTACTTCTGAGTGATAAGCCTGGGTCGATCACGGGTGAATTAAAAACAAAAAAACAAAAAACATGACATGCATTTTTAAAAACTTCCATAGTGGTGAAAGGGAGGAATATGATTTTTTTTATTCTTATTTGCATTCACACATGATCTCTGAGCAATAATTTACCAGTACTTTTTCAAAAAGAAATGTATGTGTGAAAACCCTTAATAGCTATTGGTAGCATTTTGTTATAGATGTAAATTGTTTAAATTCAGTTATTATTTCATGCCATGTTTTCAGGGTAGTACTCTACTTAAAGACTATTTATTAAAGAAATAGATTACGCAAAAATGAAACTTTGTTGAAAATGTACTCACCCTCTGGCCATGTTCAGTAGATGAGTTTGTTTATTCATTGGAACAGAAATATAGTATTATGTCACTTGCTCACCAATGGACCCTCTGCAGTGATTGGGTGCCGTCAGAATAAGAGTCCAAACAGCTGATAAAAACATCACAATGATCCTCAAAAAAAAAATCCACAGACGACTTGTTTGGACTCTGATTCTGACGGCACCCATTCACTGCAGAGGATCCATTGGAGATCAAGTGACATAATGCTAAGCTTCTCCAAATCTGTTCCGATAAAGAAACAAACTAATCTACATCTTAGATGGTCAGAGAGAGAATACACTTTCAGCAAATTTTAATTGTTAGTTGAACAATTAATTTAATCTCTTATTTACAAAAAATGAAAATAAAAAATAAATAATAGTCATAATAAAAATAAAGAACCCCCCAAAGGTTCAGCTAAACTGATTCTGCAAGGGCCAGAATTATATCTGCAATATATCTCTCAAAACCCAAGGTAGAAAATGGAAAGCTATTCCTGGTATAGTCCTGAACTCTAATTTAATATCCATGCAAAAAGAAGATTCCCTGCATGGCTATACGATTTAAAATCAAGCTTCTGCTGAATTAAATTAGATCCGGCATGCTCAAATGGCCGATTGCTTCGAGACAACAGGGAGATTTCTTGGACTGTAACAAGGTGACGGCAGTCCAATTTGATTAAGTTTGACAATTGATTGATGTATGCTGTGCTGTTAAGCTTTCTGAAGCTCCTTGTCCTGCCTAACAAGAATTATCCTTCTCTTAGTGATGGTAGCTCTCTGAGAAGTGCGTGTACATCGAGATAGATATCTAGACATTAATGGCTGGAGTTAAATGTGTGTCCTTCTCTTAACAACTGCTCCTCTATGGCAAGTGTATTTATATGGACATCTAAGATAGAGGTTCTCAAGTGATGGGATGTGGCCCAATAATGGCTCCCAAACTGTCCTGATCTGTGCCAAATAATAAAATGCATATATAATTAAAAAAAAATTATGTTTGATTTTCAGAAAATTAATTTTTAAGTGGATAATTATTAATCTAAAGAACTTTGCTATTGTGTTGGGCTGCTCCGTGGTGTCCAAACTAGAATCGAAAACCAGTTCTTTGTTGTTGTTGTTTTTGGAGGGTGCGGGGGTGGTGGGGGGTGGGTGGTGGAGTTAAGTGTTTCACTTATATAAAACAACCTTTCAAACTTCAACATCATAACTTGTCTGTGTCATAATTGCAGTGGGTTTGAACATGTTGCATTCAAAGGTCACTCCATAATGTTCCTGAGCTCTCAAATTTGCTTTTAAGACTACATATCAGTTTGAAATTTACCACCAGAGAACAAAATTAAATGTCCTTCACAGTACTAAAGGTATCTTTACATGCCATTTAAACTCTGAAAGGCAGCAATCAGAGGGGAATGGTACGGCTGCATGAGACAAATTGGTTTGTTTTGTTGGCTGGTGCTCTTGTGAGTCCTGCTTGGAATCCAAATCGCACCTGGGCCAGGCACAGATATGAACACAAATCTCACTAAGGAGCACACTGCTAGAATCTTTCCATTTCTGATAGCAAGCTTCTTGACTGTCTATACAGCATGTTCCACAGGAGATTTGCTGTTTCACTTCCATACCACCGTTTTTAAATAGAATATGAAAGATATTTACAGTTTTTATGTAACATGTATGTATTTTAAGATGCAGATGGTGGTGGATCTGACTTTGGGTGGAATGATGAAATGTTTAGAGAAACACAGTAAGCCATCAATACATTTTTATTTATTTTTTTTATGAATATTGCATACATTAACTGTTATTAAAACATTGTTGTAGAGTGGCATTTGGTCAGAACAAGGGCTTTAGACTAAAAAGGCACTGAGAATGCACTGCTACTTTTGAATGGTTGTCAATACGAAAATACTGCGCTAGTTAGGGTATTTACCAGCCCATATTAACCAGTCAAACCTCACTTGGTTAAAATGCTGAATCAGTCATACCTGACAGAAATAAACCATTCAGAATCATATTTTAGCAATCCATTCAACAAATACAAAGTAACTGAATTTTCTGTTTCAACTCCACATCCTTGATTCACTTAAAAAAAAAAAGGGTTTCTATATTTCAGTCAATATCCTGACATTTAAGTACCACGCAGTAATTCACGAGCTACACTGAGTCTAACTGCAATTAAACTGTCAACAGCTCTTTGAAAACTTCTGAGCACAGCATTTTTTTGGGGGGTGGAGTTCTCAAATGATCTGACATTTCTAGTTTATGCAAATGGATGCTATTGAACAAATGATTGCCAAGAGCAGGCGGGAACCCAGGGGCACAGCTACCCATTTGTTGGGGGGCATGAAACACAAACTTTGATGGCCTCACTTCTCAATACAGTCACATAGTTAAGAGCCCGTAGGCAATCTATATGGCCTCTTTGAACATTGAAAACTATATACAGTACAATATCAACAACATTAAAATAAAAATCAATAAATGTAGTTTTAAAAACTGTTACCAAATATTAAATATCATGTTTTCGTTACACATACCCCTACAGTGTGCCAGGTTTTAGAGTAAGTGGATACTCAAGGTTTAGCTCAGACATCTGTGGATGCATATGGTGCCATTCTCGGATTAAACACTGGCATGCGATACACTGTAAAACAGAAGTTTTACATCAGCAAGGAGTCATTTTTTTCTGAAGTAAATCTTTCAATATTATTAAATCGAAAACTAAATAAGTCTCACTAATCTTTAGTGTCTTTTTGAATTTTTTTTATTGCGGTATACATTATTTCTAAATAAATGAATAAATATAGCTTTTTGGTATTTGACCTTTCGCAAAGTTGACAGTTTATGTCATTTTCATGTCAGGTTACAGTTAATTTCTTTTGTCTTGTTTAAGAACATTATTTGGCTTTTTTTGTTGTTGTTGTTTAAATGATCTTCAACTGTTGCAAAATGAGCTACAAGCAAACAGTCAGACTAAAATGCATATAAACCCATTGTTCAAAATTGTTGCATACCCCTGGCAGTGCACCCTCTTTTACCACCAATCGCATTTTGCTCATTTTAGCCAGTTGAACAGTTTTCTGTTATCAGCTTGATGGACTAAGTGGGATGGAAAATGTGGCCTATCACTGCTAAAACATCTCTCAGCAGGCAAAGTGTGGTCATTTAACTGTCGCTGTGTTGCCCTTCCTTCTTAAAGCCTCAGTGGTGTGGGGTGAAAGGGATAGGAGATAGTCTTTGACCTGAGAGTGTGAGCATAAATTCAGATTTTAATGTGGGTTAATGGCACTGCTGGAGCATTACAAACAGAGCAAAGCCTCTCACTGTCCCCGTCACGTGGGACTCATTCCCTTCTTCCTCTTATTTAATCCTGAACGAGTCATTTGGGCTCTGGAGACAAAGCTTTGTGTTAAAGTGTAGCACTTTGAATCCTCCTTGAGGATTAATTAACGTGTGACCACAGTAAAATTGGAACGGGTTATCTGCCTTTGAAATAAAGCTTCCGCAATAGGGACATTGTAATGTGGCTCCATAACTGGCAGAGCGAAATGCTTTTAGAACAGTGGGATATAGGAAATATCTTGATGAATAAATATGTATGACTCATTGGAACTTGTCATTGACGGTAATGGAATAAAGAGATTACAGTTATGATTTTGCATAAGTGCTCCATACTTATGGAACAGCATTAGTGTTGGTGGTGCTGTGGAAAGCAGACATCCAGGTCTGATTACAGAATAAACAGGGACAGACCAGAAGCGAGATGAATTGCATATGGACTTCATGTGGAGAGCTTGTTAATACTATTACTTGTTGTGATATACATTTTACTTGCACAGAAATACTGTTGCAGGTGGCTAGGAATGGAAATGTGAGATTTTGTTGACTGTGTTTATCACAGCAGTTGTCTGTACTTCTTTTAGGAATCAAAAGAACAGACAAAATACACTGCTGTGTACCAAGGTTCATGTCATTTGAATCAGTAGGTCTTGTGAATACAAATTCATTTGCAATGGCCTTGGTACATTGTATATCACAGTATCAGTCAGTGAGTCAGTCAGAATCAATTACCTCTTTGACTGATTCAGTGAAGTATTTGCCAAAACTTATTCAAACCAATAACCCATGTGTCGTATTGAACCATTTTTTAAAAGAACCGATTTGTTCAACAACACAGTGGTGTATGTTTTCATTCACTAGAATAAGCAGCTAATATGAGTCATTTGTTTGTGAATAGAACTCTATTTCTCATGTTGAATATTTGTTTTGAAGTGTAATTCTGACTGCAAGAGTCCATTGACAACACGGATAAGTTGGTGGCTTCAGAGACTGTAGGAAACATGGTCACATTTTTGGTAAGTGAATGTTTATTAAGTGGTCTTGCACCACTTTATTGACAGCAAGTTTACATTACGCTAACTAACTCAGTAAAACTCAACATATATCAGTTTATACAACAGTTATTTCTGGTTCTTGAATCTGATTGGCTGAGAGGAGTGTGATATTCAAGTGATAACAAAATTCCAACCGTTTCGCTTTTTGTATCACTCTACTTGCGATGTTTCTCACAGTGAGTGTCATGGCAGATACCAAAATCCACTATAATTTTATAAATAATACTGTTTCTATGTCACGGAATGTAGTTTTTAAGGCAAGAATGTACTTGTTTAGACTTCAAATATGCAGTTTGTTAATAAAAATAGTGTCTATTTGAAAATTTGCTTTCAGCTGTCATTCAGAGCTCATGAACCCACCAAGAGTGCCTCACCCTCTGGAACTTGGTGCTTCATCTGATGTATCTAAAGTGATTAAATATGAGATATAATTAATTTTTTGTTAATCTCACTGGCAGTCTTTGGTATCATTACTCTGTTTGTTCCAGAGCAAATAGTTTTGACTGAGGTCAATATCTCATGATATTACATTTTATGTAACTTCAGTGCTGTATATCAGAGTGCTGACTTTGTATTTTGACTTTTATGATGGCTGTTGTTGTTTATTAAATATTATTATTCAATAATATTTTATATAAACAGTAGTATTTAATTATATTCAGTATTAGTTAAGTATATAGTATTGAGAAACAGTGTGTGTGATCATGATGGTGATTTTAGTTTCATTGTTCTGCCTTTAGATTGAGACAAATAAACTATTTTTACGAGTTGGCAGATTTTTACTTTTAACAACACCTCAGAAGAAGCAGCCAACAAATGCACTGAGCAGCGCTGTCATCAGAAATCACTCTTAACAGATGAAAGGATAATACGACAAAGATATCGCTTTCCACAGTGGACATTCAAACTAATATTTTATGCTGAACATGAGGTTGAGCTGAAGATCGAATGCTGCATCAGTTGCAGGTAAGCTGAATCACAGCCATGCCAATATACAGCAATATCACACTGCTACTCGTGTAATATTGCTAATACTGTATTACTCATACATGAGTTATGTAAGTAAATGTATATTAAATCTAGATTTAAAAAGTTTGTCAAGACAAATGGATTTAAATTTGTCTTGAAGGTTTTAAGTTTGAAGAAGTGTCAAGTTTAAAGTAGTTTAGGTTTAAAACATTTTAAAAGCTTGAAGTTTGAAGCAGTTTTAAGTTTTAAGTAGTTTCAAAATTTCAAAGTTTAAAGCAGTTTTAAGTTGAAAGTAATTTTAAAAGCTAAAAGTTCGAAGCTTTTAAGTCTCTCAGAAAGAAGCGAACTCCAGTTTGACATAATGTAATATTTAACACGATTCAAATGGTTAATAACAAATAGAACAAAATGGAGCAGTCTAAAGTTTTAAGTAGCTTTTAAAGTTCAACGTTTGAAGCAGTTTTAAGTTTATAGTAGTTTTAAAAGCTACTTTTACTTTCACATTAAAAAAAAGACCTTGCCCTTTTCCATTCCACTGCTCACTTCTTGCATTTTAAATGCAAAACACATCTTCAATCTGAATGGTCCCTAAGTCTAATTTAGTTTTTTTGGTCACACTTGTCCAATTCTCATCATTAACAAACTCTTCTGACACTTATACAAATATATTTATTTTTTATAATGGTTGAAATAATTTTATGTATGTATGCATGCACAAATGTGTTTGTGTTTGAGCTCACCAAAAAATTCCAGACAATTATGTTGTTTGGCAATAAATAAATAAATAAAGAAAAAAAGAAAATGTTGTTTATTAATAGTTAGTAAGGTAGTTGTTAAGTTTGAGAATTGAGTAGGATTAGGGATGTAGAATACATTCATGCAGAATGTGTGCTTTATAAGTAGCCTACTAATAAACAGCCAATATATTAATAATAGGCATGTTAATAATCAACTAGTTAATAGTGAGAATTGGTCCCTACACTAAAGTGTTACCAGGTTAAGTTCAGGAAGCAACATCTAGCGCTTGACCGTATTTAAACCTTTCCTTTCGAACACCCAGGGAAAAGCTACTTTGTATGTTTGTGGGGGCATCCATGTTTGTTCTGAAAACTGACTTGAGAGGCAGGGGGTTCATGTGTATGTGTTTGTATTATTGCAAAAGCACGCTGCACTCTCCACTGTTCTGGAATTGCTTCCATTTGAAAACGTTTCATTAGCTGTACATGGGGGGAGCTTTAATTTTAATTCCTGTTTCAGTCCTTCTTTAATCCAGGGCCTTTCTAATAATTGCCTGATGGAGAATAACTTCCCCTGAAACACAGGACTAATCAGGCATGTCACTGCACGGTTAAATTTGCTTTCAATCCATTCGTAATAGGCAGGATATTAGCAATGTCAGACAATCAAGGCTTCACGGGAGCCAGGTCTGAATGAATGGATCTGCTTTATTTGCTGCTGTTGTTTTTGGTTCTCATTGATTACGTTATTAGTGTTGGTATCCCATAAGCAACGTCGAGCTCATCTGGTAAACAAATAAAAGATCTCATTAGGGAAACAGTGAGGGATTTGATCCAGACAGACTAATGTGAGACCATTTGTTTCAGTCACAATGTGCTGTTTTTAGCGGATCATGTCTCGTTTGTGAAGCTCACGCCATGATTTCATTGCACTTTGGATCTTTTTGATTTGTCTGTCAAACCAACGTGACTTGGGTTAGTGTGTTCCTTTAATGTTCACTCATGATCCATTTGAGTTCCTGTCAAATAAACACAGATATCAGATATGCAGTGTGACAAACTGCATATTCATCAGCCGTCGTCTGCTTTGGAAACAGGTGGTGGAGTTGCATAAGCAGTGGTGTCTTCTTACTTTGCGTACTGCTTATTTTACACCATGCAAAACCTCTCTAGGTTTTGTGATTTACACCCCACCCACCCCCTTCCCTGGACTCTTATCCCTGAGGGATTGTTGTGATGGGAAAAAAAAAATTCAGAAAAAAAGTCCATCATACTTCCATGCACCCCATACAAATCAATTCACCTTCTCGCAGTCAATCAGTATGTTTCCTTCAGGCTGCTCCAAAATCCTTCCTTTGATCTTTTTCCCTGAACACAGTCATTTTTTTTTCAACACAGAAAGCTTTGTCAAGTGTCCACACCATGCTTGGGTTGCCTCCTTTCTTTTCCCTTTGTCTCAACCTCCATAAAAGCCTGTCAAACCCATCCATCATATCACAGCCCAAATCCACGTGTGACTTTCCCTCGCTGTCTTTCTGCATTGCAGAGAGATGTTGATTCCGATATGTAGGGTGGTCTGCAGTGAGGGAGAGTCTGACTAGGATGTAAACTAAAGGGATTTGGTGGTGGTTGAGGAGAGACCAGTCCCACAGGCTGTGTGTGGTTCAGACTGGTGTCTTCATTCCCTGGAGGACACGCTTTCCACATGGAGCCCAGGGCAGGATGAGGTGCCCTCACAAGCCAAGTTTCCTGCCCCTCAAGTTCCCTGCTCTGTTCTCTCAAGATAAAGGATGGCTCTCATTGTATGTTTCCCTTTCTGAAAGGAAGGAAGAATTGATAATAGACATTGTTCTCTTCATAAAAAGAGGAACAACTCTGCATACTAAATTTACTTAAATTTTGTTTGTTTGTGTGGCTGCACTTATTATTTTTTGTCTTTTTTTTTCCCAGTAAAAGTAAGAAAAAACATTTCTTTCTTTCTTTCTTTCTTTCTTTCTTTTTTTCTGTCTGTGTGGTAATTGTATTTTATTTTATTAAATTTAAAAAAGCCTATACTTTCAGGAGGATTGGCTGTACCAAATTTTGAATTATATTATTGGTCCTTTCAACTTAAGGCTCTTCATATTTGGGTTGATCCTCAATCTAAAACTTCATGGAGAGTAATCGAAGCTGACAAGGTTAAACCACATAGGCTCCAAGATATTTTATTTGCTGGCACAGGAAATAAAAATGATAAATATGAATTTGGCCCAATTGTGGCCAGTTCTATTAGGATCTGGATAAGGTTGGAACACCTGATGGGAGGACCTCAAATTTTGTAACAACACACCCTTATGGCACAACTTTAATTTTTTATGTGAAAATCGGCCATTTGTTAAGCCCTCTTGGTCTACATTGGACATAATCACATGCAGTGACTTATATGATAACAAAGGACTCTGCTCATTTCAAGAAATAAGAACTAAGTTTTGTTTACCAGCATCATCATATTTTGTCTTTTTTTCAGTTACAGTCTGCTCTCAAGGCTTATGGAGTTCCCTGGACATCCCCCATTTCCTCTCATCCTATGTGGGATTGGATTGCACCATCCTCTGGTCGGCCATCTGTTTCTTTAATATATAGTAAACTCAATGATCACACTGCAAAACCTCTTTCTATAAAATCTATATGGAATCGTGAATTAACAGACTTTGACTTATCGGTCGACTGGGAGAGGGTGTGGTCTAATCTAATCTTAACTTCTAAAAACTTGGCTCATTGTATTATCCATTTCAAAGTCATCCATAGAGCATACATAACTCCTTACAAAAGGTTTAAAATGAAACTACAATCGACTTATAACTGCCATATCTGTAACACTGTATTATCAGGTACTTTTCTCCACATGTTTTGGGAATGTCCAGTTGTTGTCAACCTATGGACACATGTGAATTCTGTTTTATCCTTTTTACTATGTAATGTCTTCTCAATGACGATTCTAACTACTGTATAAGTTCATTAAATAAGAAAATGATGTTTGCTGGTTTTACAGCTGCAAAGAAGACAGTAATACAAAATTGGTTTACTCCGCACATGTGTGCAAAAATATTTTGGATCCACAGCCTCTTTAAAATAGTGACTTGTGAAGGTACAACAGCACGAATGAACAAAGCTAAACCTAGTACCATCGATGCATGGCAATGTTTCTCTTCCAAAATTTTGGACTATATAAAGCAATGACCATAAAAAGTTTTTTATTTTTTTTACATTTTATTTTTATTTTTTATTTTTTTTGGAATGGATGTTGTTTTGTTGAATTAAAAACAATAAAAAGGTTGATCACAAAATAAATAAATACAATTAAATAAAAAAATTATATTTTTTTTAGACTGATATTTTTTAAAATATTTTTACAGGAAGACAAAACAAAATACTTATTAGCTACGGAAATAATAGAAAAAAATTATTTTAATGTGACTTTTACACACGCTGTAAAAATTATTTTTTAAAGTTGTAAATAAAACAAAGATTATTAGAGTGTGTTTTACAAGAAAATACTATGTCAGTCTTTCTATTTAATATCACGTTTAATGCAATGTGTGACTAGCTATTTATTTTTATTTTTTTAATTTTTGAAATTTACAATAACACTTTACTTAAAGCCTTAATGGGGTCATATGATGCGATTTCAAGCTTTTGTTTTTTTGTTTTTTGGAGTGTTACAAGCTGTTCGTGAATAGATAAGATCCCTAAAGTTGCAAAACTAAAGTCTCAAACCCAAAGAGATATTCTTTATAAAAGTTAAGACTCGTCCACGCCCTCCTAAAACACCTCGTTTAAACACGTCTCCACATGTCTATGTCAGGATTTGGGAAGATTTGCATAACGGCGCCCAAATGTTCACGCAAAGAAAGAAGGCGTTACTTTATTGTTGCTGCCACCACAACCGCCATGTTATGAAGACACTGTGTGTTTTGTTGCAAAAGCGAAAATACTTTGTTTGGCCTTCCAAAAGAGGACACAACTAGCAAATCAGTGGTTAAGTTTTATTTACAACACTTCCAGAACAGTTCAACCCAAATATTCAGATGTGTGCAGCACATTTTATGGATGACTTTTTCCTGATCCTGGGAGAGTAGCCTACAATGCCTGCTGTTCTAACTCACAGTCTGTAAGTACGTGTACATATTTAAAGAATTTACTACTGGTGATTCAAACGTGAGTTTTGAGCAGTGTAGAGTAGTGCTTGTTGTTTGTTGTTTCTCTGATCACAAATGCAGACATGGTTTTATGTTTAAGTGGCGTGATGCAACGCACCACGTAAAAAGACAGTTTAAGTCATTATAATCAGTAATTATGTTCCCACTGGATGCTACAAATACCTTGTTTATAATGGGTTTTAATGTTTTTGTCTCGTCGCACTGTGCATGACAGTATGGTAAGGGGTGTAACATTTCCGTCACATGCTTGAGGCATTCGGCCAATCACAACAGTGGATAGCTGGCTAATCAGAGCACACCTCGCTTTTCAGACCAAAGAGCTTTGTAAAAATCGACGCGTTTCAGAAAGGCAGGGCACAGAAGAGAAACAATAATGTACAGTTTTTTTGAACCTTAAACCGCATAAACACATTTCATTACACCAAATACACAAAATAATGCTCTTTTTAGCAACATCATATGACCCCTTTAATGCATTATAAAATTAGTTTTAATGCATTAATTATGCCTTGTAATGCACCTTATAATGCATTGTACAGTCTCATGAATAATTGTAGCCACAGTTAATACATTATACACGTATCAATACATTTTTACACTATGCATTTTAAATTCAGTTATAATTATTTAGGACAAGATATAATGTATTACAACACTTAAGGGCTTAAGTGTTACCAAATTTACCAGCAATTGCTCAGGGCAGATTTGTTTAAAATAATTTTCTTTTTTTCCAATGTTGTGAACAAAACAAAGAGTATTGAAATATATTTTACAAAAATATATATATATATTTTTTGCTAATTGTTTTTGAAATTTACTAGCAATTTCTGAGTGAAAATTGTTTCTGTATTACATTTTCAGTGCATATTATATAGTAATAACACTAATTTACAGTATGAATAATTCCATGTAAAATATAATAATAACATTATATTATATTATGCATAATGACTAGTAACTAATCCTAAACCAAACCTATCGATAATCTTAACCCTATAGCAACTACAGTATTTACTCAGTATGTATTTGTGCAATTACATGGCACCTTCAAATAAAGTTTAATATATATATATATATATTTTTCCTTTGCAGTTAGTGAGGCAAAAACCAATTGAAACCAGCAGTGAACAAGCTGAAAATGAGCAGACAGTTGCTCAAGAAAGGAAGTAAATCTGGTTGGCAGGCTCCCACGAGTGTTGTACTTCATCCTGTTCACATAAAGGCGGTTTCTGTGCTTATCTGCTCTCTCTAGACCGCAGTGTGGATTAGCAAATCTCTCAGGGTTTAAGTGAATATTTTCAACCTGCATAAAACCATACTGTTCTGAACAGCACTAATATTACAAAGCTGTGCGTAAAGGCTTTCTGCAGAGAGAGGACATTCATACATCAGTGATGAAATATAAACTCTCAATGGAGCACTTACAAATGTGAATAATGTACAGTGTTTTTTATACAGGTAGGGTGTTTCTTCATCTATGGGCACTTTTGTGTCCCATGGGTTGATTTTTAATTAATTAACAGATTTCCTTTTTTTTTTTCTTCTGTTGAGTTCTCCTGTTGTGCATGACATTGTTTGTGGGCCAGTTAAACAAACGAGTATGGGTGTGTTTTAGTCCATAAAAAAGGCCCAAGGCAATCCCTCTACACAACCTCTGACATGTGTGATGTATGACATCAGCAGTGTCATCATAACGCTCATGGTAATGAAATCACATTGCAAGTAGACTCTACACACATCATACACTGACAGACCGGCATATGCCTTTACTGCCTTGGGCGCCACGACCGAGGGTGAAAAGGAACAACCTGCAAAAAAAAACTAAAGGTTTTTGCATGCAGTAGAACTATCCAAATGTGCTTCTAAATTTAGGCAGAAACCAAATACTTCATAAAATACATTATTGTTCAGTCTTTTTTGTTTTTTTTTTTTCTTTTCATTTTTATTCAGCATAGATGCATTAAATTGGTCAAATGTGTCAGTAAATAACTGTATAATGTTAGAAGATTTCCATTTCAAATAAATGTTGTTCTTTTGAACTCTCTATTTATTAAAGGCCCCATTTACACTAGTGCGTTTTCGTTTTAAAACGGTGTTTTAGAATGTAAAAGATCCTCGTCTACAACCTAAAACGCATGTCACTTGACCATTCATGCAGATACAGCCATAGATATGAATAGGTAGATTCCCTATTATTTAGATTGCAGACATGTCTGCGTGCTTGGAGCAATCGAATGGGGAATCTACCTATACATCTATGGGTACAACAATGTGCATGATGTTATTGTTTACACGGTCATCAAGGATACGCAGAGCGAATGTGGGCAGCCATGCCATCGTTTTCAAAAGTCTTAGTTTCGCTCCGTTTACACTGAAACGCAACCCCGGAGTTTTCAAACTAAAACAGGTTCTGCTGCATTTTCAAAAGTCTATATATATATATATATATATCTATATATATATATATATATATATATATATATATATATATATATATATATATATATATATATAGATAGATAGATAGATAGATAGAAAACCAAAGGTTTAAGTTTGCTTATGCATCATTCTCTGTTTGCTATCATAGATTCAATGAAATGGAAATAGCCCATGAACATGAAAATCTACTTCACTTGACTTTCAACAACCGCTTCCACTTTGATAAAATTGTTTTCCATCTATATTTTACAGAAGTGTTTTTGTTTGTGCCCAATGGTTATGACAATGATATGTATAGGATAATCACAAGCTGTACGGCAGGGGTCTCAAACTTAAATTACCTGGGGGCCACTATCAAGGCTGTTGTTCTTGGGGCCAGTTGAACAACAAATAAATGTGTTTTTGCAACCATGAAGTTTAATACATAGCTATTTGCACGGAGAAATCATTGTATCTTTACTATTATTATTATTATTATTATTTATTATTATTATTATTATTATTATTATTATTATTATTTTAATATTATTTATTTTTATTTTTTTTTACTGCATTTAACTTTTGTTTCTGGATAAACTGTTGTGGATACACAGTAAGTAGCATGATTCAAACTAAAAAACTGATTTTAGTTTACAAATTTGAGTGAGAAATGAGAGCAGGCTGCCTATAGACTAGCAGCACTAGTGTCAGCTGACATGCACTTATGGGTCATTTGTATGCAGCAGTTGCACCGTTGAGAAACCCCACAGGAAATAGACCAGCCACCAAACAAGCCCCAGATTCTCTGAACTCCCACTGTCAAGGTACCAATCTAACTCAATTTTATCACGCTCTCAAAGTGCTACCCAGCCTTATGTCTCTGAAGCTATCCTCCAGTCTCTTGTTCCTTCCCTCGACAAATTGTATTTCTGATCATGCTGTGTTCTTATGTTTGCTCTCACAACAAAGGGATCAGGCAACAGGATCTGACAGAGAGAAGGAATGGCAGCGGACAGCACAATTACGCAACCCCTGATGCGGAGAGATGACCTTAAACACTTAAAGCTAAAAGAGCCTGGCCTGGGCCGCGCTTTTTCTCATATAGCAACACTCACACACCTTAACCTAATTTCTCTTTCTCCCTCCTTCTTTCTTTCTCATCCTCATTTATCAAACGAAAAAAAAAAAAAAAGTGTTTAAAGAATGGAGTGCCACAGTGACTGCCCAGTTTCTCAACGACCTTGGTTTCAGAAGTATTTTTCCCATTCATCAACATTGCAAATTATGTAATGGAATCAAAAAAAAATTTAAAATATTAAAATACAAAACATTTTTTTTAAGTTGTCATAATATTCCACAATAATGTTAGTACTATTTTGACTATATTTTTGATCTTGGTGAGCATCTGAAATGGCTTTTTACATCATACCAAACCCAGACTTTTCAGCGGTGGGGTATATATCATTGGATCGAAGTTAAAGGTAGGTCTGAAAGATTTATATGTTATATTAAATAAATGGGATTTTCACTTGTGGAACCTTACTGTTGGTCTCGATTGGCTGAAATAATGACTGTTTGTGAGCATTATTATTTTGAGGGAAACAGTGCCAATTTTTATTGTCAGGGGACATACTGGCTCGATATCTTGTTGACAAATTGTGAACTGAGGCCATCTTGACATCAATACCACCATTGTACCTGAGTGAGTTTTGGCAGGCTGAGGGGCATTACAGGAAATTACTGTTATCTGCCTGTGAGAACCCCCCCCCCCCAAAAAAAAAAAAAAAAAAAAAATTGCATATGCTCTCCAGCTGTTCTTCATGAGCCATCATTCACACATTGCATTTTTACAGTCTGAGACTCTCAAGTGCCTCTTAAAGAAGAAACCGCAGTGACATTAACACTGCACTGCATGCTGACTGTTGAATTATTTTAATTATGTTTCATTCATTTTATCCCTAAATTACCATTAAAATATTAACGTAATATGTAAACCTCACATTACAATTAAAACTGGGTACAATACCAAAACAATAAATTGGTCGAAAAAATAGATACTGACAAATTAAAAGCTATTTTACCTGATGTGAGCCTAAGAATTATTATTACTCGTTCTTTTTTTTTTTTTTTTTTTTTGTGAATCATCAAGTTCATTTTGAATAATATAACTCGGTTACTACACATTTGAATTATAACAATATTTTTAGAATATATTTATAATATATATCTTTCATTACATTTATTAGAATAGCACTTCTCAGTCAATACTTTTTTCCCCAAACAGCAGACATTATAACAAGATAATGTCTTAACATTATTGTCAATGAATATCACTTAAATAGCATTGCACTGTGCTTGATATAAAGTCAATGTAGTGTTTTCAGACAAGCCCAGAGCTGTGACTGCGTAACGTAAGCTCTGTGTCATAAGATTCATTACGAGTCAGAGGACAGGAGCCCTCCTGAAGCTAAACTCTGACCCTGAGCCATCTCAGGCTCTCTCCCCCCACAGATATGACCATCTGATGAAATTTTACAGCAAGAAAAACAAAGACAATAAAGCATCCTAACCTTGCGCCCCTTGAACCCAAAGGTCACGTTTGAGTGACAGGTGGGTTGTTTACTAGGACCTGTGGGATGAGAGGAAAGCTCTGAGCTCCTTGTACTCATGTTTTTTTTTTTTTTTTTCATACCTCTCTTTAACATTTGTCCCTCTCCTCTGAGAGCTGCAATGATATTTAAACAGTGGTGAAAACATTACATGATGACAGTAAGAATTCAGGACTGCATATAGAATGGAAGTGTAAGGTTTCTGGTTTGTACAGTTCACCAACTTTTTTTTTATCTGTTTAGAGCTCAAATAGCTTTTGATATCACTTTGGAATCAGCACTAGATTTGGTTTCCCAGGTGCTCGGCTATAAGAATGAGACAGCTTTACAAAATGGGTTGCATCAGTGACCTCGCTAGATTGAGCATCCAGACTTGTATCTCACAAGAGAAGCTGTCAAAGAAAGCGAGAGAGAAAAATCGTGTGTGGTTTGTGAAACGAAAGTGAGCATTAGGATTTAGGAAGACAATTTGATGTGCACCTACAGTATCTGTGACAGACAAAACAATCTTGCTGGAGGAAAAAATAAATTCAGCAAGTATTGCCCTCATAAAATGTATTTTTTAAAGGAAAAAATGTGTGTTTGTGTGTATGTGTAATTTATTTATTATTATTCTTTTTTTTTAAAGAAATTCAGACGTTACAAAAGATTTGTTTGAAATAAATGCTGTTCTTCAAAACTTTTGTTCATCAAAGAATGCAGTTATGTAATACTGTATGTTATCTGGCCCAATTGGTGTTTGGTTAAGCCTTGGGTCACAAGAAGAACCAGTTATCTTCATAACAGCATATTTTATGCATGTTGTTCACAAAATAAACAGTTTGTTGGATGCTGCTGTTGTACACCTTCCGTGTCACAGGAATTTATAGACAGAATCATTTGTCCCCAAGCAACAGCAGACCTCATTTAGCAAAATATGATTTTATCTGATTGGATGCCAAGCACTTGTTCTTCACAGAGTGTCCATGGGTGAACATTAATAATTGCTTATGTTGTTATTTCTCGAAATTGTTTGAGAAGACATGTGACTTGAGGTGCTGACAGTATAAGACTGCTTTAAATAATTACTCTAGAAGAGCTGCAGCACAAACCTAATATGCCTATATGGGTCAGAGACGAAAAATGGATTTCAAGCATCAAAACAATAAAAGTTTAATACAGCTTTATTTATTTTTTCATACATTTGAATGTCTTGTTTAGTTGTGTTTTGTTTCTTTTTTTTCTCTCTGAGCAAGGCAAGGACTAATGACTATCATACATTTTTTACTATGATTTACAGAAGACACACACTAAAATCAGCCTAACAAAAGTTCATATACCAAAAAATCTTGTCAGCCATATTTAGAACAAGAATCATTAGATTATATTAAAAAACAAAAAACAAACAAAAAAAATAAAAAACTCAATTTAAGGATCACGGTGCAGCTCTCCAAAAACTATTTAAGAATTAATTGTAATTTTAAATATTTACCAATCTTTGTCACTATCCTTCAAATCACTATGATTTACTCATTTGTCAAGTTCTTCAAAGTAATTCTAATGTAATACAATTTAGAATGATCGCTTTTTATTTTATAGATTTTAATAAGTGCAGGGCAGAATAAGTATGTTTTGTAACACTTTATTTTAGGGTGTCCTTGTTACATGTTACATGTATGTACTAATAGTAAATTACACATAATTACATGCAAGTAACCCTAAGACAAACCCTAATCCTAATCATATAGTAAGCTACTGTACATTTAGTTAATTAATATTGCTCAGTACTTGTAATAAATGTATAATTACACTGTAACAAGGACACCTTAAAATAAAGTGGAACCTTTTTTTTTTAAAACATATGTTACACTGAATGATGATGGAACATTATTTTACACATATTTTTACATTTATTTTCACAAAAGTTAATTGAAACATAGTTGCATTTAATGTGCTTTCTATGTATATACTGTAAAATCACTTTTGTAAATTTAATTTGATGCAGACACCAAAATGGGACGTCTCGCCTTTGACCCATACATAACACAAACAGTTACTCAGTTGGAATATGTATATTTTTTTGTCCCACAAGATGTATTTATTTATTTATTTATTTATTTATTTTGTAAGAAAAATTAACTGGAATTCTGCACAATGGTCATAAATAAACCAGATTTTTAGGAAAACGTGCATGCAAGTGGCAGGGGGGTTATTGAATTTTAACAATGGCCTGCTTTCCATTCTGCTGAAATCTTCACCTACATGAGAACTCAATCCAAATCGGTTAAAATTAATCAATAAATTGCCGATGACTGTCTTATTAAATGTAAACTTATTTCTAAAACTAATTTGTTTGCTTTATACTGTTAGTGAATATAATTTTCTGACTTTCTGAAGCATATTTGAAAAGACTTCAAAGCCAATGTGTGATATTTGACTACTCACTTTCAGCTTTGACACAGATCTATAATTACAAAGCAGGTCAGACTGGTTTTAATTAAGGGAGAGTTGATGTTTCCAGCTCATGTAATCCGTGTCTGATTAAGTTGTACGTGAGGGATAGTGAGGGAGTGAGATCCTCACTTGTTATTCGTGCTCAAATTTCTTGTCCTTTTACGAGCCATGACCCTGGAGCAAACGCAGTGGGAGCTTATTAAATGTTTTAAAGCTCCCCGCCTGGCTTCAGACCCACACCAACAGACTCTCCCCGAACAAAGTCTTGATGCTCTAAGGGTTTTGTACACATCTTTCAGTCTGGGTTAAGCTGAGCTAAGGTCCAGTTAACCTCTGTGAAGTAGTGTTTGCTGTGCTCTTAATGGCAAGGTAACATTTCTGCAGTGTGTCGCCACTCTGACTGTGAGGGCAAACAGGGTCTGAAGCTGGATAAGTGAATCTTATCCTTACTCTGAGGGTAAGCTCAGACTTTTTCTTTCATATGCATTGAAGGTGTACAGCTAGAGTCTCTAGATCATGGCTACTAACTTCGGAAAGCTCAGGGCTGCCTTTAGCCTAAGGGTCATACATATATTTATAGTAGCGGTTTTATTTGAATGCATGAGTAACTATGTGTGTGATAAGCAAAATTACCCAAATCCTGACATGAGTAATTTTTTATCATGTAAAGAGATACAATTTTTGTGTGATTCAACACAATTTTTTTTAAAGAAAAAAGACTGGTTCAAGGCTTTGTTCTCTGTATCTTTTGTTGATTGGATGGAGGCAGATCTGAATCCAAATTTGTAGTCAGTTATAAAAAATATATATATATATATATTTAGTTAATACTATTGATAGGCTGAATACTTTGGTATACCCTTATAATAATAATAATAATAATAATAATAATAATATTAATAATAATAAAGTATTCATTTTTACCAAATATTACCTGTAAACTGTATAACCATGATGCTTATTTATTATATAATTATAATTATTGATGGTATTTAATGCACGCTGAGTGTTATATTATAGCAAAGATAATGCAAATTGCACATTAGCATGCACATTTAAATATCTAATATCAACCAAGAAAAAATAAATAAATAAAAAAAATAAAAAACATTAACAACCAGTTACCAATATGGTACAGGCATATTATACATGTATACTCTTAAATATTTATATATTTTATAACAATGCAGTGTTTTTTTTATTGTATTTTATTTTATTTATTTATTTTTGGATAACACTGTGAATATATTTTCGATTACAACATTTCTTAGTAAGCATAAACAGTGAAAGTATATTTATACAAAGGGAAGTGTATATTAAGGGAGTGTTGTATGTGTATGTGTATATGTATATGTATATGTATATGTACACACACACCACACACATAAAATGTCAGTTGATGAATCTCTAGTATATTAGTAATCCATGCCTGATAACACTGTATATACACACTACTTTTTTCTCCAGATCAGCACACATAAAATGTCAGTTGATGAATCTCTAGTATATTAGTAATCCATGCCTGATATCACTTCCTTGATGTTGAGTGAGTCTTGATCTTTGCTTTGCCTTTTGTGTGATTGTTTTGACAAGGCGGCTGAAGAGAATCAATAAGGCACATGAGTAAGTAGAGGTGGTGAAGAGGGGAAGTGGAGTGGTCATGTTGTGGAAACAGATCAAGTAACAACTGCACATCACCATCTGCCCCTCCGTATCTTGAGACATGTGAAAACCCAAAGAAATGCTGCTGGGGATTTTTTTTTTCTTCTGCCTGCTGCTATCTGATAATACAAGGCCTGTTTCTGCTCCTCCTCCTCCCGCTGTGCTGCCTGCAACTTAGTACACTTTCAGAATGTTTTTCCTTGTCCATTATTTATCCTAGGCCTGATATTGCTGAGTTTTGTTTCAGATCTTCTCTGTTGCCTTTATCCTACACAACCAAAACATCACTCTGGTGCTTTCTTTTCTTGTTTCAGAGGATTCCAAATAATAAGGTTTAAATGGTGACTCCAAATACATTTACTCTGCCTTATATCATTCTTAACCATATGATTCTGTCTTGTTCTGTTGTTTTTATTTTTATTTTTACAGAACGTCTAAACTACATTTCTTTTTCCCACGAATACTGAATTTTTACTGTGATGCTCCATAACTAACCAAATAATTTAAACTACACTAAAAACAGAATTTACCTAATTTGTAAGTCACTTTGGATAAAAGTGTTTGCTAAATGACTAAATGTAAATGTAAAAATAGTAATTTTTACTTGCACACTATATTAAAAATACTATGAACAACTAATTTGGACTCAAACTTTAAAAATGTTCCATCTCAACATGTATTGCACCAATTTTTGATTGCAATTTGAGAACAATGTTGGAGGAGAATATTTAATCTTAAACTGACCAAAATGTACTTCTTTATATTTGCAGTCTTGTTTGTGTGTCATTTTACTGTAATATGCTGATTTGGCATTTATTTATATTAGAAATCTTGCTTATTATAGCTGCAGAAAATAATTGTACTGCTTTTTTTTTCTTTGATAAACAGAACGTTTAAAGAGCAGCATTCATGTGACACATTCTTTTTTGTAGCATTATAAAATGTCTTTTTGATCAATTATTTTGATCAATTTAAAACATCTTAAAAAAAAAACATCAAAAAAAAAAAAAAAATCTTACTGACACCAAACTTTTGCACATGTATATTGTAATATGTGTATTGTGGTTCAAGCCATAACAAAATATTGTGTAAACTGATGTAAAATTTTTGACATTACAGAGAGTAAATGTTTTCCTTAAGATACAACACTGGAAAATTTGGGTTCCCCAAACATAAGTGCATTCATGGAATGTGTCAGAGCAATGATCTTCCAGTCACTTAGTCATTATAAATGTAATATCTTATGCAAGACTAATTATACTCATGCAGCAGCCATGTCCTGCACTGCTCTTCACAGTCAGTAAAGTTGCTGTTGTTTGTTTAGAGTGCACTTGTGCATGGGATGATGTTGATTGTCATAGTCATTACCCCTAGGTTACAGAGACCTTATGTGAACTAGGGTGTCACCAGAATGCCATCCTATGCTTTTGGAAGAACAGGAGGTTCAGTTGGATTTGCCTCTGATTAAGCACAACACGGTTGCTTTGAGATGGTATTCAGGGCATAGAAGACTTACTTTGTATATGTCAACATTAATTATTACAGTTTCCAT
This sequence comes from Cyprinus carpio, assembly GCF_018340385.1. Taxonomy (NCBI): domain Eukaryota; kingdom Metazoa; phylum Chordata; class Actinopteri; order Cypriniformes; family Cyprinidae; genus Cyprinus; species Cyprinus carpio. Next base: position 18,659,063 of record NC_056604.1, read on the forward strand.
GTCACAGTCATTTTCACCACCACCTTTCAATGCATGGCTTTCAAGACAAAGTGTTGGAGAAATTTGGACATGGAATGCAGTCCTGTAGGATAATAGAAATACTTTTCTGAAAAGGAAATACACTTTAGAATACTTTTAAGAAGAGTACTTATTACGGAAATACTTAAAGGGTTAGCTCAAATTGTTGAATAAAGTCATTATTTTCTATGCATGGTCAGAAAGCTCCCGGGTTTCATCAAAAACATCTTAATTTGTGTTCCAAAGATAAACAAAGGTCATAAACATTTAAGATTTGAAGTACCTACAAGTGCACATTTAATTAAGTGCACTTCTGTTTTCAGGGGTATGTTCTTAATATTTCTGAAAAATCCACATTTTAATAAGCTGGTGGGTTAAGGCTTCAGTAATATCAGTCGAATGGTTTTTGATTTGGTCAGAGGGACTCATTAAAATAAACTGAAGGGAAAATAAAAATGAATTTATACACATACTCTGCAGGGACCTCAAAAGTAAAGTCAATCTCAACAGAATATGAAGGGTTAAATGCAAACACAGCCACCTGTTTAGAAAACAGCAGAGTTTGTAGTTGATAGACAAGTTGTTGTCAGTAAGTGTGGATAACGGAACATTATAAACAAGCCAAAGCACGCTTTATATAAACCCAGTAGTTTGGCAAAAGATAACTCGGGTCATGAAGCAATGCCACGTTTGTTCAGCCAATGACAATCCAGTGTGATTGCATCACCAGCATAGTTCAATATGTAATTAATCCCCAGGCTATACATTACCACACCGAATGGAGTTTATGTACCGTGTGAGGACACAACAACATAACAACGACCCCTCCAAACATGGTAGTAGAAGGTTAAAGCAGAAATAAAGCACGTTGAAGGCAATGTTTCCAGAAATGTGTTCGGACGGGATAAACAGTATCCCTGGCAGTAGATTACAGTGGCATTTCCCATGGCTAGAACTCACTCTACACCCATTCCCTCCGTTTCTGCCCACGAAAGGATTTTCATTTAGAAGAAAACATGGTCCGTATGTGTGTATATGTCAGTGGTTCACGTGCTGTATGTATATGCAGAGTTGTATAATGTATAAAAGAGGCACAGAATACGGGGTATAAACACTGTACATTATGAACTGGATTAATGTTTCCTCATTATTAAGTAAAGACAGATTCTTGGCTTTTTCTTTTCGTGCTTTCCGTTCATTTGGTTTATTTTACATGTCACTTGCCAAGAAACCAATGAACTAATTCATCAATGCCACTGATTTAGGGAATACGAACCCATTATGAAAGTATGAACTCTGCTGGATGAAGAAAAGTCAGGATGTATTTCTCACAGGAATCACAACGAAACCTTAAATATTTACAACACTGTCATTTTAAAGAAGTGTTATTGCATGTAGCTTTGCATACACACTATAATAGCATTTATAATCCTGTTCCAAGTGTACATACTATGTACTTACTATAGCAATTACAATATCTGGGTAATAACTAGGTACTAACACATTTAGTTACCTTATACTAGCCAGTACTTTCTTGGGTAAGTACACTGTAAGTACATGTGTTGTAAAATTATGTGTAACCATATTAATGCTACATTATTGATAGTTAAGTAGACTAAATGTAGTCTTTTATGGGTTATGTAGCCTCAAAGTGATATTTAGTGCTGTGTAACTTTGGACACCTGTTTTTTTTTTTTTTTTTTAAGATAAAATATAATTATATAAAACTTGTGCAACACATATTTAAACGAAAAGGTAAGTACAGCCTTTGCTCACAGACATTGGCTCACCTATAACAAAATTTAATTAGGCTTCATCAGTAATACTTTTGGCTTTTGAATAATTGAAGTCCCCATTAGTGCCTCATTTTATAATCATGCAAAAAACTTCCCCCGTGGCACCATTAAATGAAAAGAAGAAAGGCAAAATGCTGTATTTAAAAGTTTTCAAATGCACAAAACTATTACAGTTACTTTTCACTTTTGTAAAATCATAAAGAGTTGCATTATTCAGGTTGTATCAAACTATAGTCATCTAAAAATATATCAGTCAGTCAGTCAACTTTGTTTCTCAGGCAAAGTACCACAGTTTTAACTTTACAACCCCTTGTAAAATATTACAGCTACTATATGCAATAATTTTCCCATTATTCCTTACAACCTGAAATGAATGCAGATGCGGAAATAATAATAACTGACCCATTATTCATGTTACCGATATCACCTGATATTATGGTAAAATGTGGTAACATGGGACTCATCTGTTTTTATTCAAGTAAAAAATGTTTTTTAACATCACTAAATAAAACTAAATGCATTAAATCAGGGGTTTAGATCAGAGTCTAGCTCCAGCCAGCTCCAACACACTTGCCTGGAAGTTTCTAGTGAGTCTGAAGACCTTGATTAGCTGGTCCAGGTGTGTTTAATTAGGCTTGGAGCTAAACTCTGCAGGACAGTGGCCCTTCAGGAACAGGTTTGGACACCCCTGTCACAGAACAGTACAGATGCAGTTTCACACATCATTTAGCCCAGGCTACTGTTTGTCTTCCAACTCATAACTTACCTCCTGTTATCATTATCTTTGCTTCAAATGCTTAATAATTTGTATGTAAACTCTTGGAACATCATTAGAGAGTAACTTGTGAGATATTACTTCATCCAGATATCAAAAACCACTGGTCTGGTCTGGTCTGGTCTTAGAGGTGAGTAGCTGAGATGAAAGGAGCTCTCGAAGGCCCAAGATACACTGCAGTTGATGGTCTTGGGGTCTTTAAAACTATTCCGAGCAATCTGTAGTCAATCACGCTGATCATTAACAAATGGGGAGAATTGGAAACCGTGCTCAATCTGTCCAGGTCAGGGAATCTCAGCAACTGTAGCCGAAGAGCTGACTGAAAGTAGCTGCAGGACGTCTCCTCAGGATAACATTGTAACATCAAAGGATTTACACGCAACCGTTGCCTCAGTGTCAATGAACATGAGTTAACAACAGGAAAGTAACATAACTTTGCAATTCAGTCAGATAAAATATCTGTTCTCAAAAAGATCAAATCTGAAATTACCTTAAACATTCATTTCTTCTTGATATAGGCCACAAAAATATCTTTTTTTTTTTTTTTTTTTATATCTAAAATTAAATTTGCTGGGTTGATTTTGTCAGACTAAATGAAAGTTTTTGCTTTAAAAATTACAAAAATACTACCATATGAATCAATATATGAATCTTTTAAGTTAAAAAATAAAAAAAATAATAAAAAAAATAAAACACGGTCAAGATGATCCTAGGTGATTTTATGCAAGTCAAAAATACTATTTAACAACACTGAATAAATCTTAACACATTATTTTACACCAGCAAAAAAAATAGGGTTGGGGAAAAAAAAAAGCAAACTTTACAGTCCAGTTGCATAAACTAATTTTGCCAGACAACATTTAAGTTCAATATTTAAGATCAGGGCTGTTGTTCATCTTGGTTTATCATCTTGGGTATCTTTAGGCTGTTTTTTTCTTTTCTTCTTTCTTTCTTTTTCGAACAAGCTAAACTAGATAGACGTGCTGCAATGCAAGAAATCATGTGCCAGTCGTCACATTTGGTGGTGCAAGTGTTATGATTTGGGTTCGCTTCTCTGCCTCAGGGTCTGGACTGTCATCATGGAGTCAGTCATGAATTTCACATTGTACCACTTGAGGAGAATGTGAAGATAGCAGTCAGAAAGCTGAAGCTGAATTACAAGTGGATCCTTCAAAAACACAATCACTCAAAACATGTAATGAATCAGTGCAGCAGGCTAGTAAACATTTAGAAGAAAAATGATATTCAAAATAATTTCTGGCTATACTATAAACATTGGCTAAATCTGTAGGCTTTTTATTTATTTATTTTGCATTGTGACAATTGTTTTTAGATCATTATTATTATTTATATATAATTAATTATAAATTAAAAAGAATCATGATATCTTCAACCATCCAATTCTTATATTATTAAAATAATTCTCACTCTCAGGCCATCCTCAGGCAATGAGTTTGTTTTTCATCTGAACAGAATTGGAGAAATTTTGCATTACGTTACTCGCTCAGCAACTGATCCTTTGCAGTGAATGGGTGCCGCCAGAATAAGAGTCCATAATGCTGATAAAAACATCACAATAATCCACTAGTAATCCATCAGTTAACATCTTATGATGTGTAAAGCTGCATGTTTGGAAGAAACAAATCCATCATTAAGATGTGTTTAACTTCAAACTGTTGCTTCTGACCAAAATACCAGTCTATAATCCATGATATCACTTCCTCAGTGAAAAACTCCAAGTCCCTGTTGTCCAAAATCCACTAAAATATTTGTTTAGAACAAGTGATGTAATTCTAAGTTTTTTCCAAATCTGTTCTGAAGAAGAAACAAAATCATCTACATTGTGAATGGCTGGAGCCAATTTTCATTTTTAGCGACCTATTTTATGCACAAGAAAAAAAAAAAAGATGAGATCCATCTGCACAAATACACACTATGCATTTTATTATAAATCACTTTATATTGCTGTTTGTGTTGCTTAGAGATAAATAAAACCTTCAAAGTGCTAGCTAACCAGGACAGTGTTCTTACATTAAAAGAGAAATGAAAAATCATCGGAAAAGGAAAGTTTAGGGGCCTTGAACATAAAAAGGCTTCTGTTTCTTATTGTCCTTCTCAGGGTTTAGAGTAACTATCTTGTTTCTCACTTTCATGTTTCCTCCAGACAGCTCCAGGATTTTCTGTCTCCAATTAAAAACATTCAGAATAAATAATGGTATGAACTTACTCAGCCTGATGTTCAAACATTAAAGCAGGACTGATGGAAACTTCTGTCAACGGCAGCACAATGGCAATGCAATTATGATTGAATAGTAATAGTAATTAAATTTCTTAGAGACTTTTGATGTTTTAATGAATTTGGGTATAGAAGTGTCGTGGGAAATTCATATTTAATTTGATAAACAGGCAGAGGATTTGAGGAGACTTCATTGTTAATGGTGTGTGTGTGTGTGTGTGTGTGTGTGTGTGTGTGCTTGTGTGTATCTGTGTGCCTAAAACTGCAGAAAACACTTCTAGACAAGACCTGGCAGCTGCATTGTTGATGTATTGCTAGTTTTTCCATCCATTCCACATGGCTGTATTACTATCATGCATCATATCTATTAACATTTTGACTGGATTTGAATAAGAACGTTTCTGTCTGAGCAGAAAATCTCCATCCGCTGAGATAATATCTGCAGTGAAAAACCACAGATACAGAATCAGTTTACAGTGCAGATCTATCTATCTATCTATCTATCTATCTATCTATCTATCTATCTATCTATCTATCTATCTATCTATCTAGTCTTTATTTTATTTTTTATTTCAAATTAATTAAAATGTAGTCTTTTTTAATTAATTAAAATGTATTAAATTTATTTAAAAATAATTTAATATAGTAAGTAATGTATGTTTAATATTTATTAATGTTAAAATTAATAAATATTAAACATACATTAATAATGTTTAAATTAATTTAACTACCAAATTAAAATGATACCACTATTATAAGATAGTTAGGTCTCTCCTTGTTCCCCAACTGAAATAAATAAATAAATAAATAAAACTAAAAGCATTATTAATTTAGTATTTCATTAAAAGAATAATAATAATAATGCCAAGAAACTAAATTATTTATTAGAAGAGACTCAATTTTAAGACTGACACAAAATATACTACATTTTATGTTAAATATACTATTCTATTCAATAACTATTCTATTCATTATTCATAACACCCTCTATTTCCAGACACTCTTTCCATCCATCCGCTCAACTATCCATCCATCCATCCATCCATCCATAGGCCTGTTTTCACTGCAACTTTTTAAAGTTTCTATTCAATTTCCCCAGCCCCACACACACACACTAATCTTCTGTCTTCCTGTTTGTATAGTTCCATTAATCTGTTTACGGAATTTTCCACTTTAGAGAGGTTTAATGCTTAATGGGTGTTGTGTCTTTTCTAAACATTTTCACCTGTGACTTTTCCCTTGTTTGGTGTCAGTGCAATGAAATGATCGTCGTGAAATGTCCCTCTATCTTGGTCAGAGTGTTTCTTTCCTCTGCGTTCATATGTTTAATTGCTAGCATTGAGAAGCATGAGCTCTTGAGATTCTCTTGGTGATTTAATATGATCAATAGCGTCAAAGAGGATAAAGGGAAATCCAACGAAACAGTCATTACCTTTATCTCATTATTCATCCCTGCTCGGCCCATCGTTAGTCATTTAAGCTCATGCACAGAGGCGTCCTGACTTAATGAAAGCTGTGAATCTCTTCTTTTCCAGAAGCAAACTGAAAAGAAAACAGAAAATTGCCCAGAGTGTGGGGTTTATTTTCCCATCTGTGCATGTACTTCATGTTGAAGAGCTATTTAAATGTATCCTTTAGGTTTTACTGTCTTGAGGACATTATGTTTATAAAACAAAATCAGTAACAGATGGCCAAATACACAATCTTTCATTATCTTTGGAATGCTAATAAACTTTTTAGGTCTTTGTCATTTACATATGGGTGTTTCTTCAGCTATTGCCACTTTTATATCTCAGGTCTGAACTTTATTTTCAAAAATATTATTTAATTTTTTGATAAATGAATATAAGAATTAAGCTCTGAAACTTTTTTACATAACATTTTGCTACCTTTAAATATGAAATCTATAAAATTCCATCATAAATATTAATTAATATTTAATTTTGGATGGATTTATTTCATATAGTTCAAAACTATTAACATATTTACCGACATATAGCTTGAGACTTACTGATATAAAAATGATAATTAAGCTTTATTTAGAGTGCTACTTGTGCACAATGCACATTTCTTAATATTAAGGTGTGTTTTAATGTCACTATTGATGAGGATTGTATGATCTTTGAATAATATCAGTCTTTAAATGCAAGATATTTCAAGTGTACCTGAAGTATAAATGCAATAGTTCCACTTTAGCATATTTAAATATCCTTCAGTATATCTTTAGTTGGACCTCAACAAATCCGCACAATTAAAGTGCATTAAGTGCAAAATTAGTTCTTCCAATTCAGCAGACTTTAAGTATACCAGTTTAGTATACTAAAAGTAAAATGCAAGGTATTTTTATTAAGTAAAAAAATATGTAAATTTGACTTGTAATGAATGAATGAATGAATAATCAAGGTAAACATGATTTTGGAAGAATACTTTTATTGTGTGTACTAGTACACTAAGTAAGATTACAAATCATCATGTTAGAATGATTTCAGATGGATACTGGAGAAATGGCTACTGAACATTTAGCTTCGCCACATATTCCTTTTTTTTTTTTTTTTTACTACTTATGATTAAATAAACTGAGCCTTGGTGAACACATGCCTCTTCTTATAACAACATCAAGAACCCTGATTGCAAACTTTTGATTGATAATGTATATCCACTAGGGCATTATTAGTGGTCTAAATAAAACTGCGAGAGTGTGTTTTAAGAGAATTCAGTTCCTAATGCTAGAAGAAATGAGTCTATAGTCAGAGAAACACTTGTGTTCACCTGTAGATAATGGAAATGTATGAAAAACACAAACGGCTGCTGAATAAATAAATCGTGGATGAGTTACAAGAAGGGCTTGCTTTCACTTGAATTCCATTACAATGGATTTGCACATGATCTTATCAGTGAACAAAAAACACATGTTCAATATGCCCTTTGCAGAGGGCCGTGTCATGGAGCTATTTGATTCCTGTCCTCTGATGCTCCGCTGATACTGCTGCTCCTCACAGCGCAGTCGATACCTGCCAGTCAACTGGTCCAATAGGTGCTGATTCGTGACATCAGATAATCAGATGAGATATATCTGGAGCATTACATGATGAAATATTCTTTCTAAAGTGACAAATGTATCTCATACCACCCTGTCTGAGAAACTTTTCCAAAAGTCCAAACGGTGAAGGTGACTTTTAGATAAACAAAACTGTTTTGCAAGCTACTGTATTAAGTTTGACAGAAGCGAAAAACATCTCTTTTTTTTCTATAAAATTTCTTTATTTAATTCATGATGCTCTTAGAAAAGAAAAAAAAAAACATATATTATCATTTTTAATGCATTCCCTCATGTTGAAGTTATGAGTCCAATTTTGAACGAGCTTCAAAAATATCATATATAATTTATAAGCGAAAAATGCAGCCCTGGTAAAAACTCTTCAAACAGCTTGTCCTCGTCTAAATCCAAGCAATCATTCATGGCCTGGATCCATAGCTTTAGATGTTCACACATTGTCTTTCTGTTGCCCAGCACTGTCCTTCAAATCGATGCCTCGCTGACAGTTTAATGGTCCTCTCGCATGTATAGTCTCAATGGTGTTCTAGTGTTTCAGAACGAGATTTGATTATGCTGACCACAAGTGTAAGCATTAATGCCCTCACCTTCTCATAAGTGCTGGTCACGAGCTGCCCATCCTTTCACCATCCATTAGAGCTTTTTCTGAGAAGACCAGCAGATGCCACGGTGGCCGTGTTATTGCACGCTATTGGATAAAAGTCATTTGAACTAAGCAGGGAATGATTTGTGGGAAATGCAGTACACTTTGCGCACTTATGTGAGTAATCCAGAAGCAGGCATCGATCTGCAATGACAATGCAAATCATCATGCTTTTGTTTCCCTCTAGCAGCAGACTTTCTCAAAAGGGTATTCATCTCAAAGTTAGCGTTTCAGAATCAGAAGGTACTGTAGGGATGGTGGTAAAGGAATAGTTCACGCAAAAATAAAAATTTGCTGGAAATATACTCATCCTCAGGCTATCCAAGATGGAGATGAGATTTGGAAAAATTGAGCATTTCATCACTTGCTCACCATCGAATCCTATGGAGTGAATGGGTGCATTCAGAATGAGAGTCCAAACTTGGATAAAAAAGCTGCGTTTTAGTAAACAAATCTATCATTAAGACATTTTTAACATCAAACCACTGCTTCCAGATAAAAAATGAGTATCCATAATATCCATAATATTGCTTTCTCCAGAGAAAACGTCGTCTCATCTGAATCAGGAGAGAAATATGTACAGATCAAGTACAGATTATAACAGTTCTAAACAAATGTTTCAGTTTATTTTGATGTAAGAGGATAACAGAGGATGGGGTTTTCTTGGAAGGAGGAGTTTTTATGGATTATGGATGGTTTAAAATTGAAATGCCTTAAGTATTTGTTTCTTACAAACACACTGCCTCATTCTGACAGCAACCATTCACTGCAGAGTCCAATGTTGAGCAAGTAATGTAATGCTAAATTTCTTTAAATCTGTTCTGATTGATGATGAAACACATCTACAGTACATGACAAGCTCTGAACCTTTCTGAAAGAAAACTGAAAGATTACACGTGAAAAACATTTGAGGTGCATGCGAGGTGAAAAGAATTTCAACATCCAAAATGAAAGCAAACGCCTGTAATACGAATCCAGCTGCATGGCAAACTACACTCTAACTAACTTACTCTGAGAGAAAGAAAAACAGACTGTGAAACGCACACAGCGCTTGGGGGATACTATGCCCTGTGGCTCTGTTTCTATTTCTCAGAACCATTTCTGTGCCTAGAAAGATCTCATGCTCTGTTTTTCACAACAGAATCAAGACCAGAGATGACTTGTTATGATAGAATCATTCGGAACACTGGCAGAATATAAACAGCATTCTAAGATGCTTGGTTTCACCACCCAAAAAGAAAATTAGTACTGTAAAAAAGACCTGCAGTTCATTTTTTAGGTTTATCCCGACTGGAAAATCCAGTTTAAGGTTAACATGATTCCATTTGAGTAAATATTGATAGTGTGTTTATTCAACCGTGGGTACTTTTGGTCCTGTGGACTATCTCTTACTGTATATATTGTGTTTGATAGTATTCTGTGCTTGGAAGGATTTTTGGACTCAAATGTCTGACTCATATCTTGCTAATGCTAATTTTATAGCTAGCATTTTATGTATTCTAAATAAAACTAATAAATAATATTTTCCACACATTTTGTATAGTTTGACAATTATAGCTTGATTAGAAATGAAAAAGCATAAAAATATTCTGTGCGCACAAGTGTTTTTCTTTCACACATCAGATATTACAAATGTCTCATATTTCATCTCAAGCTCTTCACTGAAATGGTTGTCTACTTTGTAAACAAGCACACTAGGGGCATAACTGTCTGTTATGGTGGCCAGTTGTTGGATAGTTGTTTTTTTTTTACTATATATATATATATATATATATATATATATATATTATATATATATATATATATATATATATATATATATATTATATATATAGTACACTGAATTTACATTGTCTGTTTAATTCACTTTTTGTTCAGATTCATATTTTTATGTTAGATTTTCATGAAGCAGTTTAAGATTTAAAGTCTCAGGCAAGGAGCAATGAAATCAGTACATAAAAAGATCCATACATTGCATTTGAAAAGAAGCAAAAATAAATGATAAAGGCGTTGTAAAACTGTTTTATGTGACCTTCATTTAACAAAAACAATAATGTTAGTAAATCTAAATAATAAAATAAAACATACACATTTGAAAATCAACCCCAGGGACATGAAAGCATCTAAAGTTAAAGACACCTAAAATGCCTGGTGCCAATTAATTCATGAATTAATTGGCATGTCATTTAATTAAACATTTTAATCAATTGACAACCCCAGAATAAACATGTGAGGAAACATTACATATGGTTCTTGCTGGAGATTGTAGATTCAACAGAAGAGGGATACAATAATGGTTATTGGTGAAATTTCTCTTATTGTTCAGCTAAAGTATCAATTACCACGGTATTGAAAAAACCAGACTTTAGGTTGGCTAAAATGTTTTAAATTTGATTTATCCATTTGGACAAAACTATTTGTTTTGTTGACATCCAAAACCCATTAGCCTTCCTTTGAACAAAAACAAGCAATAACATGGCAAACTTTTCCATCTTTCTGCCTTTCCAAGGCCAGCAGTAAGTGGTGGGTGGATGAGTATGGAGTTTGCTGTGGCACATTTACTGTGTGCTCATTTCCCTCAGACTTCAGGGTGTAGCAGAAACACGCCCTATTTCAGCTGAGGCAGAATGTCTGTTCTTTCCATGTAGATTAGCAGTTCACAACTTGTGGGTCACTATTTAGAAATGGGTCACAGATATGGTCACACACACATATAAGAATGTTTAAATGTATAGTAAGCACTAACATCCTTCACACACAAAGTTACTAATGGAATTGAAGTCCATAGTAATAAGTAAAAAGATCCAAATATATTTAAATAACATCTTTTAAAATGGAGGTAAATAAACGTGTTGTTTGAGTTTGGTAGCCAAAAGGAGCTTCATGACCTCTAAAATGAAATGAAATTAAATGAAAAAAAGAAAGAAAGAAAGAAAGAAAGCAAACATAACCCAAATTGTATTAAATATGGGTTTACCTAAAACACACAGAAAATTTTCCTTTTCAGCCAACAGTGTAAAACATAGCTGTTATCTCATCTAACCCTTTCAAAAGAACTTTTTGTTCATGCAACTAATGTACTCTAGTTTATTCAGTGACATTAAATCACGTTTTTGATTTGAATAAAACATGACTGACATTTGAGGGCAATATTCTTGAAATGCAATGTTTTGTTGTCCAGCCTAAAATCTGGGTCTTGAAATGAAACTAGTTGAGAAGCACTATGGTAGAAACCATACTCTCTCTCTCTCTCTCTCTCTCTCTCTCTCTCTCTCTCTCTCTCTCTCTCTCTCTCTCTCTCTCTCTCTCTCTCTCTTCTACTCACTCTGCCTTTGTGCTTCTCTCCCATTTTACTTCTCTTCTCTGATGAGTGAAACATTACCTCACAGATACTTTACATTCCTCTGTCCCCTGTGTTTGGAGGCTGGGGGGATGAAAGCGGAAGAGGGAAAAGAAGGTGTGAGATGAGAATTCATACGTTAGATCACAAGATCTGCCTGATAAACGGCAGCAGACATGTCATTTATCACCAGGCACACTAGGGAATGGAGACTCTCTAACTACTATGGGAAGAAACAGATACTTTTTCAACAAGGGCAGATAAAGAAAAAGAAAAGAGAAAAAACTGCCAATCAGTTGAGCAAATTAGCTGCAGAAAATGTCAGGCAGGAAAGAAATAAAAGATGATGGTGATGTTGGTGTTACAGTGTCTTCATTGCCTGGACCTGTAGTCTTGCATATTGTATGTATGGATGTGTATGTGACATTTCTCACTTTCTGACGCCTGACAACTCCTGCAGCCTTTTGGCTTGTGATCTTTGATCTTTTTTAAATGGATGGGATAGTAAGGAAGGTATTTGGACAGAGATTGTAAAAGTCTGAATTCTGAAATATAAACTCAGAATTGTGAGAAAAAGTCAAATTACTTTTTTTCTTTTTAATTACCCTTTTTCTTATTATTCTTTTTTTATATCATGGCAGAAATAAATAAGCTTCCATAGAAACTGACAAAACCACTGCTAGAGAAAAAAACTTATACGATAAGTAATTAATTTTTGTCTTAATACCTCATAGCTACTGACATACTGTGCAATGTTTGTGACATCTAGCCCCGGTGTCCTATTACACTGTGAACCGGCGGTCTTTTGTGTGACTTCTATTTATTTATTTATTTATTTATTTACATTTTTTCCTTTTTTTTTTTTTTTAATAAAAGTGATGAAAGTAAAGGTAAGAAGATTCAAACATAAAAAAACAAATGTAAATTTTCCTTACTGATAAATGTCTCATTATATAATCATTAGATAGTGTACTCTCAGAATCTGTTCAGCTGTCTGTTGTAGCCAAGAAATCATGAAGCTTTTTATTCTATTGAGTTTAGCTAACTGTGAACATTCAGATCAATTACTGGGTCGATGAGAGGCCTCTTTTGAGCAGAACAGATGCAATGATGTATAATCATGAACCTTTTGATATTTCAGTAGTTAAAAATCAATACTCCTGTGTTATTGGCTATTTGGAGGGAAAAAGCAAAATGACATTAGAAGACAGCCATCAAATGTTCACAAGAAAGTACGCTTTGCATTTAGCTTGCGTGAGAGTTCCCTTGGTTCAGTTTTTACTTCTTTGACTGTTAAATGAATCAGTTTCATAAACAAACTAAAAGTCTCCTAAGGGAAACATATGGATTAAATTCATATATCATCTGCATGCACTCTGTAGATCTTAGATCTTTTCTGTTGTGTACAACACATCTCAGTTGTATGTACAATAATATAAAAATATATATATAATACAAAACAACAATAATGTAATTGTAATAAAATTCAAGGTAGCACATATGTACTACTACTAATGTTAAATAAATAAATTACTTATTTGCAATATTTCAATATATTTAAAATATTTTTACCATATTTGTTAAAATAATCAATGCACTTTTTTGTACAAATTATGCAGCCTAGACTGATGTAAGTCATCTTGAGACATGAAAACACAGATATATTAATGAAAAATATAGAGTAATATTTGTACTAAGCTCAAAAGCTTTCTCTGTATTGCTTTTAATATTTGAATGACTTGCCCTGTGGCGAATATGTGTTTCTTCAAGAGAACAGAATATGTTGATGTGAACAAATATAATATAATGAAGGAGTTAAAATATATAGCCTGAGGAAGTATCAGAATACAGAATATATTCCATATTGTCAGTCTAATGCATATAGAAAGCGTATCTACAAAAAAGAAACATTTGAAATCACTTTCAAGAGATGAAGGACAACATTTACTGGTCACTCTGAATGTGCTCAATGTAAGACTGACACCATGAAAAAAAATAAACTATTAGCTTACATATCTCATCATCTCCGATCCAGATCATTTTCTCAGAATATTTGACCTGAGGCATTCAGATTCTTTATTTTTTTATTTATTATTATTATTATTATTTTATGTATTTCTGTGTTAAGATCATTTATCTGTTCACTTCATGGAAAGATGAACATAACCTATGAATGTTGTGCAATGAATCTAATTACAGAAAGATATCCCTTCATTACACTTCTTCCCCGTGCTTTAGGTTTTAAGAAAGATTCTCTATTGTTTTATCATCAGTCTAATCATTTCAGCAGATGTAAAACTGTCTTTGTGAAATGCAGAATATAAGCGAACATGCAGAGACAGAGATATTTCCCTCATGTGCTTATCTAGTGATCCTTCATCTAAACACACTGGAATGATGGCTGGTGCTAAAGTGCATGGCAATAAAATGTAAAAATTATGATCATTCACAGAGAGCTACAAAAATTCTCCTTATAACAGTTTTTTCAGAATTTTTCAGGCTGTATAGTCTATCCATAGCCAGGTCATATGCCTCTCACATAATGGGGCCTAATTGCAAGCAATTACAGGCTCCATTATAGAAAATAATGGTCACAATTTATCATCTTCGCAGACAGAGAGGAAAAAAGGGAGTTTCATATGATTAAAATGTTAGATCAGCCAGCTTGTCTTTTCTTTTTTGGGGGGGTGGGGGCGGGGTGATGAAAGAGAAGAGATATTTACAAGAGCCATCAATTAATGTGTTCAGTTTGACATGAATGGATTTATGTGGAATTCACAGTTATATTGAAGTAACAATGCTGCTGACACTAATGGCACAACTAAATGTGTAAAATTACACGGGTGTGTAACAATAACTGTTTGGATTTTTAAAGCTTTTGTCATAAGGTATTTATTAATTCTTGATGAGAATATTATGAATACAATGAGCAATTATAATGTCCGTAACTACCCCAAAATTAATTTTATCACATCCAGAATACTTTTGCAACGAGTCTCTTGTGTTTACGAAGGCTGCATTTATTATACAAAATACAGTAAAACAGTAATAATGTGAAATATTATTACAATAATACAGTAAAACAGTAATAATGTGAAATATTATTACAAGTTAAAATAAACTGTTTTCTGTTTTAGTATGTTAAAATGTAATTTATTCCTGTTATGCAAAGCTGAATTTTCAGCATCATTAGTCCAGCCTTCATTGTCACATGATCCTTCAGAAATCATTAAGGAACATTTCTTATTATAAGACTTTTTACAAAAAAGTTGTGCTGCTTCATGTTTTTGTGGAAACTATGATACTTTTTTTTCGTGAACTTTGATGAATTAAAAAATAAAAGGAATGCATGACTGAATGAATGAATGAATAAATAAAGCAAGCTATAGAGGTGTTTCTCACTATTGCTTTAATTATGGCATTCTCTACTTTTTTGCTGGTTGAGGATTATTGTTTGATTTTGGATTTCAGATTTTATTATGCTTGCAGGGATATTTGGTCCCCACAATGTAGGCAAACCCTGACACACACTGCAGACCAAAGGGAATGGAAAACACACACACACACACACACACACACACACACTCTACTACATCTGGACAAATAACAACATTGGAAAAATTTCAATAGAGCACATAATTAGCCAGAGTCCTGCAAAGTCCATTGATTTGTCTTTTGTTGTGATAAATTATCTCTCACACTTCTCTCCATGTGACATACGGAGCATTGAAAGTCAATAGGACCCTGGAGGCAAATGCTCCCCCTCAGCTTCTATCATACTGTCATGTTTGTGTAAGCTGCATACATGTGGAGTTGTGTGGAGTGACACTCTCCGCTCCTATCACCACCATAATCACAGTCCTTTTGTTGATGTTTTGTTAACTGCTATCATGTCTTCATGTCCTGACATGATGGGTCTTGCTGCTCGGATTTGGCTGAGACCAGAGGTGTGGGAATGAGCTGAAAAGTATTTTTATTGAAAAATAATTGCCATGACGATTGATTATCTCTGGAAAAAAAATATGTGGGTGTGTGTGAGGGAAGGAGATTGTGTATTTGGGTTTGTATGAGGTTACTACTCCCATTCAGTATGAGTTATTGGCTATTTAGCAGCAAGTTTTCATCTTGTGTGACTCCAGAGTATAATGTAAATTGCATACAGTATAATGCAACAATATGCAATGATTGTAAGGCAAGATTGTATTTGATTCTGTCTCAGAGTAAAAAAAAAAAAAAAAAGAACTGAAAAGATATTTTTGATGTTTCACAGTGTCAGACTTTTGACTTGCAACTGTGTTTCTAGTGTGAGACTTTGTATGTGACAATGTGATTTTATATCTCGCAATGGGACTAAATCTCGTATTTGGCTACTTTTTTCTTGTAATTACGACTTTATATCTGACACTGCGACTGTGTATATCTCATGGTCTGATTTTATAATAACGTGACATAATATATCATGCACTTCTAATACACTTTTTGTCATACATCTAAACAGTTATTGTGCACATTTTGAAAGAAAAACTGTTATGCTTGCTAATGCTGCATTTATTTGACTAAAACTACAATAAAACAGAACAATAAGCAGTAGTAGAGAGCTATTATAACAATGTAAAATAACCATTATGTACTTTAATATATTTTAAAATGTAGGTTATTTCTATGATGACAAAACTGAATTTTCAGCATCATTACTCCAGTCTTCAGTGTCACATAGTCCTTCAGAAAGATCACTCTAATATGTTGATTTGCTGCTCAAGAACCATTTCTTATTATTATAAATGATGAAAACAGTAGTGCTGCTTAATATTTTTGTGGAAACCATGATATATATATATATATATACATACATACATATATATATATATATATTTTTTTTTCAGGATTTACTGATGAAGAGAAAATTTTAAATATCAGCATTTACAGTATTTGAAATAGAAATCTGTAAGATTATAAACTACTTTACTTTAAGTATGGGTCAAATAAATGCGTAAATGCTGAATAAAAGTGTGAATTTCTTTCAAACTAAATATCCTTTGTGATCTCAAACAGTAGTCTATAGCAGTAAATAATAATAATAATAATAATAATAAAAACATATATCTATGGCATGACTTTAAATCTTGTAATTGCTACTTTGTTTATATTAGTGACTTTGTTTCTCTTTTATATCTTACAATTATTACTTAATATCTCAAAACGAGGCTTTCTCATGTTAAACTTAATAAATTTATCTTTATGTATTATTTACCCTTTTCATGTTTTTACACTGAATAATTTGTATCACAATTATTTAAAAGCTATAGAACTGGCTATGTTACAAAGGCTATTTAAAGGCTGTGTTTATATTTGAGCTCGAAAAGTGTCGAGTGAATCTCATGCACACTGTAAGCACAATGATATGTTATCCTTAGCACGCATGTGTGCTCTAAACCATACACAATTTGACAGACCGCCTTCCTTTATCATCTTAAAACATATGCTTGATGTGCAAAGAAAGGATCTTTATGAGATGAAAAGCCCCCTCCTGTGATCTAAAATATGATTTACTCAGATTTGGTGGTCCAACGATATTGCACAGTCTACATTCTTTGCCCTTAAAGGAACAGTATATTCACAGTGTCATATTTACTCTTCTTCATATTGTTCCAAACCTTTGTGCTATTACTTTTTTCATGGAACACGAAACTTAAAAAAGAAATTAAATGTAGATCTGATGGAGTTAAACATTTTGGGCTGAACTATCCTTTAAAAAAAGGGAAATGTTCTGCCTACTGTATGTCACAGAGGTCAAACAGCTGCCTCGCACAGTGGGTATAGGAGGAGTTTGGATGAACATTCGCTATCAGAAGTACCGCAGTACCAAGCTTTAGATCATTAATCAAAGGGCTGTTTGATTCTGATAGTGTTTTATTAATGGCTTATCTGAGTAAGATAGATCCATGGGAGGTGGACGGGTGCTGGTTGCTTCTGCAGAGAGAGGGGCTTTGATCAGCTGCCTGATACGAGACAACTCAAAATGCAACCTGGGACCCGGGTCATTGTGTGGCATGACAGGCACAGAAGAGAGAGAAAGAGAGACCACCTGCTGCTAACCTCACCGTCACACTGGATCTGTACAACACCGGTGATATTAAAGAAATCATTATTACACTGACATGCAAAGAAACACCCAGTCTGTCCAATGGGAGGAGAGTGTTGAAATGAATATGCTGCTGAATTATGCATTTGACATGATACAGAAATGTTGGGTAACACGTGCTAGAAACGTTCATCTGCAATAAATATTTGAGTGAGAGTTTGTCGAAAAATGAAAATGATTTCATCATCTAATCAACCTCATGTTGTGGTGGACACAAAAGGAGATATTTTAGCAGAATAGATATATGATTTTTTGTTCTTGGTCACCAGTTAGTAAATAAAAAGTAGCCTGGACATACTGCTAAATATGGAAGCCCATTTCCACCACTGAAAAAAAAAAAAAAAATAAAATAAAATAAAAATATTTAATTAACATTTTCTCTCACAATTTTGACTTTTTTTTAAATGCAATAGTTTTTTTCACAATCTTTTTTTTTTCTCAGAATTGTGAGATATAAACTACTAATTCTTACTTTTTTTTCCTATAATGGTGAGACATAAACACTAGGCAAATAAAGACATAATTTCTCACAATTGTGAGTTTATATAACACATTTCTGAGAAAAAAGTCAGAATTGGGAGTTTGTGTCATGTAATTATGAGAAAAAAAAGGAATTTATTTACCTTTCTCAATTATATATATATATATATATATATATATATATATATATATATCTTTTTTTTTTCTTACCAGAGGCGGAAATGGGCTTCCATAGCTAAAATATATTTCCTTGTACAATGGAAGAAAAAAGGATGATTTCAAAGAAATGAGGCTGAGTAGATTTTGTTATGTATTCCTGTGCCTGGCTGCAGTTGTCCCTCGAAAATGTTCCCGTTTTTACTTTGAATTCCAAAACAACCTGCAAACAGAAATAATATTTGTGGCAAGGAAGGTTGAGCAGCAGTTTGTTTTGATGAACAGTGGTGGTCGTTGCTCACTACTCCAGTCATCTTATTGCTGGTCTTATAATTAATGCTAGTTTTGCCTTTGAGAACATACTTGCTTGTTGTGTTGTTTTTTTTTAATATTGTTATTTATTAGGTCTATAGTTACATTAAAATTTTAAGTGCACAAGGACTGCACAGACATTCAAGGTAACAAAGTTCTTAAGTTTTTAAGTGTCTGCTAATGACTGTAAATTACAGTAGTATGGATATTATGGTATGCCATAGATTGTTACAGGAATACATTTATAATGGTCAAAGTGGTCTGGTCATCAAGAATGAGAAGGTTTTTTTTTTTATTCATGCACTGTAAAAGGTTGATTTTTACATAATTGGACTGTAAAATTGCTGTTAAAACCTGTTAATTGCTTAAAGGTGAAGTATGCTGTTTCTGTACTATTAGTCTTACCTAGCAGAATATATAGTACATATATATGTTTCCCTAATGGTGTTCCATACTATGTAGTAGGACAAAAATTAGAATATTTTTTTAACTGCAAAAATTTCTGGCATATATCAGCTGCCATTTTTTTTTTTTTTTACCGTAATTGAGCAGGACATTTTTACAGTAGACCTACATGAGAAATTCTAATGATTTATTGACCATTTAACTAGAAATGTCTCAAGTTCTAATTTCAGAAATCCGGTCATATTACTCTATGTGACTGTGTTTTCTCATTAGGAGATAGATAGATAGACAGATAGACAGATAGATAGACAGACAGACAGACAGACAGACAGACAGACAGACAGACAGACGGATAGATAGATAGATAGATAGATAGATAGATAGATAGATAGATAGATAGATAGATAGATAGATAGATAGATAGATAGATAGACAGACAAAAAAAAGGCTGATAGTGGCCCTTCAGACCAACAAATGAAGGCAAATCGCATTTTTAGAGACAAAAGGAATAAAACATATGAATAAATAACTAAAGCTTGTTTGGCGGTCTTGCACAGAGGGAAGCAGGTTACCCATTGCATTGTTCATGCATCTCATGATCTATAATATCACTCTATTCCCATTGTGCACATGCAAACACACACATACCCACACAGTGAATGTCAGTTTATCTGGGGTATAGCATCAGCTCAGACCTTCTGCTTGTGCCAGTAATATATGACATTATACACAGTCCCAACCATCTGCTGGCGCTGCCTATTTCCCCCTAAACTTTCTCTTTCTCTCTCTCTCTCTATCACCTGAGGCAAACATCTCATCATCTCAACCAAACAACCTATTTAAAGTGACATGTAATTCAGAGCAAGGATGCCTTGGGAAAAATGAAAAGTGTTCTCTCCCACATGAGGGAATCATAGCTGTGGAGATGCACCCCCTGGCCTCATTTGGGAAGATAGATGACTTTTGTTTACTGTTAAGACTTTTCAGGTGAAAGTCCTCATGCCCGCAGAGCTGAATTTGCTGAAGTGCATTTTTTGGTCATAGATAATGTCTGTGGGTAATGTGATAGCAAACATAACCCCTTTTAACACTCTCTTATACAGTTAGAAAGTGATCAATGTACTGCAATGGAGAACATGAAAGGCAAATTGCCAGCCTGAATTGTACACTGCATTTCATGTCCCTCACTCTCAAGCATGTATGTGAATCATAGTAATGCTCTTGTAACAATATATACTGGATTTCTAACAGAGGGCAAATCAACTGGTATGGCACGGGAAAGGTAGGCTGCTTTTAGCACAACATGCTGAAAACATTTAAAAACAGTCACCCTATGAATAAGCAATAACACAGTGGGTCATTCGAGGTTCATCTGAACCAAACACCTAAATCTAAAGATAAAACACTATGCAGCTGTCTGAGGGACACCCAAAATGGATTTGACATAAACCATGCATGCATTTTTTATAAATGGATTCGTCCAGATAAAACTAGGAATGACCTGCATCACCAAACCTTTTTTGTTTTTTGAGATTAATAAAGTACTGCTTGCGGTAGGACTAATCCACAGTTCTATTTATTTGGTGACATAGAAAATATTTAATAAAGTATCTGTTGTAGCCATTACGGGAAGTACTCATATACAGTAAGGTCAAATGTAACTGACCCTGGTTCTGTGAGGTTTGATATATGATATATGGTGTGGACAATCCTAGAAGAGACTGTTCTGAGTTGCAGGTCCACAACTTTTGACAAAATTAAAAGGTTAAACTTTATTTTGATGGTCCATTCTGTTGACTATAACTAATTTTGCAACTACATGTCAACTAACTCTCATTATAGTATTAGTAGACTGTTGGGTTAGGGTTAGAGTTAGCAGAATAAGTTGACATGTACTTGCAAAGTTATGCTTTATATTACTTATAGTCAGTAGAATGTGTGTCCGGGATATCTTCCAGGTTTTAAAGCTGTTTTTCTAAGTCTTTCAAAATTACCTTGAAAAAATCTATGCACTTAGTTAAAACTTCCATTTGCAGTAGATTACTTTCTTTGAGTTTTAATGATTTTAATTCTATTTCCGGTCAGAAATTAACTGAAAAAAGGCATTTTCGCACATTTCTGAATGGCGCACGTACAACCCTGACATTCAAAAATATTACTAAAGGGGTTCAGAGACGCTTGACAAAAGACTTGACTTACAGTACTCTTGGCCTTTAAAGATCTAAGATGTGTAATGTACATGTCTGCTTTCTGCAGCGCAATAGGCGGTATGGTATTTGCTATTGGTTGTAAGTTCATAGACGTTCACGTTTCTACCATAACCTTCAAGTGCATTGTTGAAATGTGAAGCTGTGAATGTAAAAAAAAAACTGTATAGCCTGAATGCACTGTAAGTCGCTTTGGATAAAAGTGTCTGCTAAATGTTAATGTAATTCCACGTATTTTATTCGTACATTGGAGCTTTTACTCACCACTGTGGCTAATTATTTTGTGCGTGTGTGTGTATATGTGTTTGTAATGTAACCTGAGGTTGTGGACAGAATTAGACACTGGCTGCTTTTTTAACTCTTGATTTGGGGGCATTGGCTTGGCTGCAGCTGGACCTAGAACAAAGGCCCTGAGCTTAAGCGTCTGTCATACAAGCAAGGGAATTGTGTGCTTTTCCTCATGACATTGTTTGTTCTCACTGGATTTTTTTTAATGCTTTGCCCAATTTAACACATTATTATTAGAAATCACCATGTCCATTTGAACCACGAGGATGGGTGCATGCTCAGATTTTTGATCCAAGTGGAATTTCAATGCAACTTTAATATTTTCATTTTTTTATTTTTTTATTTTTTTTTAAATGTCAGACTCACATTCATCTGTTAAATCAAACAGACCATGCTTTTAACACCACTAACTTGACAAATCACTTTGAAAGTGCTGCGAAATGTGCAATAAGCAATGCAATATTTTGCTGAAATGTCTCCACAGGGACATTTTTTTTCCCAGTGGCCCTCCCTTTAGTTTGCTTTATATTAATATTATATTACACTTTATTCACAATAATTCAATTCACTTCTACTGCATTTAGGAAAATGAGTAACTTTTAAATTTGATAGATACAGTAATTTAAATGATTATTATAATTAAACGATGTTTGTTGTTAGATGTTTGTCTAAAATGCTTATTCAAATGTGTAAATTTGGTCAGCCCAATCAAGTTGCACTTTCCACAGATCATTTGACTGCACAGTT
Organism: Cyprinus carpio; assembly: GCF_018340385.1. Taxonomy (NCBI): domain Eukaryota; kingdom Metazoa; phylum Chordata; class Actinopteri; order Cypriniformes; family Cyprinidae; genus Cyprinus; species Cyprinus carpio. Next base: position 18,681,663 of record NC_056604.1, read on the forward strand.
GCTCTTTTCCATGTAACAAAAATGCATGGTGATCCCTAATATTTGCAAACTGTACCAGTATTCAAACATATTTTACATGTATACGATGAAAACTACTATGTGTTTTAATTCTTTATGTCTTATCTTGCCAAATGCACCAAATCAGTCTTACTGCTTCAGATGGCCCCTCAAATAGGAAGAAGGGGACACACACACACACTTTTGAGTATATATAAAGCCAACTCATGCATGCCAGTCTGATTCAGTAAACTGTCATACATGTTCTCTGCTTGAGTGCCAAACATCAAACCAATAAAAGCACAGGTGCTACTGACCAAATGAGAGCACCGACCACACTGGAATAGGCATATGCGACGCATATAATCAGCCAAGAACAGTTTGGTTTTCCTAAGGTGTTACTTAAGGCACTGTGGGCTTCTGCACAGATAAGCAAACTGACAGGGTCTGGATCGGGTGGTATGTGATGGGTCTTTGTGCAGGGGGACTCATGCTTGTCACAAACTATTTGGAGCACTTGAACTGTGCTGATGTGGACTGAACTAAAGGCACAGTAGAAGATATCATTATCTGTGTAGGGAGCCGCTCTGAGTGCCTCAGATGGTCTATTCGGTTTATGCCATGATGTGGATTCAGCCAGGGAAGAGGCTGTGAGTCACAGACAGACTGTGTAAACTGCGGCAGACAGAATATAGACAGCGAACACCTGTGAAGGTGCGATATGTGTAAAATGTGTACTTCAAAAAAATAAATAAATAAAAAAGAGGCAAGACAGCAATTCTGTTCTACTACATTCTGTCATGGTTTGACTACAGCTTGCATAGTTTTGACATTATATTAACAAACATCTGAATGTGTTTATCCCTGTAGCTTCTGATCAGAAGGCTGTGTTTAGCTGATCACACTGTGCTTCAATTTAGAGACATTATTATACATGAAGTTGTTGTTGTTGTTGTTGTTGTTGTTTCTTGCTTATATTTAGCTTCTCTTTTTGTTGCCAGTTCAACATTTCACATATTTTGTCTGTTAATCTCTGAATATAAACATTTTACTCTTCTTGATGCGTGGATGAAGGATTGTTTAGATTCAAGGTCTGGGCGGTTCAGCTGATCAAAGTAACACAAGCTGCAAAGCATCTCATACCCTGTATATGTGATGACTGAAATTTTGTTGTATTACTTTAGAGATCAAACCTTCTTGCAGGTAAAACAAATAACAACACCTGCATTCCAGCCCAGTTTCGAGTGTGATTTGTCAACCTGGAGATGCAATCATGATGTGAGAATCTTTCACTTCAAAGTAAACACAATCAACAGATCCTGTAGAATTACACAGTTAAACCGATAATAGGGAACTATTTCTAGCACACCTGACCCATAAACATCATTTTTTTTTTTTTTTTTTTTTTTGGTAATTTAATGAAGTCAGGGTAATTCAGTGATATCAAATCAGAGTTATATTTGTCTTGAATAAATTATTTTATATTGACAGTTGTTTTTACTGTACACTTTAAATTACATTCCCATAGAATCATATTCTTCCTAACATGTAATTTAATTTCATTTGTATTACCTTGATAAATCCTATATAACAATTTTTATTTGCATAATATGAATTGAATGATTCAAAATATTAATTTAAAAGCCAATTTATTAAACATTAAAACAATTAAGTTTCAATTAATGAAAATTACAAATGTTTTCAATAGATAGAGAACAATTAATAAATCACAAAGATATATTTCATTTTAGGGTCTGACTGACTCTTTTAACATTTAGTAACACAATCAGTAAATTAAAAGTTTTTTTTTTTTTAACTAATACAAAATACAATGTGTGTTACTTGCTGTGTCATGTCTTTGTTTGATACATTTACTAGCTGTTTGTGAATTGTTTCAATGCTAAATTTGTTTTTCAGTGTGGCCAGCATATTTTAATATCAAGTACTTTATTTTTGCTGTCTGAATACGCAATTCAGATCAATATACGGTCAGTTACTACCTAGCACTGATCTGCCTTCACCGTGTGCTTTTATTAACAACTGAAACTATTTGACTCGAGAAAATCTAAGATCAAACAACAATGTTTGTGACTCTCCATTTTCCCTCTGGCTGTCAGATGAACTGTGCATACATTTTACTCCCAGAGATAACAAGAAGGTCAGAGACTGTAAATTGGAATTCATCAGAGTCCTTCCACATACACAAAGAGAGATAGGCAGCATCACAGGAGGTCCTGCATGTAGGAGCACATGCAGCAGCAACTGTGTACCTGACATGACCTTGTCTGTATCGGCTCTGCTGTGTGCAGTCCTGCAGAGGAGGACAGTTCAAGAGAGGATCACAGTTCTTTATCTGTTGAGGAGAGAGGGTGGGTGTTACAGCAGGTTGCATGATTATGACTTTTACAAGGAGTCTTAAAGTTTAAACCTCTGGAAAAAAGTGAGAGCAGCACTTCTAAATTAGGGAGAAGAGTGCAAGGTTATTACAATTCAGGAAGAGTTACAGAATGAGAGTTTTCTCAGTTTCTCATTTGGATATTTGACTAATTCTATCCTTGCTCCAGTACAGTTATGAGCATTAAACCCGGATCTCTCTCTGAACACGCTTAGCACAGCTTGAGGACATATGCTCTCTCTCCTCTAGTTACAAAGCTGGCCTGATGTTCACGTTAGATCATTTACCAGTATTGCAGAATCTGGTTTAAAACCACCATCATGGTCTCCTGCCAAATCGAATTCCTCTTATTTAAGAGAACCTGATTGCATTTTGCCTTTATGAAATTGCAAAATGATTATATTGGTCTGGTGCAGGACTGGTCAAGATGGCTTCATTCTGGAGTCAGAAAATACTATGCAGTGAAACATAAGATTAGCTTATGTCTGAAGTCATTTTTTTTTGTTCTATCTATTAATTTATTCAAGAAAAGTTTGGCATACTCTTTTATTATTGTTGTTGTTATTGTAAATGAAATAACTGAATGGACCCCTGCAGATGCTCATCTCTTAAAATATCAGGCTACTATACAGTACTTTGACAAGGAAATGTTGGCTCAGATTGTAAATATCATGTGGCATGACTCATCAAAAATTCTATTTATGAATTAATAATTAAGGACATTTTTTCTACATACTCTACCAATCAATAATTTGGGCTTTAAAATTTTTTTTTCTTCCTACTTATTTTTTTCATTTTCTTCATTTTCAGAATTAGCTCTCTGAGGCTCTGATAAAAACTACATTTTGAAACTACACTTTAAAATTAGAATACACTATAATTCAAAATTTGTTATTGTGATCTATTTTAAAATGCACTTTGTTTCTGTGACCACAAAGCTGAATTTTTAGCATCATTACTCCAGTCTTAAGTGTCACATTATCCTTCAGAAATCACTATAATATTCTGATTTGTTGCTCAGGAAACATTATTTATTATTATCAATATTGTAAACAGTTGTGCTGCTTCATATTATTGTGGAAACCATTCAAATAAATATTATTTTCAAGGTTCTCTGATGAATAGAAAGTTCAAGAGAACAAAATGTATAGAAATAGGTGTATTTGTAATTGTTATTTTTTAATAAATAAATAAATCTTGAGAAGTACTGTACGTTTTCAAGGTGAACAGGAAACTTTTTTTTTTTTTTACATCACATGCTAATTTGAAAAAGTGTTTGAAAACCACATGAATCCAACACGACAATAAATTGTACACTTCTAACAACTTGGAACTTGTATTAAACTAGATGGTTTTAAATTATTTTTTGTCTTGTTCTTGGATGTCATTGACCCATAAATGGATAGTTGACAAGGCCTCTATAAATGACTTTGGGGTGATGACAGGTCTACAGCTTAGACATGATTATATTTCTAAGAAATATGATACACATAGGAATACGGGTGTCTGTTTACACGCTCTCTATTTTATCTGCTTTCAAAAGCTTGTGTAACACAGATTTGATATCAAACCAAAGGCATTTTGAAAACATTCCTACTTATCTGCAGATTAAACTAACCCACTGATTCGGGAGGCCGCTAGCATCACTAACATTTCTGGCCTGCTAGCAGCTGTTCCAACATTAATATACAACAGATTATTCCCAGTGCACCGACTGCATTTTGGGAATTTCTCAATGAGCGTGCCTGCCTGTAAACAAGCTTTGCCATTAAGCTGAAAGTCCATTCGCACCCAAAAACACACCATAGACATAATAAAACTGATTCCCTACAAACACTGCAATACAGCCAGAAGGTGTTTTCTGCAACATCAAAGAACATCTACTTTCCCTCTTGGCGGTGTGTAATCTCCTTGTGAGTCTGCTGCCGTGGTCTAAATTTGGCTCGGTGGCTCACTAGACCCAACAGAGGCTTAATGGCACCAAATCGGTGGGATTCTTACCATGCTGAAATGAAGGACATTGGCCTAACCAAGGACGCTGCTAGCCTGACAGATTAGACACCAGAGGGAATGAAAAGAGACAGTAATTAACATCAAAAACCAGACGAACGATGACGCATCACGTCAAGACCAAGAACCAGCCATGCCAGCTTTAGCTTCTCATTGCTAGAATCTGTGAAAAGAGCAAAATCCCAGAGTGACAGCTGGCCCATCAGTCAGGCTGAATACATGGCACTTTTGCGACTGAACTCAGAAGACAACTCGAGTATTAGAAAAAGGGGCTTGACAGCAACATGTACATGTCTTCATCATCAACTTATAGTTGGGTCATTTTTCACCAGTCCATTGTCTTGTCTTTCAATAGAGCTGCTCTGTGATTAATGAGTGGTCTGGAATGTGTTCAGTCAGTGACATACAGTGAGACTATTATGCCAAGTGATCTATACGGTCTTTGATGAGCAGCTTTTCCTCCCACAACACTGGGAAATTCCATCTTATCTTATGAAATTTTAGGACATTAAGAGGGTATTTTAACATTATTATCTAATCCTTCAGCCAATGTTTGTTCTTGTGAACTTCTCTTCACTGTGATAGGAGTAATTGAACGATAACTTTAACAGTACACTGCATATGCTGCTTGCTGCTGGAGATGTTAATCTGAGCACACTCTCTCTAAAGAAACAGCACACTAGTGGCTTTTACTCGGCACCACTAAAACATTGCTCTAGTTCCCATTTCAAACTTGTCTAATCGATTTATCCAAGGATAAACTTTAAAATGTTCAACTGAAATTAATGACAGTTTATCATTGCTCATTAATTAATCACGTTTTGGTTGTATGTGGCCCCTGAAAGGAGTTGAATGTCCAAATTAAGGCTCTAAAATTGACAAAAACACATACTAAAACTGCTATATGTGCACTGTATTTGATAGTAAAAAAAAAAAATAAAAAAATAAAAAATGCTTTGATTGTATTAGTATAAGATAAAATATGATGCAGCTAAACACACTTTAGTGTTTTGTCTCATTCAAACTTCTAATAGTGTCTGAAGATTTGTGAGAGTTTAAGAGGAATCCTCTGAAGGGGAAAATGTCACAACATCGACATTTTGGTAGCACAAGATAAAAGTTGGCAGAGTGACACTTGCCTTAGGAGATTGCCCTGATCTGAGAGACAAAAATGGGATTTTCACTAAAAATACTTAGAAGTCTGTATTTGTTTTATCTAAACGCATATAAAATGGATGATTATACTACTTTAAAAGTCTTTTCTTAAGCTTGTGTTTCCATTGTACATACAGTATGGATTATAAATGGCATCAGTGAACAGACAGTGGTTTGCTGTCAAGATCCTTTGACCTTTGAGGTTAAGGAGATCACTGAAGGTGCCATACATGACAGACACACATATTACTATTTAGAGAGATACCCGTATGTGGGGGGTGGTAGCGGGGTATTTTATGGTATTTTTTATGGGGAGTAGTTTATGGTATTTTATTTTATTTATTTATTTTATTTTTTTTATTCAAGACAATGAAGGTATAATGTTTTGCACTGTATTGTTGGCCGATTGGTCCAATAAAATTGGGTAATGATGTCCCTTATTTGGACTCTTAGACTACAAGTGACTTTTATCCTCTACTCTCACCTCTTTCTTCTTTGTTTACCAGCCTAAAATGTCATTGAAAGAATCGATAGAAATTTTAAAAGCTATTATAACCCTAAAAGTGACTTAGAACTCAAGGAGGTCAGTAAGACCTGTTGAAAGCCATCCATTAACACTCAAATTTATCTCAATGGCAGCAGCTCAGCTGGTCCATGGCCCTCCAGACATACAGTATGCAGTTTGAAATATGACATCTTTTCTCCTAGGCACTCATTTCTGCCAGGTTTTTTTTTTTTTTTTAGCCAAAAAAATCTGGCCCATTATCTGAACCATACAGTAAATGCTACCTGACAAATGCATCTAGAGATACAGGATAGTGCCGGCATGACTATTGTGATTTGATGGCACCAAGAATGTTCTAAATAAATTCTTTCTAAAAATAAATTCAATAAATGTCCATTTCACATTATAAAAGATTATTAATTATCTACCTACAGGGCCTAACGGGGCCATGTTAAGCATTGAAACCTTGACTCCTTAGTATAATCAAACACTGCAGAGTCATCCAAGGAATAACAAACTATACTCTAGTATTTGGCCAGGGTTCACTGACTTGTGAAATCCCATTTTAGCGTAACCAGACCCTATAAACACCTGTTTCTAGAAATGCAGATATATTGTACATGACATCAGGTTCTCGTCTCCCTGCAATATTTAACATCAGATTTGCAGATAGCCTAATTATGATGTTTTCCCACACTGTGTGACTAATTATATGATACCAGATGATTACATGCATTAACTTGTGGTGGTGATGATGATGATGATGATGATGATGATGATGATGATGATGATGATGATGATATGACATCTCTCTAGAGACCTGTGGATCTTAAAACTCATGACATAAGTATCTGTTCCTAAATAACTTATCTTAACCCAGACTGAGGACCTTTAAAATCAGCCACAGATCAGCCTATCCAGGTGGAGAGACAATAAGTCCTTCTTAAATGCTCACAGATGGGTATCTTTCCATTTGTATAGTAGTTACACAATCACAAAAGCAGTTACTGACCTCTTGTCAAAAGTTGCATTTATCCTCTGCCCTAAAACTTATTAATTAGCCATAGTGTGTTGAGTCAGCTCGACTCCTTGTTTGTGAGCTCTTTGATTAACTCATCCGTCGCCGGGTCATTTAACATGTGGGCTGGAGCGCGTAACGGGGGCACGTGCGCTCGCTTATGCCTCGCTTCTCAGGAGCGCACTGCCTCCGCCAGAGACAGAAGTCCGTCCGCAGAGCAGCGCCGTCTGAAGTTTCTCACTGCCGTTGCTTGGGAATTCAATTTCGGAGATAAACGGGAGCGGAAATATCATATAGAGGAGCGTTGATTTAGTGAGCCAGACGTTTCAATTTTGCGTCCTTTGCGATAGTAGAACATCAGCATTGGGAAATATGCGTATGTCCACGCGAAACCACCACGAATAAACGGTTCCTACGGAAACCTGGGGTTTAGTTCCCTTCCTGAGCGGAATAGAGAACTTTTCCCTCTTTAAATGAGGCTTTGGATTATTTAGACGGGAAAAAGAATCATGGTCCGACAAACGCTGGATACAATTTGGGATTTTTAAGGTCATAGAGCGTTTAGAGCAGCATCGGTATTTTAAGAGGACTAAGCAGAATACAATCATTTGGAGGGAACATATGACAGCAGGAACGGCACCTTTTAACGCACGCGGACTCTCTATCAGAAACAGAAACATGTATATCTATATCTACGGCTTTCTGCTCTTTTTAGGTAAGTTTTTGTTTATATTAACAGCTTTTTGCGAGATTTAGTCTTTTTATTTAGACGAACTAAAAGCAAAATCTCCTCATGCTATTTAATTTAATTTGATCTTTAGGTTAATTTTATTTAAATTTACTTTCCTCCAGCGAATACGATAACGAAATTAAGGAATTACATTATATATCTGATACCATGATAGTTAATTCAGAAGTTATGTGAAATTATGGTGAGGTCAAGTTCGATAACGAGCAGAAAAACGACGATATTCATTCTACATCTCACGTTTTCATTTATGGAGATGGGAATTGAAGACATATGAACTCATCACTTCATGAAACTCGCATATTTAAATATGTGATAATTATGTAATGCAAGTAACATGAGCTGCGTTTCATTCCTTCTGAATGAAGGTAACTGATCACGTTATGTTATAGTTTTACTTGACGGCTAATTGTTATCTAATTAGTATCCTATAGGCCTAGTTCAAATCCCATTCATTAAGAGTCAGTGCATAGAAAATGACTCGCAGTATAGAAAAGGTGAGATTTATCAAGGTCACTTTGTAGATTTGTCACTGGCCATTGCACGCTGTCAAGACTTGATCCTTTCTGCGCACCATATGATGAAACTTAAGCTGAATATTTAAAGAATCTGCAGAACATATTAACCACCAATAAAACAAACAACCACCCAAATAATCAAAAAAAACATAATAATTCACAGCAACAATAATATTAATGATGATAAAAAACCTCACTACAACAGTAAATAATAATAATATATAATAATAAAATATAATGTAAAGTGTTATATAACTACTTTACAGATTTTCTTCTTTTCACATTTACATTCTTAGAGCATCTTACAGTATTTCTCAAGTGTTTTTATTTCCGAAAAATATGCAAAACATTCGTCAGTGATTCGTTGTCCAAGGGTGTGTCTGAATCTTGCATTCTGGTTCTGGTGTGCTCTGAACAGTTTTAAGAAAAAAAAAAGAAAAGAGATGGGTAAGTATACTGATGTATTTACACCTGTAGGTGTCACTGGTGGGTTGCACCTCCGTTATAATGATCCCATGACCAAAAAAAAAAACATTTTGCATACATGCACAAAAAATTCTCTGTTGCTCTCAAAGCACATAGAAAGAAATGTAAAAGGTTAATATTGTGAAAACAGCATTAATAAAGCATTAATATGAAGAAAGTATAAAGTGCATTTGCCAGATGCTATAATTAAATAAATTTTTAACATACTTACAAAAGACTGTTATTTACTGGTGACTCATGTCATGCTAATTAGAAGTCTTTTGTATGATGTATATGATATTTTACTCTTCAAGGCATGTTTTTTTCATACTTTTACACCATTCTGAGCTGTCAAGTGATCCTTGTGAGTCATTCAAATGCTTTCACAATCATCTGGTCATTGCCACTGGCTTGATGGTCTTTAAATTGCACTCTTTGGCTGTATTAGTCATCGACTAAAATAATATTTTATAATGAGAAAATGAAATTATACTGACTCATATCTCTATATATATTCATTTCACAGATAAAAATTATTTAAAAAACTATCATCCTATTACTCTTTAAAACAATAGTTCACAGTATAACAGTCAAAAAATAATTACAAATAAATAAATACCTGAACCTCCATTTCTCTCCACCCTTCTTCATAGATGAGCTTGTGTTCTCCATGTCGGGCTCTTCCGCTCTATCTGAGTCTGGGCACCAAGAGTCAATGGACTGTTTAAGAGCCACTGAGAAGTGTAACCAGGACCAAAAGTGCAGCCATCGCTTCAGGATCATGAGGCAGTGCCTGGCAGGCAAGGACAGGAACACCATGTTGGCCAGTAGGGATTGCCAGGTAGCCCTGGAAGTGTTGCAGGAGATGGCTCTGTTCGACTGCCGCTGCAAGAGGGGAATGAAGAAGGAAATGCAGTGTCTGCAGAGTTACTGGAGCATCAACATAGGCCTGACTGAAGGTAAGACCTCTCCATGGATAAACAGTCTGGTACATACACATGATTGATCCCAGAAAGGCAGTAGGGGAGATTGAGGCTAGTAGTCACACGTTAATATTTCTCAGAAGAGGTTTATTTCATGGTCATTTTCTGTATAGTCAATAACATCTTGCCTACATCAAAGCTATTGAACTGAACGGAACATTTCCAACTTTATTATTTATCCAACTTTAACAGACAAGGCATGTTGTCAGTTAGTAGCCTGTTATAGGGTTTTAAATAAATTGTTAAATACATAATTAAATGCATAAATAAATTCTCACTTGTTCATCTATTCCCTTATTATTTTATTTGTTTATTTATTCATCCAATCAATCATTTATTCATTAATTTATTTTTTTTGCACGTCCCGACAACTGCAACCCTGAAAATATTATGTGGAGGAAATGAATGAATGAATGAATACATTTATGAATGAATGAATTAACAAACAAATTAATGAATGGACATTGATAATAATAAGTAATACTTCTTAATATGTTCATGCTATCATGAAAATAAAATACATTTTGAAATACAATGACATTTATTTTGAATTGTATTATTGTATTTATATATATATATATATATATATATATATATATATATATATATATTATATATATATTATATATATATATTATATATATAGGAATTGTAAAATTATTCTAATTTCTCAATATTTTAAGATAGCTTCCAAATCCACTGCTAGAGAAAGCACATTTGTGAAGTTACTAATGTCCCCATATGACAACCAACCCCAGTCTCCCCTCTGTCACAGAGTGCGTAAAGCACATCACTATTCATATATACAGTGCAATTTGAGAAAAGTAGAATCCAGTGGCAGTGGATGGGATGTGCATTAGCTGGTAGTGCTGTCAGGCCCATGAATGAGAAAAAAACTGTCCTTGTGTACTGACATTACTCCTCGCTGGGGTAGCAGCCAGAAGTAATGCAGCGCAAGCGGGCACGGAAGGAGGGTGAGGATGCAGCATTGTGTTGTCATGTTGGCATGAGCTGAATATATATGACTTGATCAGCTTTGGCTAAACACCTCAATGTGATGCTGCCGCGATGCTCATTATTCAGTTCTAAAGCAAACACAATCCAGTTTGCATCTTTTTTAGTTTTGATATTCACTCAACATTACATTTTATGCTGGAATGTTATTTCTGATTTATAGTCAAGCTAGATTTTGATGCATGAGAGTGTTTCCAATATTCTCACTGATGCGTTTTCTCATGAATAAATTATGATTTCACTTTTATTTTTTCCTATGTCAAACTAACCATAGATTAGACAGCACTGCAGTAAGACTGCTTGGAAATCATTTTGGGCCTAAACAGAGGATTCATTCAATGCCAAGATGTAGCAGTCTGACTCAACTCACAGTTAGCTGAGCACACATTCACTGTGATGAACGCACAATGTGCTGTTCCCTCTGGTTATGTGAAATGCAACGCCACCAATTGATCTATTGCATTTGATCTAAAGCTGCATTACAAGAAACACTGCACTCTGAGTAGATATGCAGTTACCGGCACTTTTACAGAAAAAGAGTCATTCTGTTTTGGTAATATAGCTCATGTGCCCTGTGGCTATGGAATATTCTTTATGTCTGCACTCTGCACTGATCAAGCAGATGCAAACTGAACCGTGCCGAGTCAAACCGATTGATTGACCTCCTTTTGAGCAGTCGTGCATACAGTACCAACCCCCATGTGAGCAGAGCGCTCCAAGCTTATTGGGTTTACTCCCTCAATACTGTTAACAAGATGTTGTTATAGATTGTTTATGAGATGAAGATGCACCCCTTATTGCTTTGTTGTGCCCTGTTCTTGTCATATTCTATTACATCAGAGATCATATCCCAATGCAAGTTTAAAATACAAATCTAAGCTAAATCTTTTTGATGGGGATACGAAAATATTACATTATTACAATGAAAAATGTTTGTAAAATAACTTACACGTGTTTCATCTGGCAACACTGCACAATTAAATGCTTTAATTGTATTTATTTTTATTTCTACAATAAATAAAAATATAAAAAATAAAATAAATTATAAAATATTATAAAAATATATTTTATTTTTGAATGAAGTCTCTTATGCTCACCAAGACTGCATTTATTTGATTAATTTGACTGTGATTTATTATTACAATTTCAAACAAGTGTGTTAAACTTTTCTGTATTTTTTATAGAAAATTTTCAGCAGCCATCACACCAGTCTTCAATTTCACATGCTATTCAGAAATCATTCTAATTTTCTTATTATTTCTTATTATTCTCATTATTTCTTATTATCAGTGTTGAAACCTTGTTTTTTTTTTTTTTTAGGATAGTTTTATGAAAAGCAAGAGCTAAAGAACAGCATTTATTCGAAATTTAAAATTGAAATTTATTTGAAATAGAATGTTTTTTGTAACAGTGAAACTGTGATTTTGATCAATTGAATGCATCTTTGCTGAATTAAAGAATTAATTTCTTTAAAATAATTAGTGAACAATATAACAATGTTTAATTTTAGTTAAATTTTCTAAATTTGTTTAAATTGAGTTACCATTTTTTCAGAACCGATGCGATACTGACAATTCTGAGTATCAGCCGACACCGATCCAATCCGATACCAGCACAGTTTTTTAAAATCAATGTAGAATTTCTATACTTCTATGTGTTGACCTGATCGTCACTCTTTTGTGTGTTAATCACAATCTACTATATATAGACAACTTCATTTTAATGAAAAATAACAAATGAAAAAATATATAATAATAATCTATGACAAAAATACTATTATAAACTAGGTTAGTGGATATTCAGCAGCAAAAGATACTCTAGAAAACCATGGGTGCACAATAATTATATAAAATCTAATGAAATATTTATTTACAAATAAAAGTGAATAAGTCTAAAATATGGTAAAATGTTACACACTGCTCTTTGTATTGTTGTAAAATACATTCATGAAAAATCAATTATACACATTTATATAGAAATCTAAAAGACATTTCTTCTAAATGTACAGCACAGTAATAAAGGCAGCAACATATGATAGATAGGACAGAATAAGAAAGGCTATTAATAATCTTTGATTGTGCAGAAAAGTATTATAATACTAAAGGTGCCAATAGCGGCACAGAGCGCTTATGCGAATCCCATGTGCAGAATGATGCGTTTGAAACAACACGGAGTCACAATGCGGCTGTGCAGCCCTCTGAGTCCGCATAGAAAAGTTAGTACAACACACATGCTGCTCTCCTCATGTTCATCTTCAGTTCTCTCTTCACAGCAGTTCAGTCAGTGTACTGTTTGAGTAAATGAATTACTCCGGGATATTGCTTTATTTCCACTCAGAGGGAGTGTCAGCCACGTAAAAAAAGTTAATAATTTAAGTAAATTCAATAATTTACAGATTTTCAAAGAAGAACCGGTTAAATCGAATGCTTTGTTCGCGAACCATACATCACTAGTACAAAGGGAAGAGATACGTAGTGTATTAAATCTGTGCGTTAGTTTATTGAGCCTTTTCTTTGAACAGTTTGTAACCTCAGTTACTGAGCGCTCTTAAAGAGTGTTTAATCGTTTTGACTGTAGTAACCGAACGCGACACACAGTTTGATTGCTGAATGGAGGATGACAGACAGCCGCAGCAGAAAGAAGAGTTTAGGTGAACTTGAATTTAATGACTTCAATATTAATCTGTACCTCACATTGAACTATGGAACAGCTGCAGAATTGTTGAAATATAGTGCACGAAAACATTTTGGTGCTTTATAATGTTTTTGTGCCTTTTGTGGGGCTCAAAAATAACACAGAATAGTATACACAAAATATCGGATTTGGATCGTCTCGTCTGACCGATACTCGATACGCAGAAAATGCCATTATCGGAGCCGATACTGATCCTGAGTATCGGATCAATGCATCCCTAGCTACATTAGGTTACACCACTGAAGGGTCATTTTAGGTACAACAACTACATGTTTTCATAGTACTGTAGTTCACAAGAATCCAATCTTATAGGTTTGGTGATTTTATCTGTAGTTTGGAATTATTTAGATAAACAGTTTTGTTGTCCCACTTAAGAATGTACTCGCTGAGTGTTATCATTACAGCAGCTGATTTTCTGCTGAATATTTTTTTTTTTTTTGCCATGACTATATATAATATATATATATATATATATATATATATATATATATATATATTTTATTTATTTATTTTTTTTTGCCATGACTTCACAAGCACATTTCCCAGCAGGGCAAAGCAAGTAAAACATGCTGAAAATGCAGTCAGGTGCAGCATTATTCACAGGGGTGAATAAATGTAGTCTAAACCAGAGACATTATAAAAGGAAGGAAATTGACCACTTGTAGAAAAACTTATGGGAGAAATTTTGACACTTTCAATAATTTAACAAAATTTAATTCCTAAATCAAAATTTTTAACCTCAAAAAAAAAAGCTGCCTGGAGGAGGCTTTACCATAATCATCTATCTTTGAACAAACATATCAAAAAAAAAAATACACACACATCATTCATCACTCACTCATTTATTTATTTATTTATTATCACTCTCCATTTATCACTCTCCATTCATTACATCAAACCAACCCATCCATCCATCCATCCATCATTGTATCGGCTAAGCCTAAATAGGCATGACAACACTCTGTGCTGGCATAAAAAGGAAGTGTACTGTTTACCTTTGGGTCTGGAGAGCCGAATTAATTAGATTCTCCACCAACATCATAACAATAGATTAGATAGTTGACAAAGAGTAATTGCTTTCTGCTGTATGTGTGCAACAGTGAGGTGGAAAAGCAGTACAGAGGCATGACCTGATATGGAAATAGTATTAGATTTCATTTAAAGGCTCCAGTGTTTCAAGGCTGCGTATCCACTGTAGGATGAATATGTGTGAGCAGTTCAATGGTACTGGCAAAAACCTCCCTGTTGCTATGTAAGGTTATGCAAGCTCTGTTCTCTGCTTGTCTAGGGCTTATCATGAATACCTTGAATTCAAACACAAGGGAGTATGATGTTTGCATACAGAACAAGCTGTTCTAACTATCTCCAAATGGCATCACATAACTACTCAGTCAAGTGAAAGTTGTCTGTCAACATTCCCATTCATCTCAGCCATGGAAGTACTCATGAATTTGAAATTTTTGCTCATAGGCATGAAACTTTATGAGGCTAATTACTCTGAAGCAGGAAAATGGCATAATGACAGTGTTGATTAATTGATGGTGCCACAATTGAAATACAGTATATATATATACACTCACTGGCCACTTTATTAGGTACACCTTGCTAGTACCGGGTTGGACCCCCTTTTGCCTTCAGAACTGCCTTAATTCTTCGTGGCATAGATTCAACAAGGTGTTGGAAACAATCCTCAGAGATTTTGGTCCATATTGACATGATAGCATCACACAGTTGCTGCAGATTTGTCAGTTGCACATCCATGATGCGAATCTCCCGTTCAACCACATCCCAAAATTGCTCTATTGGATTAAGAAACCATTACTAAATAATTTGAGCTTTGTGACATGGTGCATTATCCTGCTGGAAGTAGCCAGTCCAGAATTTTGTCCAGAATTTTGTGACCTTAGCTAGCATGATGGATTGTAGCGCAGAAGATGGACTAGTAGCGTGGTAGAGGGCTCCAGAATTTTGTGACCTTAGCTAGCATGATGGATTGTAGCGTGGTAGAGGGCCTTATAGGTAAGTAAAAATATTATGTAAAATGATACGGAACTTAATAGATAGCCTGTAGAGACTGTAAAATTGGGGTAATATGATCATATTTTCTTGACCTGGTAAGGATTTTAGCCACTGCATTTTGGACTACCTGTAGCTTGTTTATTGAAGATACAGGACAACCACCTAGCCTAGCCTACAGTGCATTACAATACTATCGGTCCAGGTCTAGAGGTCATGAATGCATGAACTAGCTTTTTCTGCATCAGAAACATTAAATCATGTTTCGTAGCTTGGCAATGTTTCTAAGATGGAAGAATACTGTTTTTGTAACATGGGAAATATGATTTTCAAAAGACAAGTTGCAGTCTAATATAAAGATTTCTGACTGTAGAGGAAGTAACAGTACATCTGTCTAGTTGCAAATTGTAATCTACGAGATTCTGTGTACTGTTTTTTGGTCCAATAAGTAATATCTCTGTCTTATCCTAATTTAATATTATTTAAAAATGATTGTCCATTCAATCTTTTACATTTTTAACACATTCTGTTAGCTTAGATAATTTAGAAGTTTCATCTAGTCTTATTGAGATATTTAGTTGAGTATCATCAGCATAACAGTGGAAACTAATCCCATATTTTCTAATAATATTACCAAGGACCTTGGACAGATCCTTGTGGCACTCCATACTTTACTGGTGATAATTGAGATGACTCCCCGTTTAAATAAACAATGTGGTAGCGATCGGACAGGTAGGATCTAAACCATCTTAAAGCCTCCCCTTGAATACCCATATAGTTTTGTAATCGGTCAATGAAAATCTATGGTGTCGAACCCAACACTAAGATCAAGTAAAACCAGCAATGAGATACAGCCTTGGTCTGACACAAGAAGCAAGTCATTTGTATTTTAACAAGTGCAGTTTCTGTGCTATGGTGGGGTCTGAAACCTGACTGAAATTCTTCATAGAGATCTTTTTTTTTTTTTTTTTTTTTTGCAGGAAGGAGCACAATTGAGGAGACAATTTTTTCTAACATTTTAGACATAAACAGAAGATTGGAAATGGGTCTGCAATTTGCCAGTTCACTAGGATCTAGTTGTGGTTTCTTAATAAGAGGCTTAAAAACCGCCAGCTTGAATGCTAATTGATTTTGACACAAGCTCCCTTTTTACCAAAAACAAACACAAACAAATTAAAATTAACATAGACAAAAATAAAAAAAAAAAAAAACCACTAAAAAATAGAAAAGGCTTGTGATCTGAGTTTATACCTGAAGGAGATTGAGTCTTAAGATACAGATGAATAGGGTTGAGGGAGTTAGTAAGATAGTAGTACTGCTCTTCAAAGTTGAGAACTTAAGAGAGACTCTGCTAAATGGTACATTAAATTATTATATATTGTGACAAACTTACAGATGCTAGGAAGCTATAGAGAACTGAAGAAACAGTGAAGATTTAAAGTCAAATTAAAAAAAAAAAAAAATTTAAAAAAATTCTGCAGATTTACAGAAAATGCCAACCCGATCTCATGGTATTTTGAACATTTTTGACAAGGTGGCTAATTTGTACAAATTTGTAAGTCCTTAGTCATATGAATTAATTCGATTTGTGAAAAAATCATACAAATTTTATGAGGTGGCAAATTCCTAACCCCGCTCCTAAACTTAACCGCTACAGAAATCGTAAATTGTACAAATTTGTACGAATTAGCCATATCGTAAAATATGTGTGAATTACCTGTGAGATAGTGTTGAAAATGCTTGTTTCAATGTCACAATCAGAAAATATTCTGTCATTACCTGCAGATGAGTGTCAAAGTAATATTCCAATAATATACTGTAAGTTAATATGTGTTAAGGTAATGTCATGTAGTCAATTAAGCAAACACAACAATAGTGTTATAACAATTGTGCTCATAATGATTTCAATATAAGGATAATATTTGATCATTTTGAGTGTCATTCATGTTTACATGGAATTGCAGTCTAACAGTTTGTCAGGAAACTGTTTATCTGTCTTCCATTGTTTGGGCAAATAGATTAAAAAAAAAAAAAAAAAGATAACATTTATTGCAAAAAAAAAAAATGCATTTCAGTTTTAGGGAACTAGATTGATAAAAAAAGCTAAAAAGACATTGTGCATTATGCAATTCCAGAGGGCCTCAAAGGCTAAACTTTATGACATGAACATAATATGCATAATTTTTAAATGACATATACTGTACAGTTCTGGAAGAATTACATGACCATGTTCCAATTTCTTAATCATATTCCTTAGATCTTTTGTTTTTATGTTATGGAAGTTGACTTCTGTTAAATAAAAAATATAATAATAATAATAATAATATTAAATAAATAAATAAATAAATAAATAAATAACAGAATTTTCACTTAAAAAAAAAAAACAACCTTATTTAAATGTCAGCCTTAGACTTTATTTTATCCTGGTTCCCATGGATACTCTGGATTCTCTCCATATGTAATAAATACTCAAGGAGGTGGCATCACATCTTGTAAATGCAATGTCTTTAATTTCCTATAACCTGCTGTTCCAGAGTAATGGATCCATCACCACAGGGGACATCCAGGACTAGATGGAATGACATCTTATGTCTTCCTAAATATTGTTTATAAGATTAGCTACATTCTAATTCATTTTAAATTTCAATTTGAAAGTGAAAGATGAATGACTTTTGCTTCAAGGTCACTGTATTGAGAGTTTGACAGGTACCTGAGCAGGTGAATAAGATGTGAGTTTAGTAGCAAGGTTCAGCCACAAGTACTGAGCACACATTCAAGGTCAAGGATACCAGATTGCAATGGAAATGTAATGGCATAAGGTTCCCACAGTAACACTGCATTATTATTATTTTTTTTTTTATCAGCAGTCTTTATCTTGTTTTGAGTATCAGTATTGAAAAAATAATTTAAACAAAATCAATATGTATTAAGATATTGAGACCTGTGTTTAAACTCGCAATTCTGAGAATCTTGAGATATAAATTCACAATTGCAAGAAGAAAAAAAGTCATAGGTAAAAAGTCATGACCTTTTTTAATTTGTGGTGGAAATGGGCTTCCATAGAAAATAGATCTTAAATTAACAATACTTTAAACAACTGGTTAATTGTTTTTTCGTTCTTGTTCTAAGCATAAATCTCTTAAACTTTAATAAGCTTGATGCTTTAAATAAGAATAATAACAATTATATAAAAATAAAAATTGAAGAAATCTCAAAAATCTAAAATGAACACATATTTTTCTAGTTTTGCTGAGCTCTAAAATATTTAAAAGGCTAGAAATTGCTCTGTGTGAGTGCAGTATCTATAAAATGGTTCTTAAATATCCTTATCCATCATGATCCACTAAAAAAATCATGGAAATTCATTGATTAAAATGTATGGGAACCCTGACAGTTGGAGACTTGTGAGTTCAAACCCTAGAGGGTCTGTTGTTTTCCCAAATGTACCATAGCAAAAAAAAAAAAAATGCTGGCTCTCTGGAGCTATGATACTAACGCCAAGTGCAAAGTATCTTTCCTCAGAATCTAGCTATTAACTCTATGACTGATAGCAGCAGTCAAAGTCTATTACCTCCGTCATCCACTTTCATAAGGACAGGCTGGCCACAGGGAGGCGATAGGACGCCTCACCCCCACTTGCTCTATTTGTCCTCTGCTCCGTCCCTTCTGCCCCGACCCCCTCTCCCTCATCCACAGCCACTAAATCATCAGCGCTGGCCCTAGGGCAGCTCAATAGCTCTACACTGGATCACAGACGGTTTCTAAAATTGCCAACCAGCCAGGTGGACCCACATCCACACACACACAAACACCCTTCTTTTCCCTACAAACATTTCACTGTGTGTGTTTGTGTGGGTACAGCAGAGAAGAAATACGATGACAGGCACAGCACTTGTATCTTCTTGCGAATCCCTTTTTAATGATTTCCATTACTGTAAGTAGAGATGCAGCAATAAAGAACCTCAAGATTTAATGTTAAAACAGTCTGGGCGCTGGGCTGGGACTCAGAGCAGCTGGAGTGAAAATGCCAGGCTTTAGACTGGGGAAATACCTTGTGACTGTACAGCACTGTGCATCCAAAACCTTGGAATTATATATATATTAACCTTTTTTTTTAACACATATTTTATCACATAAGAGTATTTGATGTTATTATATTGATCTTGACCAATTGTTGCATTTGTGATCATAGTATCGAGTACTTTTGTGGGGCTTTAAATAAACACAGGAGCATGTCTATCTCAGACTCAACCTAAAATGTGTGTTACTCAATCGAGATACTATAATCAAAACCTAACAAAACATAAATAAATAAACACAAATAAACAATCAGCAATACAATCACCAGCATATCAAACTTCATATTATAACTAAAAAAAAACATAAAAAAAGCAGCATACAAAGAACAGGCCCCTGGTCTTTTCAGCAGGGTGGACAGAGACAAATCTCACACACCATTCATGAACATTTATGCCGTTTGGTGTAAAGCAGTTTTAAGGAACTACCTTAAAGGCAGCTGCAAAACAAATGCTCAGTAATGTACACTAGAGGTGTATTTAATGACTGAGACAACTGGAAGAACTTTATCCATCAAATCACCAAGAGTTGGACACGACTGAATGAATAAAACAAAGATAACGACAATAATATATACCCACCCGTGACCTCAACATAAAGATGAAATGGGAACTCTTCTTGTTTGCCAGTTAAGATTTCCTATTTCAGTTATGCCTTTTGGCACTTTCCATTTCAGAGAGGCTCCCTCCTGCTGTTCAATAGTCCCACTCATCTGGAATGATGTAGTTTGAGGAACAAATGCCACCACAACACGAGTGAACATAGTTGCCAGGCAAAAAGGACAAGCAATCTTGCTGGGAGGAATATAGGTTCACAGGTAGAGGATTCTTTTAGCTCCATTAAACTGGAAATGGATGTGCTCTTAGAAAATGTAATGAAAGAAAAAGGCAATTATTCTGCAATATACTGAGGGTTATTCTTCACCTCACTATGCAACTCCCATTTGATCAACTTTTTTTTTTCTTTTTCCCAAAAAGAATGTGGAATAAAACCCCCGAAAATGTTTAGTAAACAAATGAGAAATCAGTGCACGAACATGCTGCTCTGAAAGGAACATTGAAAACCAACTGAATTATACCTGCTAGCCAAATGTAGATGCTAGTAGGTGGCCTAATTATGATTTTGAATAGCTGAAATGTTTGTTGTTCTCTCTTTTTTTTATTTTATTTTTTATATGGCCCCATTATAAAAGGCTCAACCATGAGGTTATGCAGTTGTGGTGTTTGTATTTTGGCAGGTAACAATGTTAAACACTGGCTGTCAAGCATATCAAAGTTCAGAAAATTCTTGGTCTCACGGTGCAACAACTGTTTTGAGTTTTTAAAAACAACAGTAAATGCATCCAAATTTTTTACATTATTTACTCTTTCCAAAAGAACCATGTAAAATCAATTGTACATTGCGTGTCATGTTTTAGATTTTAGTTTTGAAGTAACCTTCTAAGGAAATACCTGCAATGCACATTTTTTAGATGAATACAAGAGCAACTCATGTAAACACTATCTACAGCACTGTTTTTTTTTTTTGTGATCAACTTTTTTTTATATATATATTAACAAAACAACATCCATCCAAACCAACAAACAAACAGGGAAGGGAGAGCAACAAACACATTATCAATAATTTACAATTTGAAAGAGAGAGAAATAAAAAAAACATGACATTGCCATTCCCCAAAATATCACAAAAAAAAAAAAGAAAAACATCAACATTCACAAATATACCCACATTAAGCTCCACCAATTTACTCCAACATTAACATACAACCACACCAAACAAACCCGAATCAAAAAGAATCCAAAATGTTTTTGCACACATGTTCGGAGTAAACCAGTTTTGTTTTATTGTCTCACTATCTACAGCACTGTTGAAGTAAAACATTATTTACTGAGAATACTTGTTTTGAAATTTGTAAGCGTTGGGTTTTTTTTTTTATTATTATTTTTTTTTTATTGTTTAAGTACTTTCACAATATTATTAATTTTTAATACACTATTGCATATAGAGCATGATTAAATATGCCCCAGAGTTGCATACTATAATGAAATGAAAATAAATAAAGCATGTTAATCAAGATGGTCATGATGTTCCTAACCCTCAATGTGGTCAAGTACTAATAAACAATATGCTAGTAATTTACATGTTAATAATAAACAACTAGAGAGAAAAACCAAAGAGAGAAAAAAAGAGTAAAATGAAAATGGAACCCAAATTAAGAGAAAGCATATGTGCCTACTGCAGCGTGTCATTTTGAAAGAATTTTACAGCATGAAATGGGAAGAGAAAGACAGGAAGAGAAAGGCACATAAACAGTGAGCATCTCAATTAGAAACTTGGACATTTTGGAAATTTGGACTATTTTGGTCTTGTTCCCGTGATCAAATAGCTTCTTTGTTTTCTTGTATTCCTGGTGTCTACAGTGAGCTAAGACATATCTTCTATAAATCCTGACTTGAGCCTGATTAATACCCCAGCTGTGAATGAATCGGGGTGGAGAAAAAAATGATCTCTGGGTCGAACAGGAGGAGCGGCCTGGTGAAATTAAATTAACTCAAACATGTCAGCCGCACAGAGACTGATTATTTTCTTTACCCTGCTCACAAATCTCTCAATTGCCTCTGTTTGCTGCAAACAGAAAAAGGGACACTGGGGTAAGATTCCAATTTAATCCTTATCTCTCTGGAATAATGTAAAGGCACTGGTATTGTTGAGGTAATTCATATAATAATCTATAATTTATTACTGAAAATAATGCAGTTTAACTAATCAAAGGTAAAGCAATACACATCGAAACAATGGCATAATTTTGGAAGTAGTTTGATGAATACACTTATGAAGTATTTCTACAATAATTAGTGTGATATTTTTAATGTGTATATATATATATATATATATATATATATATATATATATATATATATATATATATATATATCGGTCAATTTGTGATCGCGTTACGGGATGGTCGGGAGTTTCCCCCCAGGTTCGTTCGCCACCGGGTCCCCTCAAGCACGGGGCCCGGTGCGACCGCACCAGTTGCACCCTCCTAAGGACGGCCCTGATTGGGAAACACTATGCAATCCTTTGAAAAGACACTGCAATGCCTTACTCATGGTGAAGTATAACTCTGATTCATGAATACTTGTCTCAAAAGGCAGTGCACAATATGGTTAAGAACTATTGAGTATGAATTAATCACACAGATAATTTGAAGGTACTTTCAGCTGTGTTTATTGATGCAGGTCTTTAGTGTCGCTCTGTACTATGTGTTGCAGTGGAAATGTTGCGGATGCACTATTCCTCAAGAACTCTCTGATCTTTACCTCCTATTTACCATCTTGATTTCCCTAGAGGAGTCTTGGCTGAAGTGCCTAAATGCTCTTGATAAACAGAGGTTTGCTTCTTTAAATAATCTTCAGATTTTTAAAACACACAATAGGCATTAATGCAGCTGTAATAGTGGTCCTTTCAATCATCTCACTGGACTTTTCTGGTGTCTGTATTAATATAAGCTTACAAGTATCTTACAAGTGCAATTTAGAGAAAATTCTGCCTTGTCTTGTATGTTTAGTCAGCTCAGTTTAGTTGCTTCAGATCTTACCTTTTATCTATACTGTGCAGTCTGGGATTAAAAAAATAAAAAATAATTCAGATTTTTGTTCATGATTTAATGAGAGGATGTCATGCAATCTGTACATCTTTAAAGTTG
Source organism: Cyprinus carpio (assembly GCF_018340385.1). NCBI lineage: Eukaryota > Metazoa > Chordata > Actinopteri > Cypriniformes > Cyprinidae > Cyprinus > Cyprinus carpio. Next base: position 18,704,967 of record NC_056604.1, read on the forward strand.
GATAATTTTTTATGAATTTAGATGAATTTGCACCATAATATTGTCAAATTTGAGTAAAAAATCCTTCCTTAAAATTTGCTTTTAAATATTGAGGACATAATATAGACTTCAATTGCTATATAAAGCAAAATTTTTGTAACTATAATTATTGTAAGTGTAATTACTACTTTGTGCTTTCCAATAATACAAATATTATTATTAATAATAATAAAATATTTATTGTATTTAATAATAATATATCATATTTATAGCATATTGCAATTGATGCCAGTCCCTGCACAACATGTTCTCACATATTGACTCTTGGTCAGGACCCCTTGGCATCACTTTTTGATGCTTAGGATACTCCTTTAGCATCACTTTTTAATGCACAAGGGTACACTTTTAGCATCACTTTTAGACTTGCAGGGTACTCCATTGCTTTCAGTTGTTTGCCTCATGCGTCAGACCGAGACACATTTAATGGTTTGCATGCATTTGTAAAAATAGAAATCATTTTACACTTTCATAGATATTTTGGAGCACCTAACCCCACCAATTACCCACTTCTGAACAACATAAAGCAAGTAACAGGCAAATAAAAGTACAATCACATGTATTTATTGCAAAAACTGACCACAAAAAAGTAGTATAAAAGCATTACAAACAAGTCCTATTGCATTCCAAGTCCTCTGAAGCCAAACAATATATTTATGGAATATTTATTCTTCTTGAATGAATTGTCAATGTAGTTGTATCTGCCTGTTATATCCTGTGTTTTAAATTGACAAATGGTTAGGTTTAGGGGTAGGAGTTGGGTTATGTGCTCATAAATCTGTAAATAGTGTAATATAAATAAAACTGTTGTGACTGTTTACATTGAAAAATCACACCCCAACATATGCAATAATGGTAATATTAATACCCAAAATATAATTTAATCATGACGATAAATTTCCCAATGCCTTTCGTGTCTGCATAGTGATGCCAAAGATTTCTTATTTAAAGCAATGGAGGACCCTGAACATCAAAAATGATGCTAAAGGGTCCTGACCAAGCATCAATATGTGACGAGTTGGGAGTGAGAATGTGTTGCCCTGAAGGGCTGTTTTGCCAGTTTCAGCTCACTTTAGGGGACATTTTTATACTCTAGAGGAAACACACACACACACACAGGTTATGTAAATTCAGGAAATTTGTAAGTATCCTAACAGGATGTCTCTAAAATAAACCATTGGACATTGTGGATTGAATCTCAGTCTGTTTCTGTATCCTGTGTCTGTTTTGGAACTGGATCAAAGGCCTTGTTCAGTCAGGTTGATATTGAATGTCTTGGCTGATGCTTTAGAGACATTAGTGCTTGCTTTGCTTGAATTACTTGTTTCCTGCTGACCTAATGGAGTATTAACAGGATAGCCAGGGCTTATTAGACACAGTTTGTGCTCCAAACATCAGTGTTGTGAACAAAGCTGGTGGTGACAGCACTGAAGAGAAATGTGTTGCTCAAGGGTGGCGGTTGGAGTGTTAACTACGTTCTTATGCCAATGAAGTAGAAAAAAAGAAATGGATTACAGCTAAACATCCAAGGAACCAAGCAAATCTGTTGTTTTAGTATAAACTCATTACAGTATTTGTATGAAAAGGGTCGGCAGATTCTAATGGTGTGACATTATTTGAAAATGTTGTCAGGAGATATCGTAGAGGTCACACATGTTTTGAATGTCTAAGGATAATGGTGCGGTGTCCTCATTCTCTGGTCCTTCACAAACAGTTATACAAAAGCAATTATCCAGCATGCATCAGTGAAGCGTACCACACTGTGATTTAGCTGCAGATTGGGAGCTCTGCTGCTATCATCATTTTGTTCCGTTCTAAAAATTTCGCTCTCTGTATTTTTTACGACTAACTACACAGGTGAATCACCCTGTAGTTGAAGCCTGACTTCAAATATTAATTTTTGTGATAAGTCCTCTTTCAACAGAGCACCCGATTCTTGAGCTTACTTCCTCCATTATACTGTGCTCATCGATTATGTATTTATTTTTCACAGCAAAAAGACTGTGGTAGAATGTAGACTGTGGAGGAATGATTCTTTATGGTTATGGTCTTCCAACAAACATCCATCAAAGTGGTTGCTCCCTGTGCAGGAGAGATTTTATATATTCATCTTCATCACCTCAGGACTTGAGCCATTTTTTAATGGTTTAAAATACATGCAAAAAAATAAAGTCAAACAAAATCAAACTATCATCATCACAAGTAAAATAATACAAAATTAGAAATAAAGTCACCCAGGTTTGAACTATCATGAGGGTAAGTAGATGATGACAAGATTATCTGAAGTGAAGATTTATGCTACTGAATAGTTTCTTATAGAAATATAGAGATAAGAAACATCATTTTCAATTTTTGAAAATCATTTTTTTTTAAATAAATTGTTTTGCAGTAAAGTGATTACATGAAATGTATGCATTTATGTGTGTGTGTATATATATATATATATATATATATATATATATATATATATATATATATAATATATATATATATATATTATATATATTATATTATATATATATATATATTATTAACTCATACTTATCTAAAAAGGATGTATACATGTTTTTTACTTACATTCTGTAAATGTACACTCAATAGGAAATTTTGTTTTCCCCAAAGAAAGTAACCGAATAAATTTTTACTTTATATTAAATTATTCACCTACTACATGACATATTGGCATATTGGCATATATATATATATATATATATATATCTATATTATATATATATATATATCTATATATCTACAAATAACATTTGTGCATGTTTGTGCTTGATGTTTTGACATTTAAACAAACAGACAAGCAGGGCATATGCTTGTTGTGTGCTGCACTTGTCTGATCATCCATGCCTTTAAAATTAAGCACAGTAAACAGCTGTTCAATATGTTGAAGACTACACATCCTCCCTAGAAAAAAAAAACGAGACTGCTCACGAGACACTTTTTTATCCAAACATCAAAAATCTGAGAGTATTGGGTTTCCATCTCAAGTTTTCCGTCCTTTCTGGCCCTGTGAAAAAGAGATGTGCTAAATTTTATCGAATGTGCATTTGTAGTATACTTCAAATCTTAAAAGTATATATATATATATATATATATATATATATATATATATATATATATATATTATATATATATATAATATATAAGTATATATATTATATGTATATTGCTATATAAAAGTACTTGTCACTGCACTATTTTAAATGTACTTGCTTGCAGAAAATACATTTAATGTATATTAAATGTATTAAATTGCAACTTCATCATTACAAATGTGTAAATACAAATACATTAAAATACACAGCATCCAAGTGTTAATAAAAAAAACTTTAAAGTATATTTTAGTTTCGCTAACAGACAATTATGAAATTACACATTAATAAGTACTTAAGTCCTACTTAAGTGGGTAAATTACTAGGGCTGTCAAATGATTAATCACGAATAATCACATCCAAAATAAAAGTTTTGTTTACATAATATATGTGTGTATACTGTGTATATTTATTATGTATATATAAATACACACACATGCATGTATATATTTTAAGAAGAATATGTTATGTTTACTATATATTAAATATATTTATATATAATATAAAATATAAGAATATAAATATATAAATGTATATATATGTAAATATTTTCTAAATATATAATTTATTAGTGTGTATTTATATATACATAATAAATATACCCTGTACACATACATATATTATGTAAACAAAACTTTTATTTTGGATGTGATTAAACGTGATTAATCATTTGACAGCCCTAGAAATTACACATTAATAAGTACTTAAGTCCTACTTAAGTGGGTCAAAACAGCACTCAAAAGGTGAACTAATTGCATTTAATATAAATTTAAAGCTGCAGTATGCATTTTTATTATTTATTTATTTATTTATTTTGGTTGAAAATTGATAAACAGTTGGCTTTTTATGCTAAGCTAAAATTCTATCTGCAACTGAATGCCACCAAGCGCATTTATACTTTATGATAAATTATTTCAAAAACCAATGTCTTCTTAACAGAGAAAAAAAAAAAAAAAAAACCTTTGATACCAGGGGAAAGATGGATAAGTTTAGAATGATGTGAGAATTATTAGCTAATGTTGAGCAAGCAACAACTACTACATTTGCCCCATTCGCTCTTTTATGCCCACTAGCAGTGTTGAAGAAGAAATCCAAATCTGTAGTGGAATGCGTGTTAAAACCCCTGCCAAGATTGGCTGCGTGCAGCTGTGGAAGCCGAGAGCAGTTTGGCATCTCTCACCTGACGCTACAGTGAGACGCAGAGTGTTCTCTAGTACAAAACCATCAGACAACATTTGGCGGTTCAGCTGTCACCTCGGCAGTCCTGAGCTGGGCTTACTGACAAAAAGAGACAGACACATAACAGAGACAAAGAGACAGAACACAAGAAAGAGCGAGAGGGAGAAAGACACAAGGGGAAAAACAGAGACAGACTCCCTGTGGACTCAGGTAATAGGCTGTCTCTCCAAATGACCATCAGAGTTCACTTCACATTGCGATGATTGCAGGTGAAGGATCGGCAAAGAGAGAGCGAGGGAAAGATGGAGCTCTTATTCAGATTGAAATGTCACTCGGGAAAGGACATATGCTAATTCAGATGTTTTGTGCATTTAGTAAGTGCTATTTAAAACAGCTTCACACTGTGCTTTGTGTTGTCAAGTTCAAACATAACTATGCAGTCACAACAAAGAAGAAAAAATAAGAGTCCCAGAGGAAAAGCTGATCGCTTAGAGTTTGCTTTTTCACAGCTCAGGATATATAATGGAGTTCTCATGTAACACTAGATTATCAGCTTCTCCGATGCTTCTTGTAAAATTATGGGGAGAAATAAAAATAGACACAAATGAGACCAGTTGACATGCAGTAAGAGTAATCAGATATAAAATGAATGTGGAAAGTATAACTAATATCATTCATAGTTCACATAGTTTAGTTCATGATAAGTCCTCCGTTTGGTTAAAAACTTGGAAGTTTTCTTCAGAAATTCTAGACATGTGAAATTTCATTTTTTTTTTTTTTTAGGAGAAACATCAGATGAAAGCAGATATTAAGGAGATGATATCTGTGATTTTTCTTCCCTGTGGGATGTCGCTTACTCTTGTGGTTTCTGGAGTTTTAAAATCATTATTGGCATCCCTGACACAAATTATAAAAGGTCATCAGTCATTCATGCTCTGCTGATTTCTATGACTTTTTATGACCTTTCATGTCTATTATAATTTGGCTAAAAGTAACTGATTTTCCAACTTCAGACACCATTTTTAAATAATGCCAAGGCAAAGACCCTGCAGATCATGTTTAATTACAGTTATCTAAACAATTTTATACTAAAACAAAATTGTTGGTACGCCATTGTATTTTAAGTTTTAGGGTCAATGACATGACACCTTTTTGTCTGGATATATTAAATAATTTATACATTTTCTGATATACTAATGTTTTTCATTTCTGAATTAAAATTCATATATATATATATATATATATATATATATATATATATTATATATAGATATATAATATATATATATATATATATATATAATGTATTATTTGTCATTTTTTTTAATAATGACTAATATGTGTTTTCACAAAATAATGATTAATATGTGGCTACATAACGTGACATTTTTAGAGTCATTAAATTGAAAATTTTGAAATGTATTATTTGTCATTGACCCTTTAATATTTCACATTTTCAGTTTGACTGCAGTACTTTCTTGTGACTTTAAATGAGTAACTGGAATGACAAATCTGAATAGGTTTCCAATCCTTTTCAAACGTCTTTAAATGTATAACTTCTTTTGCTTTTTGACTTAATTGTACCAGACATTTTTTTTTTTTTTTTTTTTTTTTTTGTGGTCTGTTAACTTGGTCTGTTCATTTAGTTAGGATAATTCACGCCATGCTTTCTGTCTGGTCTAACTGCAGAGAGAGTCCTTGACACTTGGTCAGCAGGTGGAGTGATTTTTAATATGCACTGTTCCATGTTAGTGATCTAATGTGATTTAGGGACTGTCTGAAGACATATGCCATCTTGCATCACATCTCTACATGTGCACATGTCAACACATAGCCCATCCAGCTCAGAAACCACTGTGTGACAGTGGAGCTCACGGTATGATAAAATCAGACTGACACAGCTTAAATACTCCAATGATCCGCATTCCCCAACAGAAAAGAGGACCGGGTGCCCCCTGCTAGTATGCAGGTGTGTGAATCACATGGAATGATTGTGAATTTTAAATTCTGGATTAAAGCTCCCGAGAGAGACAGTCAGAAGGGAGAACCACAGGCAGAGGCTGGCTAATTTTTAATTTTGACAAGAGCAAGCTTCACACACTCATTGTTAAGGGTTTTCTCTGTCTCTCGAACTCAGTTCAAGAGTTACAGTGATTGCTTTGACAGATAGTATTCAAAAAATGTCCAGTAAAACAGAAAAGTTTGACTGAACTGGGTTCAGTTTAATATGCAGTTTACAAAGTTTTTGAGATATGGTTCTTTTGAAATTAATGGGCACATTTGATAGCAAACAGTAGCCATGAAATTACTTTAACATAATTGCATAATAAATACTTTTAAAGTAAAACCTGTTGCATACTCCGTCTTCATAGAACAAAAGAAAAAGAGAAATCACTCTCTGCTCTTTGCTGATTAATTTTGTAGCTTGAATAAAAATGAATTTATATTCAATTTACAGCTTATGTGAAGATTGTTTTAAGTTCACTTAAATTAAAAGTTGTTATATTTTTTAAAGCCCATTAAATGTTAAAAATAATGCCTTTCAATTATTCTGTAATTTTGAATGGCTATTAATGTCTAAAATTGAGGGGAAAATGCATTTATTAATACAGGCACGCAGGCACAGCGTATTGGCTACTTAGTAAAAAAGATGCCATTAAACATGTATTTAAAATATACCATCTCCATGTTGTTTCTACATTAATTTGGAGATTCAATATGAAATTATTACAATATAAATACATTATGTAATAGAGCAATTAATCATGATTAATTACAGACAAATGTTTTTAACTTAAAATTTGTAATTTAAATACATGACATAACTTTGAATAAAAACGAAATTAAAGTATATTTTAGTTTACCAAATTTTTTGTCCACACATTCAGCAGTACACCCGGGCAATTTTCAAAAGCTAGAGAAGTCATTATGAAATTGAATAAAAAGATGCATTTAAGTCTTAAATAACTGGGTCAGAAAGTTCAATTAATTGCATTTAACACATTTAATAAATTTAAACTGCTACATTTTTATTTAATTGTATTTAAAATTTAAGTAACATTTAACAATTAAGTATCTGAAAACATTACATCTGTTTCACACTTAATGTAACTTTTTTAAAAGACACGCATATAACGACACTACTTGTACTTGTTTCTAAAGTTTGCAGAAACGTATTGGTGCACAGTATGCTTATTGTCTGCATTAAATATTATAGGTGGGTCCTATTTCACATACTTTTGCACTATTGTATACCATTTGCATTATTGTACAGTGGTAGCAAAGGCGTAGTACCTGGATGATGTATTTCAGCAATGGGGGGAAAAGTGTGAAATGTTGGACACCCAATAGTAGTGTAGCTAAATGTGCTAAAGCTACCAGAAAAACATGAAGTGCATTTGAAACATCTTTTCCTGCAGATGGAAAAAGGCAACTGCTTTTGTGAGGTAAAAAATGTAGTTTTATATTTGGTATGACACTATCTTCAAAAATGTATACAGTCTAAGCATGTAACACTTTCCATTTTCAATGTGATGAATGAACTGTAAAAGCAATACTAGCTGAGATTATGGTTTTTGGCTCATTATTTTATCGGACAACATTTTTAAATTGGATTAAAATGCAAAACTCTCCCCGCTGATAATAGGATGCTCAATCAAAGCACTAAAATACAGCATAATTTGAGGTCATGTGACAACAATGTAGCATACAAATGCCATTTAGCAATGTAGTTTCATTGCAAATTAATGTCTACTGTTTTACACACTATTATCCAGAAAGAGGTTAAAAGTCAGCGGTCATACCATGAGTACTGTATGTACAATGCTAAACATGATTTTAATAGCCTGATTGTTTTTTTGTTTGTTGTTTTTAGGTGAGGACTTTTATGAGCATCTCCTTATGAACCCCTGACGCCCTCACCGACATTCAGATGCATTTCGCCTGGCGTTCAATCATCGCAGGTAAACACCAACATTTTTCATTACAATCTATTTTTTGTGTATACATGTATACATTCTTGCACTGCACTGTTTGTTGTTAATATTGGCTTTTTTTGACATTGCCCTCTTCTTATATGAAATCCAGCAATAAATTAATTATTATTATGTTCCAAGACCACTAAAAGAAGTTTTCTTTTCTCTCTAATTTTAGCTTTTAGCTGATTCCAAACTATGTACAAGGTGAAATGAAGATAATTAGCCCTTTTTTTTTTTTTTTTTTTTTTTTTTTTTCCTTTCAAGGAAAAAGAAACAGGAGCAGGTGATTATTCCAGTAAAATAAAAAACCACTCTCGGCATTTGTCACCTTGGCATGAGTTTAATGTTTAATTCACTGACAGCAGTCATTACAGACAGTAGAGGACAGAAATATTGCCTCCAATCCATTATCAGGGCCTCACAGAGCCTGGGACAACCAAAATAACTCATTTCTATTCAATTTGAAAAAAAAAAAATAGCCAGTGAATGACAAAATCTCATGTGCACTACAGAAAACATTGGATTCAACATGAGTTGTCAGATCAATCTCTTGCCAATTTGTTGCATAATACCATTTTTGTGTCTTGAAAGGCCTGCTGTGAGTAGCAGCTGAGGTTTAGAGTTTGCATATATTTCCTTTTTTCTCTTTATACAAATGAAATATAGCAGCTGGGAAATGTGGACACACAAACAGCAGCCTCCATTAGCTGCTGGTGTAAACATTAGGTGATCGTGTAATTCCACTAAAAGGTGAGTTAAGTATAGGGTGGCCATATGTGCCATTTATACGGGACACATCCTGGCCATGGTTTTTATTTTGCCTAAAACATCCAAAGTAGTTTGACCAATAACATGCAGGTATTGTACATGATCGACCAATCGTGGCACGTCCCACATGAGAAGGTGAAAATGATCAAAGTGATGCAAATACACACATGAGCTTGTCCGTTCGTTCGTTCATTCATTTGTTCATTCGTTTGACCTGAAGCTGCGCACCGATCATTGCATGACACCAAAGTACCGCGAGAGCGATTTGAAAGCATAAGGAGCCGTCTGCCCTGCTCTCTATAGGTCTCATGAAATAATGTCATACAACGATCGATCTGGACAGTGCAGACAGCCAGAACCTGGATATTTTGGGCAATATAGAAATAAAGGCAAGGGTGCGTCCCATAAAAACGGCCCGTATGGTCACCCTAGTTAAGTAGCATTTAACATCTTTGTTGCATAATTGTATGTATTGTTATGGTTATCACATCTTTAATTGAGTACATTTGACAACATAAGAGAGTAAAATGAGTTCTGGATAAATTGGAGACTGATTTAAAGGGATAGTTCACCCAAAAGTTAACATTCTATTATCATTTACTCACTGTCACACTTTTCCAAACCGTTTTTGGATTAAGTATTTCTTCATATCAAATCAAGACCTGTAATGAAACCTTTAAAATCCTTTCAGAAAAAAAAAGAGGTCCGAGATACGTCTCATTGCGTTTCACTCACAGCCCTTTCAGATTGAGATGGCACCTTTTGATTTGATGTGACAGTCCAAGTCATTATTCCAGACCAGCTGTGTCTGTTCATTTACTACAGAGGGTGAGAGGAACATGTGGACCGCAGCACTAACACTGACATATTGAGGGTAAAGCTGGGTAAAGCCCCTATACTCTCCCTGGCAGGAATCTCTCCCAATCTGGAAGTGGAACAGCCCTGTGTGCCATATTTAGGACCAGGCAACATCAATTGCCATCCCTTTGTGGTCCGTCTGCTGCGATACAAAGCCTTGGATTCATATAACACTGGCAGTGTTACTGATGTTTCTCTGTAGTTAGAAAGTTAATAGTATTGGCAAAGAAAAAACCTTAAACACACGGGGGAATTCAATACGAATTAATTGTGTGAAATTTTGTTAAAATTAACATTCTGAGATATGAAGTCAAATTACAAGAGACAACTGCAAGGTTTACAGTAATCACACTATGATTCACAATTGGAGTATTTAACAATCATTATTCTTTTATATGTAAAGTCATATTGAGATTTTGTGCATTAGTTTGATAAAATATTACAATCTCAGACAACAACCACCGCAATAACTTGAAAAACAAACAAAATATCAAGATATAAAGTTGCACTATGATTTATAGGTGCAATAACTTGAAAAACAAATTAACCATTGTGAGACACTTTGGTTTGTTTAAATCACGTTTTGAGATATTAAGTCAAATTACAAGAAATAAAGTTACAGTTGTAAGATATAGTTACATTATGATTTATAGTTACAATTACGTGAAAAAAAAAAACATAAAGAAAACGTGAGATATTAAGTCATGTTGAGATTTTACACATTGGTTTGTTTTAAAAACACATTCTGAGATATGAAGTCAAATTACAAGAAACAAGGTCACAACTGGGCCCCATTTTAAAAATCTTAGCACATGGTCTGAAGCGCATTGGCATAGTTGCACTTAGTGCATGTCTGAATTCACTTTTGGTAGTTTAACGATGAAAAAATGGTCGGTATGCCAGGCGCATGGTCCAAAATGTTGTACCTGTTCTCTTAATGAGTCATGGGTGTGTTTTGGCGTAACGTGCAATAAACCAATCAGACTCTCATCTCCCATTCCCTTTAAAAGCCTGTTGTGCTTGCGACATGGCAAATTCACTGTTTATATGGCGGAATTTGACTGAAGACTGAACACTTCTCCAGAGGCAACGGATCTGCTCGTGTGTGAGGTTAAAGCATACACAATAATAATTTTTTACATCATAATCCTTTCATGTTTAATATTTGGCATGTCTGTGTGCAGCTGTCCCTGTGTGTGTAATAAGCAGAGTTTACGCAGGTTGTGCACCCACTTTAGGCACGTATTACTAACACACCTTTTAAATAAATAAATAAATAAATAAATAAAAACACTGTGCCTTTGACTTTAGACCAGATTTTAGTTGGTCAATGGTGCAATCATTTTCAGTTGCCTCAAAATAGCAACTTTCCAACAATGCACCTGAACACCTGAAAGTGCATTTGCCATTTAAACAATGTGGTGCTGGACATGAAAATGATAACTGCATCAGGCTGAAACTAGCAAGAAACACTGATAAAGCCCATAAAGTTACATTGTGATTTATAGTCACAGTTGCATGAAAATAAATAAAAAAAATTGTAAAAAAACACATTGCGATTTTACACATTTTGAGATATTAAGTCAAATTACAAGAATTAAATTCTAAATTGTTAAATTTAAAGTCAGAGAAAGTCAATTGAGATTGAGAAATTACAAGTAAGAAAAAAATTAATTAACAATTGTGAATTTAATAAGTGTGAATTTTTGGGAAGGCACATTGAGATATAAAGTAACGATTAATAGAACTAATATTGCAGTTGCCTTATTTATTTGTAGTTACGTATTTATTTATTTTTAGCAGCCAGCAGAATCAGACTTCCGTATAATGAAATACTACTAAACAAATCAGATCAAGAGACTCATTTTTCAGTTGAATGTCCCACAATGCTTTGAATTATACATATTTGTTGTGTTGAATACACCTGTAAACATTCCCTTCGCAAAGGCCAACAGTTCAGGATCTCAGAGCGCCTCTGCTCGTTGTGGTTCACATTCTGTGTTCAATGTGATAGATATCTGGCCAGGGGTTGAAATCATATTTGTCTGCCTGAATATGACACAGTTTTTTTATGAAACATAACATAAAGACTATCTTCATGGGGTCATTTCAGGTGGCAATGAAGACTCTATTAACAGGAGAATCTTCTCTCCAGCTTGTTCACTTTTCTTTTTTCATGTATTTTTGACAAATCCCTCAAGCCTGGCAAGCAGAAAACACTTTCAGACAGAATCAGCCACTAGAAAAAAGAAAAGCAGATAAATAGAAGAATAGGAAAAAGAAAGTAGAATATAAATTAAATGTGAACCCTTTCAGGCACAGTGGTCTGTGAGGAATCGCCTATTATTTTTTTATCTTTAAAGTTTAAAATAGGAAACTTTCCATGTTGTGAAATTTTGTTTCTCTAAAGTTGGGCACACAGCCACTTTGGGCTTCTGAATAAATAAAATAAAATAATAGTTAAACTATTTCTGTATGTGTTATTTACAAAAACTTGTTGAACAATCAGAATTGATAAACTGATAAAATGTTGCATTTTTTATAAGTGAAATTAGGTGGTTATGTATATAACCACTGTGGATATACAAGAAATACCAAATCATATGACAAAATGGTGGTACTGTAAGCATTCTGTGTTTGATCAAAATTAGCATAGTCAAACAATTCTGATTTGTATGCCACAAACATTTGAAAGATATTTTCAGTCAATGCACAAAATATACTAATGTAGTGTTTTTAGACTAAGAAACCACTTCAAAAATGCCTGCATAATCAAATCCGACATCATGGATTTTAGTTTGACGGCTTGCCACCCATTCAACCCCATAAAAGTAAATTTTTGAAAGAAATTCAGTGACTGTGTCTGAAAGGGTAGTTGCAAAATAGCAGAAAAGAGATTATGGTGGCATAAGACCATAATCTCTGCAGGTTCAGAATAACACAGTCTTCTAGATTTACACTAGCTCCAGATCAAATCTTCTGTGCCAATAAAACAGTGTTCGGACTGACAGGTTGAACGATGGCAGTCTCTTTCATAACCATTCCTTCGCTTGCATTTAGTTGTCTCCATGTAGTGTTTATTTCCCTGCTCTGTGTTATAATGGAGGTCCACTCTTTATAGTCACTGACTGGCCGCCGACCATTACTGTTACAACAGGGCCCGAAGAAGTAGGCAATTAATAGTGGCGATAATAAAAGCGAGACTTTTATGAGCTTTCTGCTCATATTCAGAACATGCAGTGTCTAAGTGCACACATGCACACAAATACACACTCATATACTGTATGTGTGCAAAGGGAATTTGGGGCAATGCATGAGTGAAGATTGATGATTTTACTGATAATAAACTTTATGCATACTGGAAAATGGTTAAAACAAGAAGATTTAAATATTTGCCTTTTTTTTTGTTAGGTTTGTGGGGTTGCGATTGGTTGGATACTTTATGCAATTTTACATGTTAAATGCACCTTATAATTTTTTGGGATTCACTTTGGTCCATATCGCCCCCCGCATAAACTGGTTTTCTATTCTGAGTTCAACACTGGAAATGAGTGGGTGTATTTTGCCAGGCTAAGGTCCCCTAAGGGGAGATGAAGCGAATAGCTTACATGCAGTGATGCTCTGAGACAACATGCAGAGCCAATGATAGCACTGAGTTCCTCACACAAGCACCCTGGAAGTGAAAACTTTCTAAAGATTTTCTGGCTAAAAAATTAAAAAATACTATATGTTTCAGTTTCCTGCAGTTGCTCAAATGAACAAATGCTGACCTATCCAGCTTACAAAATGTTAAGTTTTAAAATCGGTATTTTTTTATTCTCTTTTTTTAATCTTTACATTACTAGTAGTGGAACAACTATGTTTGCATGTATTATGTCGATGGTATTTTTATTTTTTCATTCATTTTTTTTTTTATTTATTATTTTTTTAAAATTTATAATTAAGAAAACCATTAAGAACATCAGTATATCAGTGACAATATCACCAGTAAAGGTTTGTTTGTAAAAATAATAATAATAATAATAATCATAATAATAATTATAATAATAATAATAATAAAAATAATTCAAAGACTTAATATTACCCCAGTCAAAATACTTACATCTGATCAGATTATAATCCAATTATAACACTAAAATAATTTTGCTTTTTAAAAAAATCACAATGCTGTACACATTTAAATTTATCATATATATACTGTATATATAGAACTCTTTCCAACATGGTTAAAAATTGCCCATGTATTTTTTATTTGCATAAAGTTTTATATTACAGTAATAAATATTACTGTAATAAACCATTATTACAAATATTACAATAATATTATTACAGTTTTTAATTTTAATATTATTAAAATTAAAAAAGTTCCAATTAAAAATTACAATTTCTCTCACCATGCTCGACAAAGGCTACATATATTTGATCAAAAATACAGTAAAATAATAATATTATAATTTAATAGTAATTTAATAAATACTATTATAATATGTATAGTATTATTAAGGGGGTTATACTGTTACACAATTTATGTCTTTTAACATGGGAGTTCTTGACTATCATATTTAATGGTACATTTAAAATAATTAATATTTCATGACTAAAAAAAAGTCAATATTGATGACATGCATATTTTGTTTCAGAACAATTACATTTTATGAGAGCACAAGCGTTTCTGGACAAACTTGTGAAAACTGGTGAACGATTTTTTAGAGTGTAAAACATACCTTCAGCCACTGAGACCCAATTCCCTCTTTCTCGCCCCTCATCATCCCTTCAAAGGAAAAACACTGTTTAACACACCCAATGCAACCTTAGTTCAAGACATGTATAATCTGCCTCTCTTCTTTCTATTACCTTACGCATATATTGTTTCTTTTCCTTTTACTGCTGGCTATATTAACTGTACAAGCACATTTGAAAAGTCATACTTCACTGTTGCCTTTGTGCCCCTTCAAGGAGAATGTAATGAGACTTTGTTTACCATGTGGCATCCCTGTCAGTAGGGAATGAGATTATGTTGGGTTATACAACACAAGCCTGGATCATAGCCGCTGATTATTAAACCCACAACAAGACGGTGGCTTTGCAGTCCGTGCTGATGGCAAAAGTTTGAAAGTAAACAGGTTTTAGACTTCAGAAGTGTCCACACAGATTCAGATGAGTCACATAATTAGAAATAAAAAAAATCTAGATGTGTAGGGATAAAATAGCTCATTGCTGGTGAGAACTTTCAGCAGCAGTCAAAAAGTTCCTCTCCAATAATAATAATAAAAAAGACAGTTTTACTGAAAATTCACAGCAAACCACCTAATTCTGTACTTCATGCAACAGATGAAATCCATTTAAAAAACGCACATCTACTACATTTGTACCATCAGCAACACCTATACTGTTGGGAAACTCAGCCGTCCCATCAGTGAGAGAGTAATGTAAGAGGAAGTAGGACTAGATTTTATTAATGTCCTTGACTCTGTGTAGCCCTCCTTCTCTGCAAGATTCTTCAGAAGGATCCCAGTAGCATTTTACCAGGTATGCAGTGACTGAATTTTTTTTTTTTTAAACAGGTCCCTGTTCCCAATTTTGTGCTCTGCATCTGAGTACGTTTTGAGTTCGAGAACTAGCACAGAAGACTGTTATCTAGGAACAGTTTGCAAATAAGAGTAGTTTCACAAAAAAAGAAAACATTTACACAGTTTTTTTCATGGCATGGCAGCAAATAAATTAATAAACACAAAATAACTTTTTTAGTGTAGCACATATTGACATATATTGGTGACACTTTACAATAATGTTCTGTTTTGTTAAACATTATTTCATTAGTTTAACAGGAAAAATATTTAAAGCATTTATTAATCTTACTTACAATAGTCTCAGTACTAATACGTTTAATAAAAAGTTGTATTATATTTAATATTTTAATGTATCTGACCTAACATGAACATTGAATAAGCTACATTTTTAGATCAGTAAACCAAGGTTAATAAATACTGTTAAAAAATATGGGATTCGTTAAGGAATAGCTCATTTTAACATGAAAGTTTGCTGAGATGTTCAAGATGTTTATGAGTTTATTTCTTCATTTGAACAAATTTGGAGAAATTTAGTATTTTATCACTTGCTCAACAATTGATCCTCTATAGTGAACTCATATTTAGCCTAAAGCAACGATTTGGAACAGTTTCTCGCAAAGTGATCTTAATGACAGAGTTTGTGTATTACAAACCCACAACTTACCTTGAATGTGGAGTTATTGGGTGTCCTTGTATGCAGGCTATTTGCAGCTTTTATTTCTGGTGGCACCCAATTGAGCCCGATTTTAGAATAACAATATGTTAAGCTAAATTTTCTATTACAATGCCAGAATTTCTCGCCAAAGCTAGTTAAGATTAAAGAACGCTCTCCACATCTTTGATGGCCGAAAATTTCCATTTTTGGGTGAACTGGTTCCCCTTACTTGCATTGACGTCATGTTAACTAATTTGGACCATATTAGTAAAGTGGTGATTCCAGCATTTTTCGAATTGTATAATTTTTTTTTTTAAAAGCCCTTTTCAATTCCTCAGGTCAAAAAGCGTGTCGGAAGAAATGGTAATAAAAAGCATATTTGAGGTTTTCTGTTGTGCAGGTTTTTTTTACTAATATTATAATGAAACCTCAGGGACTCCGTTCTGTACCGCAGACTGAAAAGTTTTGGATCTCTCTTTCTATCGCTTCATCGTGTCTCTTCCTCTCTCGCTCTCTCCCAATAGTTATTATTAATAGAAGGACGATAAATAGAGTAATGAGAAGTAAAGAAAGGCCTCACCATTTCTCCTCGCAGCGACCACAGTAGAAGCTAAAGACGTTCTAGACCTAGCTCCACGCACCTCAGCAATAGATTGACATCTAACTGGTGCGGCACTTGTCCTAAATGGCCAATCAACACATGCAGTGCCAAGGAGCTGTGAATAACCCAGACTGAAACATGCTGTCCCTTGCAGAGCCGTCCAGTACACAAACGAGCAAATTTTTCACACACGATTATCTGCCTTTGACAGTGATAAGAATGCAACTATAACAACTGTTAAAAGATTAATGGCGTATGTTTTTTTTTTCAAGACTAAAATTACGGATTTTTAGGTCTTTCTCACTTTTAAATGTTCATGTTTAATTTTATTTGTTTGTACTTTTCCGTTTAGTTTTGTAATTAATTTGTTTTAATTTACTAGCAGTTTGTTGAGTACAAACCGTTTTAAAAAGTACAGTCGACACCAGTGTAATAGATACATTTGCTACGCACATTACATAAACCCTATGAATATACCTTATAAACTCACACTAGCTTACGCTCATCAAATTTACTGGTTATCATACAATACATTGATCAAACCTGTGCACTACAGCATGGTTATATTGGGTCACACAAAATTTGTTTACAGGCTGTGGCCCCAGCCAGATTTCTTGCTGAGTGGAAGATCAAGAAAGAAACAAAATACGAACCTCTGTTTTGATTTCCTTTGTCGCTTTCCCTTTTTGTTTATCCTGACTGGAGTTTTTGTGACTCAAATTTGTCCTCACGCAGAATGTCCCGCCGAGGTTTATGTTTCTCTATTTCTGCTTAATTCAGTGTGTTATTTGATTTGAATTTAAGAAGACCTTTTCGTTGATTTCAGACTTGCACAACTTTTGTTTTTGGACTTTGAGCCACATGAGAATCCCTGTCTATAAAATGTTGCAAGATATCTGAACATCTCCCAGTAGTGTTTTGCCTGATCGCTGCTTCTTGATTTGGCTCTAGCCCTATCTTTAACCAAACACAATGTTTGTGTCACATGGCGCTTGGGTATCGCAGTCTTGGCTGTTGCAATCCTCCTGACCTCCCAGACCCTACTGGACCTTTTTTTTATTTTTTAATGGTACATTCTCACCCACCACAGTGTCATACCTACACTTTAAGGCTGCTGCCTCCACTGTGTTTTACACACCTAAAATTGCTCGCTCACAACACCCTTCACAAGACTCACACACACTGGACAAAAAGAGCTTGAGGAACTACTGAATCAAATTTAGAAACACTCTAAAACCACACACAGTCTTTTTAGATCCGTGTAAACCTTGGCGTGCCATGCGACTTCAGATCTTTTGCAAAGGCTTTTGGTCGACTGAGGCTAAGAACGTTTTAAAAAGGGTCTTATTATAAATGGAAAATGCAAGATTGCCACCAATTACCCTCTCAGAAAACAGGTACCAAAGCTGTCACTTGGTACGTACCTTTTCAAAAGGTACGACTTTTGTAACCGCTTAGGTACTAATATATGAAGTTTACGTCCTACTATGTAGCTTTATAAGTAGCCAATAATGGACTCTTTTAGGTACAAAAGATGTGCCTCTTTGAAAAGGTAACGGCGCTCCCGCAATGACCAAATTTTTTGTACTTTTGTTTCTGAGGAAGGTGTACAGTACATACCTGTCTTTTAGTACTCGTTGTCATCTGCCACTCTAAATCGCCACCACAGATTCCGTCATGCAAATAAATCTTCTTAGTTGGCTAGATTTTGGTTACTGTATTCGTTTGTCTGGGAAACCAAAATATATAAAGAGTGCCCTAGTGATGCATAGATTCCCTTTTTAACATGTTGAACATGGATTGTGTGTTGGGATTTTGGTGTACACAACCACCAGTATGATGATAATCACACTCTGCTCTACCTTTATTTTAGTTCTCACTACTAATAAGACGTTCTCATCTCCAGGACCCATCACTATGAATAGCGGAAAGTGCAGTGGCGGTTTTCAGCCCTCACAGATGGTTATCTTCATGGTAGAGCGCCATTTAAAGAGCAGCATTTAAGTCCACGAATTTCAATCGTCTATTACTCTTCCTTACCAGCTACTAAAACAAATATTCCTTATACATTCTTATGCATTTACTTGTGTTTCTTTTGTTTTTACATAAAACCTTCTAATGTAATTTGGACAGGTTCAGTGCAATAATAGGATTATGAAACTCATTCTTCCCCTCCGCAAGTCTAGTGCTCCATCGGCACGGCTCAGGTAGCGCTCCTCTTCTGTGCTGTGTGTCTTTTCGGGTGGTATGTGGTGCTCTCAGAAGACCTATATCAAACGTTTAAACTAATATGGCTTTTAAAATTGCCTGATTTCCGTGGCAATATACCATTCTATAATCTAATACCAAAACAGGGTTTTTTTTTTTTTTACTAGTGTTTTTCTTTTGGCTTTTTCTTTTGTTTTTTTTTTTTTTTTTAGCAGAGTATCTGAGAGGTACAAGCTGTAAAGGCACAGCTCTATTTCGGAAAAGGGTGTGGGGAGTAAGCAGCTCATTTTCACGTTTAAATAGACCATGTTTCTGCTCCTCAACTCCAAAACGGTAGTACCTTCAAAATTATATAAGGTGAGTAGTTTTTGGGGATCTTGAGCTGAAACTTCACAGACACATTCTGGGGACACCTGAGACTTATTACATCGTGTAGGTGCATAATACACTAGGTGCCCTTTCTACAACAAAAACCTTATAAACAAGTATATATTATCGCTTTGGACTAGCGATGATAATTTTTTGTGGTGGTGGTTGTAGTTTTCACATTTTATATTTCAATTTCGAGACATACAGCAGTAAAATGTAAATATGTAGTTTTTTGGTCCTCATTGAGTGAAAAACTGGTTTAAGCCTAAAAAAGTTCAGGAGTGAGGTTTACCAGAGATAGAGGCTTCACTTGGCTTTTATCTGATATTGAAATGATACTAATGGAGGAGTCCTCTCCTGTATTTAACTGTAGTGATACTTGGATCTAGATTGCATTCATGTGGTTTATTTCATGATAAACATATCGGACGAGATCCTTTTATTTGCATTACTGCAGGGATTCCGAAGTTGAAATCAATGAGTCCAGATCTCCATGAAGTATATTATAAAATCTGGTAACAAAGATTAGGCCTCTTCATGAGGAAGGATGTGTGTTGATGTAAGTGTAAATTTCCATGGCTTATTAATGAAAAAGGATCTGAAACCTGGCATTTATTAATCATCACTTTGTAAATACCCAACCCTCTGAGGCAATGATGTCGTCTCTGAAACCAAAATACCCCCTACAACCATCAAGATAGTAGTAAATCACTCATTCTCAAAATAATCTTCCAAAGGAACTTCCATAAAAGGCCCTAATGTTTCTCTACAACTCCTATCTTCCATACCACACGTTAAATTATAATATACTGGCCTACTCCCTTTTTATTTACATGAATAGTAGATTTTCCGCTCATTTAAGGTAAACAGTTTTCGACATGTAGTTCCTTAGCACGTTATTCATAGTAACACAAACCCGTTCTGAATTAATTAATCTTTCATTCTCCACAAGGCGGTCTGATAAACCATCTGTTCTCAAAGGTATAACAACAGCCCCCTGGGTTTTATTAGTTTCTCTCGCTACCGGTCTCCCTCTCCAATCAATCACCAGAGATGGAGGCTGGAGACTCACCGTAGGGCCAACCTATCAATGCCGTACCTCCATAACACTTTTAGCGGTCCCAGAACTGCCCCCACCGTCATCCAGCTGATATTTCCCCCAATCCCCTGGAACGCTTACATTCGGCTGCCTGCAAGGGCAATACTTACAGACGGCACATAGCTTGGTTTCCAGGAGCCCTTTTTCCCACCATTTCCCACTTTTTCTTTATCTTGAATGTGACTTATCAGTCATTTTGCACTGTACACTATTACAGTATATACGGGTATACACACCACTTGAGCGATCAGTAATGCTTAGTTTATCATTTAGGGTGTTTAGGCAATACATTAGCCCAGCTATAAGTCACTAGCATGGGTACATCTAATGCATTCGGCAGCCATTCTTGTTTCAGGACCTCTTCCGCAAAGGTCAGGATTCCTCGGATTGTCCACAGCAAAAGTGCAGATTACTAGGGGGAGCTTGTGATTAACCTCCACATTTTCTGGACAGCATGACTTTTGAGGGCTATTTTTGAGATATTGTTAAATTATTTACCTCTGTTCGACTCGGGGTTGACAGATTTCAGCAATAATAAACAATATTTCTGAAATGAGAACCCCATGACCACAGTAATACTTTGTAAACATATCATGGGTGAGAAAAACGTTTCCCCGCCCTAACAGTGAGATTCCTGGTAGATGTTGGAACCTCTAGACAGAGGTGTTTGCGGCGAATAGTGTTGCGTTTGGAAATCATCGATTTGTCAGCAACACTTTGGGAGCGAATAAAATGAAATCAGAAAATCTTCATTCAGCAAAGGACTGCATTAAATTGAAATAAAAACAAAGTCAGTAAAGACAGTTATATAATCGAGATTACAAAAGCATGTAGAGTCAAAATAAATTGCGGTTCGTTTGAAACGTCCATGTTCAAAACTTCAAAGTTCTGTCCTATAAAAAAGGTATCATGCCTTCTAAGAAGCTATGAACACACTTTTTCAGCATTGAAAATCATAATAAGCATTAATATTTAGTAAGCAGTTAATAATAACGGTGATATTCACTGGAGCCAAAATCCACAAGTTAGAATGAGTTTCTGAAGGATCATGTGAACACTGGAGGACTGTGGACCGGGGCTTATGACTGCTGAAAAGTTCAGGTTTGAATACCCCTGATAGTTATCTCTATATATATATCTATGATAATATATAGTAATATATAATATCATAGTCCAAGTAGAAACGGGTTATTTGGGTAAATTGCACATATCTAAAGTTGAAAATATAATATAAATATAGTATTTTTATTAAAAAACGGTTTAACTATATGTTTTTATCAAAATACATGGCAGCCTTGTTGGGCATAAGAATACTTTTCTTTTAAAAACAATGGATAAAAAATGCAATTTGTTTGTGGTGTATGTGTGCAATGTTTCGTGTTCTTTATGAGGACACAAATTTGTATAATGACATGGATGATGACGATCAGTATACACAACATGAAAGGGGATTTTTAGGGGACACTTTCGGTGTTTCAAAAGGGCCCTAGGAAATCATAGAGAATGATTTTTTTTTGTCATTTTATTTTTTTTAACTCTAGAAATGCAAGTTTCCTGTATGAGGTAGGTTTAAGGGTGTAGGTGCTATAGAAAAATACAGTTTGTACAGTATAACAAACCATAATGCCTATGGAGAAGCCCCGTAAGCCATAAAAACCAATGTGTGTGTTTGGTTGTGGTGGGTGTGTGTGTCTGTGTAGTGTGTGTGTTTGACACTACATTATAAGGGCCAGTTAATACATGAAGCGTAGTCAGGTTAAGATCAAGCTAGTCCCTCCATAATAGACATCCAGTTGTCCCATCAATTCACACTGCGAATAAACCTTTCTTAGTATTAAAAATGGATAAATGGTTAGAGTGTAGTGTATGGTTAGAGTCAGTAAATATAAGTCACATCACTCATATAAATTAAAAAAAAAACCTTCTTTCCGGCTTATGGAAAGTCATCATAAATCGAACGTGCACCAACTCTTGTGTGTTGTGTGTATTCAGAGTCGCCACTGACTTGGAAATCGATCTAAAATTCATTGTTGTTCTGGAGTTTTCCTATTCATCTGTCAGGAGAGTAATGTGGACAGTGCATGCTCATGTTCCGCTTTTTTCCTATGCGACACCCACTCTCATTCCCCTCTCGCTTTCTTTATTCCATCCTCACAAACAACCCTTGCGTTCGATCATACTTATCTGTTTCCCGCGCTCCTCTCGTAGCATACTTCGGGCACAAGTAAATGCCATCCACACTGCGCAGATCCAAGCCGCCATGCAACCCTGTCTGGACGCCACCAAAGCTGCACCCTGATGAACACGCCAAGCGCCAGCGCTCCAACTATCTCCAACCTGCCACCCCGTGCGCAGACCCAGGGCCCACAGCCCTCACAGCCTCCAGTCGCGGGACAGCTGCAACAGAAAGCGCTGCCACAAGGCCTTGTCGTCCGTTCTTTGAGCCGTGTTGCGCTGACTTCATAATACAGCTTCACTGGGCTGCTCTTCTGCTCCTGTAAGGAACCAGGCCTGTGCTGACAGGAAGAGACCAGACCATTGTCACCCTCCTGCTCCTATCAGGAGCAAAGACTAAGCCCAGCTTGTCTTCAGCTGCGCAGCACTTGCCGTCTTGATATTGCACTGCAGGTAGGAAAGCTTTGTTTCATGGTAGTCCCCTAATTAAATTGACAGTTTATTCATTTACTATATGCTTTTATCTCAAACCACTTACCATAGCTATCAAAACAAGCGATTCATCTTAAGAAGGCCGTAACATATTAAGTTACAGGTTCCCTACATCTGTAACTCTTGAATCGTTATTTATAACCACTGCTTTCCCACCAATGTCGCCCGATTGGAAACAGCAACTACAAACTTATACAGAGAAATTCCCTTGGGATCTCGGGTTATATTGATAGTTCATCCAAAATGAATTTTCAATGTCACATTGAATTAACTTAATATCCTTCCAAATCCGAATGACGTTCTTTCTTCTGTAGAACACAAAAAGAGAACATGCTATTTGCTCTTTTACATGCAATTACAATGAATGAGGACAGATGAATTTTAAGCTTAAAAAAGACATAAAAGCAACATAGAAACATAAAAGTTTACATTTACATTTTAAATGTATTTTAAAAGTACACTGAACATGATTTACAATTTTATCTCAGGAATTTCACAAACAATTACAAAATGCTAAGCAATACATTTGAAGCAGAAAACCTGGGATAGTATTTTTTTGTAACACCAATATCTTTGTTGTATTTATGCAGAAATATATTTTACAGTCTAGCACAACTTGTGTGCCATATTTGATATTATATATTATAAGTATCATAAGTATCTTAGTATTATATAAGTGTTACCAGTAGTCCTTATTCACTGAAAATCTTTTTTTTTTCATACGGCTTCATAAGATGGCTTACAATTTGCGTTCTTTTTTATATTTGGTGCTTTTGTTTTCTTTTTGGAGCTTGAAAGCTCCAGATTCTTTTCTTAACCTTCAAAAGAAACAACACCGCCACAATACGATTATTATAAAATATCAACCTCTGTTCTTTCACATAACACAGCTGTATTGACTTATAGAAGATTTTGGAATAAAGACACTTTAGAGACATCCCCAGTCCTTATTCACTTTCATGATATTAAAAAGATTGTCCAAGATATATGTGCAAAACAACTGCCCTCTTAGGTTTTAAGGACGAAAGAAAGCCATATGTGCGTGGAAGTCTTTTTGATGAACTGTTTCTTTAAGTGCTTTGCTCAGGGGCTTTAGTAGTAATCAATTGTCCAGAGTCCGTGTGTTGTCTCTTATTTGCTGAAAACCCGCAACCTTTCATTAACTCTCTGGACCTTACCATTACAACCCCCAAAAATATACAATACATGGAATACCTGTTTCAATCGAATGTAAGTTTATATTTGATGTTTTGCTTAAGCTACCTTTGCACTCATTTTTCTCATTTAATTTTAAGGTTATACAAAATGCATTTAATGTTGTTTTGAAATTAAAGCCTCTTTTTCCCTCCAAAATTTTCATTGTGCCTTGACCCTTTGCCAAAAAAAATTGCAGCATTTTAAAAACCTTCTATTAAACGAAGAGATTTTGTTTAATTGACAATACAGTGTTTAAATTGGGCTGAACCGAAATTGACATCATTTAGGGTTTTTCCCCTGTGATTTAACACCCAAAACCATTTTTTTAACAAAAGTTTTCCACTCACTTACCCGGCCCATTCCTGGTACTTGCAATCTGTAAAAGAAATCCCCAACACAAATTTTTTTAAGTCATGTGTGTATTTTTTTATTTCTATTTAAATTTTAATATTTATTTTTTTTTGGAGGGCCATTGTTTAAAAAACATTACGTTGGTTATAAAGGTTTCACAATTAAGGTTTTTATTATTTTTTATTATTTAAATAATCTTTTTTTTTCAAAGAATAAAATCCGATTTTTCCAAATATTTTTCTAATTTTTAATTCAAATTTTATACATTGTGAAAGTCAATTTTTTTTTTTTACAAAAATTTTCTCAAAAAGTTATATTATTTGTTGGGGTTTTTTTTATGAAATTGAGGTTTAAATTCATAATTACAAGAACATTTAAGGTATAAATTAGATTTATCCGGGGCAAAAAACAGGCTTGCATATGTTTCCAAACATCATGTATCAAAAAATAAAAAATAAAAAAATTTAAATAAAATTATATAACCCCACACCAACAAACCAAAAAATTATAATATATATATATATATAAAATTTAAATATATTATATAAATTTTTTTTTAAAATAAATTTTATTATATAATAAAATTTTGTGTTTTTGTTATTTTACAATTTTTATGCTTTTGAGTTTTGGATCTAATTTTTTATATAATTTTTTTTTTAATGTTTTTTTTTAAACTTTTGGTGCTGGACCCCCAAAAGGGGAAAAAAAACCTGTACCCCAAAACCCTGAAGGGTAGCATTTTATATACAAATTACAGAAGTGGCGCAAAAGAGGTTTGCTTTAGTACAGTACCATGAAAATTCCCACGCTAAATCCATGTCTTGCGGGGGAGATGTGGGTAGATGAGCGTTATCTGAATTTTTCAGTATGGGCAAATAGAATAGGGGAAAAACAGCTGATGGCCCGAATATTGCATTTCAAAAAAAAACTATTCATTCGATTTGAACATTAATGTTTTTCAAATTCTGACAAATTTTGGTTTTTTAAATGGCCCTTTTGGTAGAATTTTTAGCAGTGCCTGTAGGTTCTTGAAAAAATATGCATACCAAATAATGCGGAGCTTTAAAAGAGACTCCCTCAAATGATTGAAAAATTTAAAAAATCATGCAAGGAAAACATGCATCATTTCATAGGAAAAAAAACACTGTTTCTTTTGTTTTTTTAAATAAGGGAGGGTAGCAAGTGCCTATTGGAACCATCTGTTTTCGATGTTCCTGCGTTTTTGCGTTGAAGCGTTGAAAGACTTTGAAGGAGGATCAGAGATATAAGTTTGTGAGAAAGAGCATTAATGAGGAATTTTAGAGGACTTGGTTTTTGTGTGGATAAATGTGCTATGTTTAAAAAGGCTATGGTAATGAAGCTGTTTCTGACCTGATGAACAAGCAGTATATGTCTCCCAAATTTTTGTGATTTCAAAAGGGTGGACATAAATTTTTCTTTTTCTGGTGGAGGGACTTGTGATATTTTGTGGGGGTGGTTTATGTGAAATAGAAAGACAGATAATGTAGGTGAAAAGGCATCTCTTCCCTCTGATGACTGCTTAGGATAGATGAATCGCAGGGTTTGCTTTTTCACCATTAAAGAATAAAGTCACCATTGTGGTAATTAGTGTTCCATTTGACTGGGAACCATAAAAAACATATATACTACTGTTCAATTACGTTTTTTGATAGCCTTGTTACCTGTGACAAGAGATATGTCAGATGCGGCTTTGCCCTCGAGTACCATGTTACAAACATTTTCCTTATTTGTAAATAACTGCTGGTCCTTTTGACTTCTCCTACATTTAATCAACACAAGCCCGTAGATGACTATGTAGCATGGTTTTCAAAAACAATAAAAACAAAAAAAAAGGGAAAAGTAAGCCAATTTATCTCTGGACCCTCATTCTCGTGAGACCTGAATAAATGCTCCTGAAAATTCGAGCTTTGCCATCATGGTTAATTACATTTAAAAATATCATTATATACAATCATTCTATTTTTTTTAAATGTAATAATATTTGCTTTATCCAAAGTCGTCTTATTGCATAAAACAATATGCAATTTTCTGGTCATACTAATTACCACAGGCCGTCAAAAATTTGATATGATCACATCTATATCAGCATGGGCGCAGTTGAGGCGCATTCCGTTTCACTCAGCAGAAATAAGCGCACTTCTCATATTCAATAGTTGGCTAGTGCTTGCTGTAGCAGTTTTGCAGCGCACTTCAGCAACCCTCCACCTTCCTAGCTCCACCCTGTATAGATATGCTCAGAGGTAAATGTCATGTATGTTAAATAATGGGGTTTATTTCATATGTTTACATGTGCGCAGCAGAATTTCCTTCAAGATCACAGCAGCATGTCTGTGGATGTATTGGCAGTAGCAAGCTTTGGTCCCTTGCTCTGCCGCTGCCGCATTGCAGATAATTCCGCCAAGACCCACATTACCATTGCCATGTATATTACTATGCTAAACTCTCTGAGAGAGTTGTCATGATAGAAAATAATGTTTTATAACTTCATGCATTTCCTGAAAATCAAATGAACAACTTACTGTTTGGGACAGAACTGCTCACACATTTCCTAGTCTGTAAAACTATACTGTGCAAATACAGCAACTAGCAGCCAGGACTATTCTGGAAAATCACAATAATATTTTACAGTGTAGCCTATCCATTTGTGTGTGTGTGTGTTGTGTGTGTGTGTGTGTGTGTGTGTGTTCACACAAAATTTCAAATTTTTCCCATTTTTATCAATTCACCCATCTTGAATGACAGATCGCTGTTTGAATTGGCGTTATTAAACATGAATGTCACAGTCAGCTTAATAACAGTGCTTCAACTGTACCCCGGGCCAACTAACAATAAGCCTGCCTTCCCATCCATCTCCCACAATCCCCATATCCGTTCTCCGCCTCATAGCTTGAATCCATTGCCTGTGGAAATTGGCCTCACATCATCTCTCATTGGCCACGGCTGCGGTCTGAGCTGTGAGGGATGCCATTGTCTGAGCAGAGGATACATGATGAACTGGGTAATGAATGACACTGCGGCCTCATATAGGGCTTGACTATTTAGAGCCACAGGAGGCTACACAACCTCACTGATTCAGCACTGTTTGAGTCAATCTCAATAGCCTTATTCACGTCAGTATCTCATCCTGTTCAAAGTGTCACTAGAGGTCAGTGGCTTTGGGCCTTGGCAAGGAGCATCAGAAATGTATGTACATGGTGTGTGTGGGTGACATGAGTTTGAATGTGGTTTCTGGTTTCATTCCTTTTCCCCTCATTTTCTGTCTTCTATCAGTGCTTAATTTACGTCGGAACAAGCCAAATCTGGATTTTAGTTGATTCCCTTCCTCATATGTCTCTGAAGGAAACTTAACTTATAATGTACTCCTACATTTGTTCAATGAAAAATTATGTACACTGTATGTTTATTAAAACTTTTTGTCAAAAACTTGCAATATACATGCCAAAAGTTTTTTTTTTTTTTTTTTTTACAGAAAATGTTTTAGCAGTTTTTATAATTACCATTTTAGTAGTGCTTATACAGTATATTTAACATAGGACAAATATAATAAATAAATAATTAAAATAAAATAAAAAATCAGAATCAACCAAGCAATTTTAAATGACATTACATGTCTCTCCTCTCTTTTTGGGGAGAGTCTGTTTCTCTTGCTTTCATAAAGCATGTTGAGCTTGAGTTGACTGCCCCTAACCATGCCCTATTTATGTCAGTATGACACAACAAATTAATGCATTTGTTTTTTTAGCCCAAATCCTAGTCCTGGTATTATCCATCTTATGTAATGGTTTCCACAGCAGAATAACTGGGCTTTTTAGCAAAACCCATTCTTTATTTGGAGTTTCATTTCTGAGTAGTTCAGCCGAGTGAAAGTTCATGGCAAATTTAATTTTCCTGAAATTGAATAAGCAGCATGACTACTGATAAGATTTGTTTACTAAAGTTCTAATGTTCACATACTGCCTCAATTCCACTTATTCTCAATGCCGTGTTATTTAGTGTTAGTCTCTGCAGTAGTCAATGCAAGTTGGCATGGTTTTATTTAAGGAAAAACCACCCGATTTTAAAGAGCTTGAGCATTTAAAGTGGCAGAAAACATAACTGCAACTTATGTTGTCATCCGTCAGTGTGGAACACTAATATAGCCATTGTTCTTAGTGTGAACAGGCCTTTCGATTTTAATAAGAGGCTGGATGAATAAGGTATTAATGGAATGGCATATGGTAGAATCACTGAGATCATATTTCTTTTATTGTTTGCACTGTCATTTTGTGATTAATGTTAACATTATTATCCTCAGGTATAAGTCATAGATGATAGCTTTTTAATAGATTTTTAAAGTAGCAAAATGGTTATACATTTTTAGACCAAATGATCTGTAAAGTAGTCATATAGTTTCTGCTTAAGAGAAAAAAAATAAAATAAAACTGCTGGTCTCAACTGGTTTGAACTGGTCTAAACAACCTCAGAACTTTGGCATATATTCTGGCAAGGTTCTATCATAGTTATGAACATAAATTCCTCCAATGATGTTAACAAAACATTTGATCAAAGTTATTAGGTTAAATATTAACGCAAAAAAAAAATTTAAAAACATTTAAGTTGTTTGTACAACTAACATTTTTTAAATTATACTAGTTGAAGAACGTCCAGAAAACATTCAAATGTAACGTTTTCATAATGTCTGCAAAATGATAAAATGAAATGTTTCTTTTAACATTCAAAAAAGGTTTTTAGAACATTTTTGTAAAGATGATTTAAACATTCAGAGAATATTTAGAAATGATGTTTTCATGAATTAATGGGAATGTTAACAAAACATTCTTAGACCAAATTTTGTTACTGTGTTAGCAGATTGGTTTGTACCCTAAACCCCTCTAAAACCGGCAAACTAGACCAATCTTACTAGCTTATCTTTGCTTAAGTCATTTCGTCAAATCAAATGTTTCAGTGTCTCCACTTCTGAGGATTCAGAGGTCTGTTTTCAGGATGATTGTTGTTGTAGCTTGTGCTCTTTGCTGTTGTGATTGGGAGCATTTCAAGCCTGCCATTTTCATTTCATGTTTGAATTTGTGTCTATTGTGATGCTACAGTGTTGATGGTCATGACAAGCCGAATCAGATGCCAATTGTGATTTTTTTTTTTTTTTAGAATGAAGAATGTAGTTTAAGGATATTCATCTTGCACCATTTGCACTGAAGCACTTGCTTGAGTCACCCCCTAAATACACACAAAAATGTTTAGCTCTGATTTATAGTACAGGAATGTTGTTTATCTGTTTTGATGGGGACTGGTGGGAGGCCAAATATAGGAGCAGTCAAGAGTGGTTTGGAGCATACAGCCCAGGCAAATAAAGCATAGACTGACAGGGTTACCTATCGATCCCTCCACAATAGGAGCCGGGTCAGGGTTCTGCTGGAGAAGTATATGGATCTGACAGGCTTTCGTGCAGTAGGATGTGGTGTGTTTTTCCAAATATGGGTAACATGCCAAATGAGCAGTCTGTCCCACTGCTGAGTTTATTTATCTTTGCGCAGTAATGCCAGATGTGAGAGAAAGGCTTAAATATGCATGTTGCAGCAAGAGGTAAGTTAATAACAGAGGTATCAACACATTTTCAAAGTCAATTTTCTGTGTTGTACCTTGACACTCTAAAATGCCACAATGACTCACAAGAAAGTGCATAAATGAGCTGTTTGCCAAATTGTAGAGAGGTGCCTTGATGCCTATTGTCTATGTAAGCTACTGTTCACAGAGAATGTTTTTCTTGTGTTTATAAATGTGGGGACGCAGCACAGCCGAATAAAAGAACAAAAGTTCTTGAGACCATTTTAGCCCATTTAACATAAATGTGATGCTCTACATTAATTGCTCACCCTCACGTCGTTCCAAACCAATAAGGTCATTGTTCATCTTTGGAACACAAATTAAGATATTTTTTATGAAATCTGAGAGCTTTCTGACCAAGGGAACTACCATGATCAAGGCCCAGAAAGATATTAAGGACATTGTTGAAATAGTGCATGTGGCATCAGTGGTTCAATCTTAATTTTATGAAGCTATGAGAATACTTTTTTTTGTGCGCAAAGAAAACAAAAATAACGACTTCATTAAGCATTTTTTTATCTTCCGGGTCAGTCCGCCGCCATTCACATGAGCACCATGATGCATAATCAACATTTCTCTGGCTTTTTCTACTGATTTATATATGTACTAAGCACATCACAGTGCATTCTGCTGAAGTATGGAAAGATTTTTTGACCTGGTCAAGTGAAAATGGCTTTTATGTGGAGTGATAGGAAACCTAGATGACCAAATTGGATGTAGCCAGTCACATCAGTCTGAGTATGGTCTACAGTTAGGTAATGGATTGCAGGTAGAAGGGCACCAGGCCAGTGACTGCAAACATGGGCTAATGGACAAAAACAGTGTCTTAAATATGATTCTGGCAGCAGCTGCCAGAAAAGAAACTTGAGTAAAGATGTAATGTGAAAATAACTGGAGGTTATTAAGTCAAAGAAAGTCAAGGGTTTTAGATGCACTTGATGGATCGTGTAGTGAATGCAGTTTTGTTGGCGAGAAGTGAGTTGCATTAAACTACTCACAGAATAATAAAAGTCTGGACAAGGAACTGAATTAAAATAGTGTCATTGAAGGATCTGGTGGCAATTCTGTTGTATAAGCAACATGATTCAGCTGTTGTCATGATGTGCTCCACAAAACCAGTTCGCCTGTGATAATGCAGGGATTTTACACACGTGGGGGCTACTACTGCATACTTTTAACTAAGATGGAGATACAGTGAGAATGTAAGGCCTTGGGAGAAGGAGAAGCTTCCTTGACGAGGTTGAGTTTGTTTGGCATGTTTATATCTTGTCTGAAATGCTTAAGTGGTTACAAATAAGAAAAATGAAATGGTCATACGAGACAAAGGGACTGACATTAGTTAACATTGTTATAAGTATAATAAGAAACATCATATATCTGTTCCATAACGTGCCAATCTACCTTATTGGCTACAAAGGTTGTCTTAGGAGGCAGCATTAATCTTCCATCATGGAACCCAATAAGTGAAGAATTTGCTCTATCTAGGCAACTCAACTCGCAATTTAAGTAGAGTTTTATGTTAGCATGTTGCTAAACGAACAGCATTATATTCTAGACAGATGACAGACATTCTGTTTATTACTATAAAGAATTATATATATTTATACTTATTTTATCTGAATTTTAATCATAGCTGTTTTATTGAGTGGTTGCTGGTCTTATGGCTGAAATTTTGACTGACAGCACATTGGTCAGCTATTGTAGTTATATAAATAAAGTTAAAGTAGTTGAAGCATGCGGTGCAGTTCCCTATCTGTTGATCACTTCAAGGTCAAGTTATGTCGTGACGACATAGGGGGTTTACTTGAGAGCCCCAATCCGCTCTGACTTTTAGAGAAAATGCTAAATAAATTTGGCTAGTGGATTTTGCTAATTAAATAGGCGACAGGTGCATCCACTCATTCAGATTTTTACTTCGGAGCCGAGAGGGTGAATGATTTCTTCTTCACAAAGCCTTTTTGTTCTGACTGGAAGAAAGAAGCTGTTCCTGTTTGGCGTTACGACACAAATAGCGGTGTCCCTGTTGAATCAGCAATTCCCCTTGCAGTGTGCTTCAACTAAAATAACAGTTTCTCATCATGAATGGCTCGTGTCTTTTTAAAGATGCCGTTCCATCCATGTTCTCTTGGTTGCAGTCATTACCTGTCTTCTGTCGACGGACGCGATCGTTGTCTTCAGTGTCTGGGCATCCAACACGCTAAAGCTGCGTTCGTGGATGACTCATGCATTCACTGTGAGCATATGAGCATGGCTTCACTGCGATCTCGCCTCTCTCTCCACACGGGGATGACCCATCCGGTTTCTCTGTCACAATCAAAAAACTGCCAGCTAGAGCTCAGGGAGATCTGAGGATTACAGTGACAGCTTCTCCACTGTGACGACTCGCCTTGTGACGGTCCCAGTATCACTCGGTGCTCCACCGAGGGATAGGATGTTGATCACAGCATCGGAGGATGGGCTATCGTCCTCCAAGGATGAAGATATGGTGGGGCTGCACCCCTTGGGTGTTGCGGATGCCATGGAATTGGCCAGAAGCTGCTCGTCTGTCTCCTCTGTCCTCACTACCCTCGATGGCAGGGCAGCTAGGGGGTATGTTGACATACCTGTGCCCCCAAACGCCTCCACTTGGAGGAATCGTCCTCGTCTCCCATCCAAAGCCTGTAAGCTGACAGTGGCTCTCACCGCCAAAGCTTACAGTGCTGCAGGCCTCTGCCCTGCATGCTATGGCTATCCTGCAGGTCCACCAAGCCAAGGCACTCAAACAAATGCACGAGGGTAGATCCAACATGGGGTTGATGCAGGAACTGCACACGGCGACTGACTTCGCCCTTCATGTGATGAAAGTCACGGCATGGTCCCTCTGGAAGGCGATGTCCACACTTGTGGCTCAAGAGCACCATCTTTAGCTCAGTCTCACTGAGATGAGAGATGTTGACAAAGTCCGCTTTCTTGACGCTCCCATCTTGCAGGTTGGCCTATTCGGCGACACTGTCGAGGACATTACCAAGCAGTTCTCGGCAGTGCAGAGACAGACTGAGGCCATCCAGGACATCTTGCCCCGGTGTGATCCTCCAGCTGCCACCGCTCCACAGCAGGCCACGCCTCAGCCTGTTTGTCACCAAGGGCGAGGGGGAGGGCCGGGCGGAGAATCCTTTGTTTCATTTCCTTTCTGTTCTGCCATTTGGTTTCAGGAAGGTCAGCGAATTTGCGCAGGGGCATTTGGAAGGTTACAGCCTTTGCGTAGCATTTGTCTGACACGCAGCTGCTTGTCAACATTTACAATGGCACAGGGTTGTGACGGGGTTCAGGTTGTGATGCTTTCCATGGATTCCCATATCTTCATGACATAACTCGAAGTGACTGACAGATAGGGAATGTCTTGGTAATGTATATAACCCTCGTTCCCTGATGGATGGAACGAAGACATCAAGTCCCCATGCCACAACCTCGAAGCATCGCTGGTTGCCAGGGACACGTTCTCGGCTCCTCAGTGTAAAACCTGAATGAGTGGATACACTTGTCGCCTATTTATACCCGTATGCACTGGGTGTGGCTCAGGCATGCAAAATTCTATAGCCAAATTTCAAAAACCGTTTTCTCTTAAAGTAAGAGCGGATTGGTGGTCTCAAGTTAACCCCCTATGTCTTCACGACATAACATCTCCATTCCCTCCATCAGGGAACGAGGGTTACGTACGTAACTGAGACATTATGTCTGACACTTTAATTCCTCATGTGTTTTAAATTCTGACAGATTCGGATAGACTTAATATTTTTATTGTTTATCAACTAGAAAAAGTGATAGAATTGTTCTTTCTAAAAGTCATATTATTGACATTGTTCCTCTGTAGACTTTACTGTTCTCCACAGAATTAGAACAATTGTTCAAACTTTATAGTTATTGGCATTTTGGGATTGTTTCCACAAAAGATGTGTGTGATGGTTCGCTAAAATTTTAAATTCTAAAATTCCAAAATTAGGTATCTACCGTAGGCTAGATGACTAGAACAGACTTTGTGTTGAAAGCATTGCAATAATGAAATGCCTCTCTAGGCAGCTCACTAGGTTTTGGAACAGAGCACATTTAGTGACAGAAGCAAGTGATTTGGTGTAAACATAGAATAATGGAGTAAGAATAGACAAACCATGAAAAATGTCTATGCTATCATGAATATCAAGAGTGACTGACCAAAATAGACATGTCCAGAACTATGGACCATTTAAAAATCATCCTTCATTAATTAAGAAGGGAATACCTGAATTATTTAACTAAAACCTCTGCTTTGGCATTAATGTTGTGTTAAAGTATCACAACAGATGAGTAAGAAGTCCCATAAAAGACGCAAAAGACAAAGGAGGCACTTGAGCATCAAATAATTTGGCTTGTTCAGCTCAGAAGCTCTTTCATGCATAGATGTGAAGCTGGATCAATGCGACATATCAAAATGTTTTAAGTCTCCACTCTCCACTCTCTCCACTGTTGTTTTTCCTCCACCGCATCTGATTTGTCTGAGAGATTTGGATAGTCTCTCACAGGGAGAAGGCAAAGAACAGATCGATTTTAACACAGGTACCCTGACCCAATTCTCTGCTCTAACATAACACTGACTAGGATGAGCAAGATATTTGTAAGAGTCAGGAATTCATATGGAGAGAGAAAGGATTAAGTAAAGCAATGTATTAGTGGCAGGGATGTCTTTGGTAGAGTTAAAACCTGAATTTTAAAGCAGTTTTGTTGCAAAGTTTTTTGGCTTTTAGTAGAATAGAATAGAATAGAATAGAATAGAATAGAATAGAATATAATGGCCATCTGTTTAGTAGGAGGTATAGGAGAGCATGCAATTTCAGACACAGCCACTGTCTTTATGAGTGAGCTGATGCAATATTCACTCAACTGATTCGTTCAGAAACTCTGTGTTGCTCAGAGATGTGCAGTGGTTAATTTTATTGTCATGTTGAAGTATTTTCAAACGATTTCACTTGTAATTGTGCTATGGACAGAAAAGGCTGAATCATTCTTCATAATCAGTGTTGGGGGTAACGCATTACAAGTAATGCAAGTTATGTAATCCGATTACTTTTTTAAGTAACTAGAAAAGTAACACAATATATTTTAATTTAAAAGGAAATATCTGAGTTACTTTTTCAAATAAGTAACGCCAGTTACTTTGTTTCCCATGGCTTGACAGGCAGCTCTCATGTTGCCATGCTGAGAGAAATTGGGAGTAAGTGCAGAGGTGTTGTGTGCGCTGTGTGAACATGATGCTTACTGTAGTTCTAGACTTAATATGAACATGTATTTACTAGGGGTGTAACGGTTCACAAAATTCATGGTTCGGTTGGATACGACACAATGGTGTCACGGTTCGGTACGTTTTCGATATGGGGGAGTGGGGGTGGATGGTTAGGCAATTGCTTTCGTTGCAATGTTGGAAATATTTATGATTTAAACCATGAAGGTGAGCCAATGGATATCACTAGAAAGTGAAAATAAAAGCGGAATGACAGTAATTACGGAGCTTTCAGCATCTGACACCACATATTCTCTCAGAGACAACGTGAGATGAATCTACTTCAAAATATGCTGATAACGGTATATAGCTAACTATTTTAATTTATGCCCTTAATATTTCTCTTATAGTGGAGAAAAAAAATAAAAAAATAAAAAAGCTAAGAAACATACAACATAGGTTGTTTTTGAAAGTCATTGCTTTTTATTTCATAGATGTTTATTGATGACTGCAGTGTTAATATTTTAATTATAGGCCAATAATTAATTGTATAATAAACCTGTTTTAAAATACCTTTTTTAAAACATTTTAATCGAGTAGTAAATAGCCTAATCTTTTATTATCCTCGCAGCACGTCAGTTATGCGGTAATATTGCGGGGCAAATTTATTGTAATTTTAATTTAATAATAAAATGTAATAAAAAAGTAACTTTGTAATAATAATAGGCCTAATAAACATGAGAATGTAACAGGGCTACATTAATTGAAAATGCCAAATCCTCTTAATACTGCCAATAATTTATGTTTTTGACAATATCTCTGGCTATGCGTTGATACAAGATCCTCATCTCCCCAACCACACCAGAAAGTTAACTCAATCGCGCTGCATACACCATATTGCCTGTTATGTCATTTGGGCTGCCTTGTTGAGCGCAGTGGCACTGAGAACATTATATTTCACACACTTTAAGCTCTTTTATTTTCCAAATGTAATAGGATTAGTCCAACAAATCATTTGGTTTGTAATGCATACAGAACCGAAAGCCTCGTACCAAATGGTTCAATACCAATACGTGTATCGTTACACCCCTAGTATTTACTCATCTCACCTGCACAAAAATTCAGTATTCCTCCGAATGAATCAAAACAGTCGAATGAAAACTCAGAATATTATACAAACCCGCAACAGTTAAATGTTAAATAAGACAAATATCGTTTGTGTATTTAATTCCATTTTATTAACCAATGTCTTTGCTACTGACCTTCGATGATCCAGTTCAACCATATTAAGCAAAAATCACACTTTTGTGTTTCATTTGTTATATTGCTGAGTAGTATTGAACTTTCTTCTCCTGTGTCATATTCTTCATGCAATTTGTTTGAGCTGCGCCCTCTACTGTACAGAAGTGAATTTACATTTCCTTAAGCCTGTGGTGTATTAATTTTACTTTTATTGTTAAAGAGCTTTTACACTTGTAAAAAAATAAATAAATAATACTAAATAAACAACTTTTTATATTAAAAACAAACAAACAAGCCCTGCCCAGATTTTAAAAAGTAACCCAAAATTAACATAACACATTACTTTCCATAAAAAGTAACTGAGTAATGCAATATTGTAATGCATTACTTTTAAAAGTAACTTTCCCCAACACTGAACAAAAAAATAAACAATCGACAATCAAAAAGAAACAATCGACACTTCTATCCCCCATAGCCTCGTTTCATTTGTGTTAAATTAAACATGCTGTCTTCTCTACAGTTTCTTAAGCCTGCACTCATCTAGACTGCAAAAGCAGCACTGTCTCCTTTTAAGTTAAATATTTCAAGTTTACTATATTCAATATATGATGAGAAATGTTTCTCTCTGGGGTGAATCAATAAATCTGAACATGCCCCCCTAGCTGCTGGAAGATGGATCTAACATAATAAGGCCCAGTAATGGCCCTCGACATCGATAAGTCTGAAATTCAGTAGAGATTGGACCATTTCAATTGCTTTCTTGGCGAAAGGTGCAGGGCTCTTTTGTTTGTCAGTGTCAATCATTAGTCTCAAAGTGGCTCAGCTCTTTGTCCTTCAAGCCAGCATTGGGAGAGCTCTTTCATTCTCAAGTACAGGGTGACTCCATCATTTGCCAATTGAGAGGCATAGCTTCAGGCGCTCCATGTGCAATGAAAGCAGATTTTAATCT
Organism: Cyprinus carpio; assembly: GCF_018340385.1. Classification (NCBI taxonomy): domain Eukaryota; kingdom Metazoa; phylum Chordata; class Actinopteri; order Cypriniformes; family Cyprinidae; genus Cyprinus; species Cyprinus carpio. The sequence goes on from NC_056604.1 coordinate 18,742,646, forward strand.
TTATTCGCAAAACAACTTCAAAAAGTTTGAAGAAAACCTGGCCTCTGTGCGATCAGATTACGGAATTTCTTCCCACTGTTAGATAAACAAGAACCATTTGACCCTATAGGGATAAACATGCAGTACGTGCAGTCTGTTCAATAGGATGTACTGCTGCTAGATATTTTCAGGTATGTTTCAACTGTTTTTATCTATACAATAAAAGTCAAAGGGGTCCAAAACACTGGACAGTGTGTGAATTTATGTCTGTCCTTCACAACCTCATTTGCATTCATGTTAAATACAGTATGCTGTCCAACAAAGGTCCATCAAGCGCACAAGAGTAAAGTGAATAGACATACATATTCTAGAAATGAAAAATAATTACAAACTACTGCTCCAATTAATTCCACACAATTCCACACCATTCAATTCCACAATTGTACACACTGAATTCTAAGATAAATGCTAAAGCCTCTATTTAGGGCTGTCCATAGCAACCAAAATTACTGTTAAAAAGATATTAATTACCCATTTGCCTGAAGAGCACTGGGTCGAAATTCATTATCACAAAAACTGACCAAATTACAGTATTTTAAGCATCTTTTAATTTTTTTTTCTATTTTTTTAATGAAAGAACTGTTAGCAGTGCTCATTTTGGGGTTTTCTCAGAGAATACAGAATCTAAAAGGACCTTTCTAACCCGTCAAAGGCAGACAGGCTGTAATTTGAGCAGTGAGTGGTCCACTCAGGTATAACAGAGGAGTCCTAGCGAGAACTGAAATGTGCTTTATCTTGATGCCAGAGCACTTTCTGCCCAAACAATCCTAGACAGCCTTTTCTAAACTTCAAGTGAGCAGTAAATTATAGCAGTTATATTGTCCTCACCTGAAAGACAAAACTACAACCTTTCTATCTTGGTCTATCTTGTCTCGCTTTTGCCATGAAAAACAACTGTTTGGTAGGTACTTGCATCTCCTCTGCTAATATGATACATTTCAGTTACCCCCAACCCCCCCAAACACCCCCAGTAAGGAAGATGGAGAAAAGTCTGTGTAAAATTAGGAGGAAAAAATCTCATTACACTGACACAAAAAGGAAAAGCGCAATGTGCTCTGAGGTTACAGCTAATACCGTAATGTAGAGAGAACAAATAAGACATAGAACAAATAAGACAAGCATTATTTGCTTCATTAGCTGTTTAATGCAGTAGAAACTAAAGGAGGTCCAGTTTGAGAGTGTTGTAGCTGTAGGTGAGGGAATAAGAGATATTACTATTGATTGAGTCTAAGACAGGCAGCAATTTCAATTCCTGATCACATGGGGAAAACAGTGTCTGTCACTTGTCATTATGCCTGTGAGCATCAGAAGATGTGGCAGAAGAACAGGATTGTTGTTTCCAAGAAGCATATAGAGGGAAAATAATCAACAATACAAAAATAAAAGTAAAAGATCAAATAATGTATAAACCACTCTTTTCTCTAAAATAACACTGTTTCAGAGGGAGACTGTTTCTCTTTTGCCTCCTTTGAGGACATTGATTTCTTACTGAGGAACACAGGCATAAAGTCCATTGCTGTGATTGGCTACACTGTAAAATAAGAAGAGGAAGATGAAGATGAAGAAGAATCCATTAATTTTTATGGATTGTCCATGATGTCTGAAACACAACAGAAGTAAAATGCAACATCTGTTGTTAAAAAAGGGAATATTCCTACAGCTACATATTAATACAGTACATTGTGCCCTATTTTTGCAGGTTTTATATAAAAATATATAAATATGTAATAATATTCTAATATTAATTGCTCGTTGTAGTACACTCTCAAAAGAAAAATTACAATTGTCACTGGTGTGGAAAGCTTTCAAAATGTACTACTAATATATACAGTTATTTGGGTACTAATATTAAGGGACTAATAGGTAGCATTTAGGAGTAAATAAGGTCCAAAAATGTATCTTCTAGCTTTTATACCTTATGGGTACACATTAGTGTGTGACAGCTACACCTTTTTTTTCTGAGAGTGTAGTGTAAATAGTGGCCCATGTACCATGTAAAATATCAAATGTAACTGGTAAATTAATTTACATTGGACTGAAGATAAAACAAACACTGAGAGGGAACTTTGCCATTGAATTTCAGAAGTTTAACAACACACATCACTGCTGAGCAATGTGTTTAAACTTACACGTTCATTCACAACAGACTGTAGCACTGTTTTTGTTTTCTATTTTCTCAGAGCAAAGAGTAAGCCTTGATTTTTCACAGAAACCCTTGCAGTAATATAAGTAGGAAATGGGCTTTTGCATTATTTATAAGTGAATGCATTGGAATAAACTTTGCTTTTGCCAAAATTGTGTCAAGTATATATTTCATTAGACATGTATTACAGGATATAAAACATCTCACCAGTTTACTAGATTGCGCAATAGTTAAAAAAGTAAGAAAAGGAGCTTGGAAAGTTTTGTGAAGTTTTATGACTTCCAGCCCCTATTCTTTCAAGTTTTTATATCATGTTGGGAACCCAACTGGTACATCAATATTTTTTGCACTTCTCCATTTGATTCCAGCAGCATGAACAGATGTAATTAGACATTTAAATCGCAGCAGGGTCTTTAGCTGTATGCTAATTAAAAGGTGCATTTACAAAGGAGGGAGGGTGTATGAGTTAAATGCACACCGGATGCCACTGGTACCTACTCTGTGTTTAGTAGTACATTCCACAGAGACCCACTTCTAACTGTACTTTCTGTCTGACTCAAACTTAAGAGTGCAGCAAAGGGCACTTGAACAACAACGTTTGTCAAGTGTTTTTTGAAAGAGCAGTTTTTAAGACTGGAGAAAAATACAATAATGATACTTTGATTCAAGCTAACTTTTGTAATCAGATTTTAATAGTAGGGCTGCTTGAGAAACCATTCTTCTGTAGTGCAACCTTAATATGAATGATGCAGTTGCAAGGCTGTTAAATCATTTATGCAATTTCATTAATAATTAATCGTTACTCATTAATCATATTAATGAAACACAATAAAATAAACCTATTAATTCCATGAATTCAATATTCTATTAACCTAAAATGCTTTATAAACATCTGGAAATCTCTAAAGTCACTCATACATAAAATGTTGTTTTAGAAGCTGTCTATATGTTATAATATATGCGTTAGTCTCTAGGCAAACGTATGGAAATGTTTGTGCACTGGAACAAACAATACCTACAGTATGACTACTAATGAGATCATGCACAGTCCTGTTATAAACTGTTCAGATAAGCAACCAAACAGAAAAGAAATGAATGTAAATGTTAAGGACACAAAACAACCTCTTTTTCTTTTCAATTGTTAAGCCCTCCCAGATCTCCTGTATAGGAGTCGGACAGAAATACTGCACATCAATGGCATCTGTAAACTTTTCTGACAATGTTTAAAATTCTCTGCAACAACAAATTGTCAGTGGTTTATTTTTTGCCTTTAACATATAGAGATTGGAAGGCTAAGCTATGAGAAGACAGTTGAAGTATTTGTGGAAGCTCTTGTGCTCTCTCATGCTACAGAGAGGATGTCCTGTCATCTGCCTGACCCTCAAGATGCCTCTGAACCACAAACATGCTGCGGTCACGGTCAGCAACGATGACTAACTAATGGACAGGGGAAAAAAGAAAGCGAAATAATGAAAGACAGCAAAAGAGAGAGAAATGGTCATGATTTCGCCTTATCTTGAAGAAAAAGCAATGATGTGTGAAGCTGAAGATGCCCCTGAACATGCACAGACTCTAACTCTGTCCTTTGTGGATTGCAGCTGGCCTCTTCAGGCATAAACACATACGCACAAACTTTCCCTAATTTTTCACCCCTAGGCAAAACTATAGACTGACTGCACTTTGTTTTTCATGGAAGGTAGTTTCATGTTGGCATGCTGCTGTTGTGTTTTTGTGCCAAGGTCACGACTGGCTGATTTCCACACAAACTGTCAGATGACCCCTCACTCCATCAGCAGCTGCCTCAACGATGACTATCAGGCCTGCCTCACATCTTACACCAGACTCATTGGTGAGCTATATCTAATATTTATTAATAGATAGATAGATAGATAATTTTAAAATTATTATTATTATTACTACTACTACACATAAACTATCATTGAAAATGTTGGGGATTATGAGATTATTTTATTTTATTTTATATTTTGGAAAGGAATGAATACTTTTATTCATCAAAGATGCATTAAACTGATCAAAAGTGAAAGTAAAGACTTGTTTCCATTCATTCTATTTCAAATGAATACTGTTCTTTTGAACTTTTCATTCATTAAAGAATTCTGAAAGAAATGTATCATGGTTTCCTCAAAAATATATATATATATATATATATATATATATATATAAATAAATAAATATTAAGCAGCACAACTGTTTTCAACATTGATAGAACAACTGTGAACAACTTTACATCACTGGAATAAATTACATTTTAAAATATATTAAAATAGAAAACAGTTATTTAAAATTTTACAAGTATTATTGTCTCCACAATATTGCAGTACTTTTGATCAAACAAATGCAGCTTTGGTGAGCATAAGAGACTGCTTTAAAAAATATTAAATTAATTTTACTGACTTTTGAACGGTATTGTATTGCATAATATTAGAAAATGTAAGTCATTGTCAATAGAACATGAGAAAAGTACTATTAATATTTTATCAAACTTTTGTGCACCATCTTTAGTAAACATTAAGAACTTCAAATATAATGAAACTGAACAAATATTTGTTTTTTGACTCATCCATTCATCAATAAAAAATAGACAAAAAAATGTCAATAACAAAAAGACATATAAAATATTCTAAATTTTACCCCGGAAAAGTAATTCTGATATTCATGTTCATTTAATCATTTTTCTCTGATACACATTATTCGGTAACCTAGAATGACTTGTTTTGTTGGATTTGTTCTGCCTATAGGTACAGATATGACTCCAAACTACATGGACTCAGGTCACTCAAACTTCACCATCTCCCCCTGGTGTACCTGCAGAGGCAGCGGCAATCAGGAGGAAGAGTGTGAGAAATTTCTACAGGACTTCAGAGAAAACACCTGTCTCCGTAAGTCTTTCTTCTTTTGTTATTAAAGCTTTTCTTCTGTAAAGTCTGTCCCTGCAGCTTCAGTCATCGCTTAGCTTCCAGCTTTCTCATTCAATTCAGAATTTATACTCAGCTTTTTGATAAGTAATTGAGGATGCGGTACTTACATGAGCATGCGGTTGTTTAGAAATAGGTTTCTTAAACGTGAATGCTGCAGCTACGGTGACAGTGTTTGAAACATGCTATGTTTTGTGTTTACTTTCCATTACAAAATTCATTCCATGTGTGGAAGCTCTACCCACCTCTAGAATCATAAATGTCTGGTTGTTTTGTAACTAATGTCATGCTTGTTGGCAGAAAGTAAACATGTAGGCTGAGGCTAAATAAGGCTTCCAGCATGACTTGTTATCATGTGCTGCAACAGGACTCCTTTTTTGGCATTTCATAGTGATAATGTGTCTGTAAAGTCATTTAAACAGAATTTTATGGCTTATTTTGAAATGATAATCTAATTAATTAATTAATTCATTCATCTAGATTTACATATTTGTAATGTATAATACTGTATGTATGCTAGTGTTCTCCAAAACAGTGACTAGACGTTTCAATTTGAAAGTATTTCTGTACATGGAAAATGGCCCAAAAATGGCCCATGGAAAGTATTTCTGTACATGGAAAATGGCCCACATATATATATATATATATATATATATATATATATATATATATATATATATATATATATATATATATTTAAATGCATTATTAGATATGGGCAGATAAAATTATTATTAACAGGAGGCAAATAAAAGAGAATCTAAGATGAAGAAATTGATTCAACATGTTTGATTGCTTGGCAGGAATATCTTCCAGAGAGTGAAATAAATAACAAAGCGGAAAAATGAAAACATAAGATAATAAGCTACAGAGCTTCGGGCATTAGCTCAGGAGACAGTTCATCCGATATCCCACTGTGAGATAGGCTGAGAGAGACTTCTCGAGTCAAAACAAGCATGGGTACAGTATAATTTGCATGGATTTCATGTAGATCATGGCTCTCTAACCAAACCTAGCGAGCCGCTTTCGTAGACTGCATTTTAAGGAATTGTAGGCATGCTTTTGATGTGACAGTTGTTGCAAAAATCAACAATACCTCAATTTAGGTGAATTGTAAGGTAGCATCAAACACCAACATATCCATACTGAGAACATGATAATCCCATAATAAACTGGCAGACACAATTAATGTCCTTGGGTTTGATGTCAGCAACATACTAATATGAAACTCTTTTGAAATCAATAGTCTACTTCACATTAGCAGCATTATTCTTATGGTGTTGGTAAATGCCTGTTAGTGAACTTGTGTTTTATATACAAGCTCATGGACGCAGTAGACCGCAAGCCAGCTCACATCATTTTAAGATAGTGTTTGTGTGTGTGTGTGTGTGTGTGTGTGTGTGTGTGTGTCTTGTTTTGTTTTTCTAGCAATTAACTGATTCAAAATCAGCAAGTGTTGCAGAATTAGCATTTAGCTGAACTGCTGACCCCCCAAATACAGTTAGCTATGCCTCATTCTTAACAAACTTGGAGAAGACGACACACATTACTTTTCTTCTCAAGGGATCTGGCGAGTTACAGTCCCTGACTTTCTGACTTCCTGCGGAAACATTCTCTTATGAAAATGTGCTTTGAATCAATGTGTTTTTCCTTTTCTTTTCCTACAGGAGATGCTATCCAGGCCTTCGGCTATGGGTCGCTACCCAAGCCTGATCCTCAGCCTAGTACAGGCTCAGTGAAACCTGACCTTGAGCCCACTGCCAACGTCCCTAAAACAACTATGGAACCTGGGGAGGAGCCCTGCATCATATCGTCCTGTGCAAATTTAAACGTAAGTCAGATTTTATGCATTCGAGTAGTTTTAGTGTTATATATTACATTGTACATTAAAAATAAAATGTATATAAGACACAAAAACAACATTGAAAAAAACCTACCCTCACTTAATTGTTTTGAACATGCATTTGTACTAAAGACTATAGAATTAATAACAAAATGATGTACCTGTACCTAAGTTCTTCTTAAGCACTGTAAACTTCAGCTACTGCATTTAAAATAAATGTAAACGATGATACATTTTCATTTAATTGCAATTAACATGTAAGTGAGTGTTGAAAACGTTACAATATGTTCTATTTTAAATTCCATATATAAAAAGTCTACTTTTTCCCATAAAAAGATAAGCTAAGAAAGAAATGGAGGTGTCTTAGCAAGTCACCATGCAGAAAATAAAAGAAGCAGCTGTGTGAATGAAATAAAATACTCAGCATGTTGCTTTGTAAATATTTAGATCTCACCACTAACAAAGCTGCATTTACAGAGCATCAATTACACACTTTACTCATTTATTTTAGTCATACATATTGTAGTGAAACATGGCAACATATTTACACATAGGAATATTGTATGCTAACTGCCACTTTGCATTTAATTAACATTTGATTGGACTAGTGGACAATAGGCAAGCTATGAACAGCTATAGAATAAACAAACGACAAGAAATAAATTAGTTGACATTTGTACCTTTGTTTGGCTAATTGCACACACACACACACACACACACACACACACACACACACACACACACACACACACACACACACACACACACACACACACACTGCATTGCAGAGTTTTTCACCTGAGTGCAGAATACTCTCCAGAGATCTTGATGGGCTCATAATTAACATACCCAAGCAGGAAGTTTAAAAACTGCATGTCACTATTTACACTGCATGTGTTTGCGTATGTGTGTGTATCTGTACGTGCTGAGCCAGTAGAGCAATGCTTAATTTATTGTAAAAATGATAATTAGTGCATTACCCAAGCAGGAAGTTTATAATTAGAGACTGCCTGAGGGGAAACATTGTCAAACTTCACCATTCTCTAGCAATTCAGAAACTTGTCAGATGCGCATCACAGATTCACCCCATTGCTGAAACTCAGATTTTTCTTCCGGTCCCACTCAATTGAAAGATGAATAGTTTGCCATAGGCCATTTTTCTCATTCTGACAGGTAGAGAGAAAATGGGCAAAGTCTCGCTCTGTTTACCGTGTTTTAATTCCAGGCAGGGTTTGGCATCACAGTGATTTTTGGAGGTGAAATTCAAAGGGGGCGCTTTGCTCGATCTAGCAGGTCCAATAGCACTTAAAGAGTGCCTGAGGCAGGAAGGATGTTCCTTCACAGAATCTACATGTAGATGTGACAAGACAAGATTGCTCATGGGCACAAAAGCTATAAATCGTTTCCAGTGCTCCACTGGTATGAATTATCAGATATTCAACTAGTTATTCATACTGTCCCTGCTACAAAAATGAAATCAAATTAAATTATTAAATTAAATTCTGTCATATTAATAATAGACAATAAAATGTCATTTCATTGGAAAAACATGGAAAATGACATTTTTATTCTAAGTCATATTTATTTGCTTGATCGATGTCTTTGTAGAACATTTGAAATAACTGAGATAATTTGGCTAACTGATACGGAACTGTAATGTGGTCGACAGAGATGGAGCTACTTCATAGGTTGTTCTAATCCCATAAAACCTCCATTCATCTTCTGAATACAAATTAAGATATTTTTGATGAATTCTGAGAGCTCTCTGACCCTTCCATAGACAACAATGTAATTACCACGATCAAGGTCCAGAAACATAGCAAGGAGATTGGTAAAATAATCCATGTGGCATCAGGGGTTCAACAGTAATTTTAGGAAACTATGAGAATACTTTTTGTACGCAAAAAAAAATAAAAAAAAATAACGACTTTATTCAACAATTTGTCTCCTCCGTGTCACCCAGTGCCCTTTTGGAGAGAATCCACTGAGTGTAAACAGTGTATGCTATTCTGTGCCAGCTGCATCACGTGTCTTTCCGTACAAAAAGTATTCTCGTAGCTTTTGATTTAATGCAGTCAAATTGAAAGCCTTCAAGTGCACCTGGGAAATTCTTATCTTTGAGGACATTCGTTATTACGACATGTCACACATTCAGGTCAGAAAATAATACGCAGGTTGCCTAAACAAAGCAAACAAAAACAAGAATTCTATTGTGAACAATAAATCCAAATAACTACATCTGAATTCAAAATTACATCTCAATTTGCCATATCATTCGTTATAATTCACACATTCAAGTTAGAAATGGCCATGCCCAATCTTACATTAAAAAAAAGTTGATACGGAGCATGGTTTGCTCTCACAAAGGCCTGTGAAAGAGCTGTGTACCAGGAGGAATGATTCTGTTTGAGCAAGGTTGTATGTACACTACACATCAGTGTCTTTCTCTATGTTTCTGTGTAAACAAGCTGAACATGTGAGAGAGTTCTAAAGCAAAGAGCTGAGATGTCAATGAGTGGAAGAGAAATGGAGGGAGATGTTGAGAAGCGAAGGGGAGAGAGGAGGGCATTAGTAGAGCTGTGAACAGAGATCTGGGCTGATGTCAACAGGCAGCTGACACACATCACCGCTCTCGCTAATTAATTGGCTTTTAGTCACTGTCCTCTGTTTCTCTCACCGAAACACCCCCCCCCAACAAACATCCCCGCCTGTCAACACACAATTTCGGGCTCTTCCTTTGTCTCTCGCTCTGTCTGTCTCTGTCTCTCTCTCTTTTGCTCGCTCTCTTTGCCAGCTGACGTTTTGGCAGTTATGGCTTTTGCCTAAGCCTGCATCTAATTATGCATGTTTACACAGGAGATGCTGAAAGTTCACTGCATGAGCTAACACTATTTCAACACATTCACTACATTCACAGATCAGGTAAAATGCACATTAAACAAACTACAGAGACGTACTATACACAAACACTAATAAATAATTAGATATTGGTAACTCTAGTAGTAGTTCCTTCACTTGAAACATAATGTGGTAAATTTACTAAAATTGAATCGCACTTACTGATAGTGTAGTTGATAGATAGATAGATAGATACACTCACCTAAAGGATTATTAGGAACACCTGTTCAATTTCTCATTAAAGCAATTATCTAATCAACCAATCACATGGCAGTTGCTTCAATGCATTTAGGGGTGTGGTCCTGGTCAAGACAATCTCCTGAACTCCAAACTGAATGTCAGAATGGGAAAGAAAGGTGATTTAAGCAATTTTGAGTGTGGCATGGTTGTTGGTGCCAGACGGCCGGTCTGAGTATTTCACAATCTGCTCAGTTACTGGGATTTTCACACACAACCATTTCTAGGGTTTACAAAGAATGGTGTGAAAAGGGAAAAAATCCAGTATGCGGCAGTCCTGTGGGCGAAAAATGCCTTGTTGATTGCAGAGGTCAGAGGATAATGGGCTGACTGATTCAAGCAGATAGAAGAGCAACTTTGACTGAAATAACCACTCGTTACAACCGAGGTATGCAGCAAAGCATTTTGTGAAACCACAACACGCACAACCTTGAGGTGGATGGGCTACAACAGCAGAAGACCCCACCGGGTACCACTCATCTCCACTACAAATAGGAAAAAGAGGCTACAATTTGCACAAGCTCACCAAAATTGGGACAGTTGAAGACTGGAAAAATGTTGCCTGGTCTGATGAGTCTCGATTTCTGTTGAGACACATTCAGATGATAGAGTCAGAATTTGGCGTAAACAGAATGAGAACATGGATCCATCATGCCTTGTTACCACTGTGCAGGCTGTGGGGGTGGTGTAATGGTGTGGGAATGTTTTCCTTGGCACACTTTAGGCCTCTTTTCTTTTTAGTGCCAATTGGGCATTGTGTTAAATGCCACAGCCTACCTGAGCATTGTTTATGACCATGTCCATCCCTTTATGACCCTCCATGTACCCATCCTCTGATGGCTACTTCCAGCAGGATAATGCCCCATGTCACAAAGCTCGAATCATTTCAAATTGGTTCTTGAAATGACAATGAGTTCACTGTATTAAATGGCCCCCACAGTCACCAGATCTCAACCCAATAGAGCATCTTTGGGATGTGGTGGAACAGGCGCTTTCGTTGCCCTGGATGTGCATCCCACAAAATCTTCATCACTGGCAAGATGCTATCCTATCAATATGGGCCAACATTTCTAAAGAATGCTTTCAGCACCTTGTGAAATCAATTGCCAGTAGAATTATCTGAAGGCGAAAGTATTAGTATGGTGTTCCTAATAATCCTTTGGGTGAGTGTAGATAGATAGATAGATAGATAGATAGATAGATAGATAGATAGATAGATAGATAGATAGATGTTTTTCACCAGATTAGATTGTTAATATAAAATAATATAAAATAAAATAAAACTTTCCACACTTTTCACAAATGAAATCAAGGAGGATAGCTAACATGTAGCAATCTCACAATACAAACAAAATACAGTAAAGCATACGGCAACAGCAATATTTGCCTAAATATATTTGTATTAAGACATTTAAAATACATGCTTTCAGTGAACATTTTTGGATGGAATGACACAAATGAATCCGTGTGCGCATGAGATCTCAATCGAATCTCGGCTTTTTTAAAAATTAAAGCTAAACCAAACCGTCTGTAAATATGGTGTGGTAATTCAATTCAATTCACTTCAAGTTTATTTGTATAGCGCTTTTTACGATACAAATCATTACAAACAACTGGAAATTAAGGTTTCTACAATATTAGTTAGTAGCTTAATCAGTGGTGACTGTCAGTTTCATGTGCATATAAGCAGAAAAATGTTCAGAAAAAATCAATAAAAAGACGTAAACAAACAGACGATATTAACACTATTAACAGCAGATCAATCAAACTTATAGCAAAATGTGGTAGTTCCGTATGTTGTCTCTGGGGTTAGCATCATCTGAGGTCCTCTGAGGCTGGCATATCATCTTTCTCAGGTGTTCTGGATCCCAGAACTGGAGCGTTGTGTAAATCCTAGTTACCCGGGATGTAAATCCCGTGGCAAAACAGAGAAACAACAGAGACATAATTAGCGTAGCTGCTGTTCCAAGCCAAGTAAAATTAATTTTTAACCGCAAGCTAAAGAATATAATGCACATTGATTTAGATATAACTGCCTCCAAAATTAGTGCCAATTGGCTTGGCCAAAGAGGTTTGTTTAAATGCCACAGAGAGAGTGTGTCTACCTGAGGCATTCCAGTTTTGGGACCATGTCCGAACCCTTTAGTGGACCTCCATGTACCCATCTTTTGGGACCTGATGGCTACTTCCAGCAGGATAATGCGACCATGGGCACAAAGCTCGAATCATTTCATATTGGTTTGGGGTTGAACATTTTCTTGACAATGAGTTCACTGTATTAAATGGCCCCACCTACAGTCACCAGATCTCCAGTCCCAATAGAGAACTCTTTGGGATAACATGTGGTGGGCAACAGGGAAGCTTCGTGATTTTCCAAGTTACTGGATGTGCATACCCACAAATCTTCATCAACTGGGTCCAATAAGATGCTATCCTATCAATATGGATAAAAAATTGGTCACCATTTCTACAAACACACTCTGTTAGCTTTCATAATTTAGAAGTTGCACCTTGTTGTTGAATCATAGTTGCCACGTAGTAATTAAGGGGCAGTTCTGAAGCAGAGAGACCTAGGACAGATCCTTGTGGCACTCCATAGTTTTAGGTATAAATGAGATGACCCCATTTAATAAACAAGTGGTAGCGAATCGGACAGGTAGGATGCCCTTGGATACTGTATAGTTTTGTAATCTATCTATGAGTATGTCGTGATCTTGTGTCAAATCAGCACTAAGATCAAGGAAAAAAACTAGCAATGAGATGCAAGCCTTGGTCTGATGCCAAGAAGCAAGTCATTTGTAATTTAACAAGTGCAGTTTCTGTGCTATGAAACACCGACTATAGAGATCATTTTTTTAGCAGGTAGGAGCACAATTGAGCAGACACAACTTTTTCTAAAATAAGATTTGAAATGGGTCTGTAATAGAATAGAGGCTTAATAACCGCCAGCTTGAAATGGTTTTGGGACGTGACCTAAAGATACCCGACGAGTTAATAATATGCGAAGCGGGGTTTTTCTGCTACAGGTAACAACTAGACAGAGACTAGATAGATAGTTGTAAAGCTACTGCAGTTTCTTTGGGTGATAAAACCTAAAGTATTAGACGCTGTAGAATCTACATAGTGATTATCATAGAGTCAGACTGTGATAGAATATTTAGATCGGGTGGCGTCTGGTTATTTGTTATCTAGCCACTGTGCTAAATTAAAAAAAAACACCACCCTTGATTGTTGATTGTTTTCTAAGTATAAAAAGAGCCTGTCTATAGCTGGAAAATGTTTTTCCAAATTCTAAAAACTTTTAGTTTTTCACACTTTTCACAAAGATTAATCAGGAGGATAGCTCTAACCTTTGTAGCAATCTCACAATACAATGTACAAAAGACAGTAAAGCCAGTACGGCAATCCAAACCAACCTACAAAAAAAAAAACACAAAAGAAAAATCTGTTTTTAGAAAAACACAAGATATCCAAAATAAAATACACTTAAAAAAACGATATCTATGTCAGTACATCTTTCCATGCGATCTGTGTTTTGAGTAATTCATGAGATCTCCAATCGAATCGACTTTTAAAAATTAAAGCTAAACCAAACGTCTGTAAATATGTGTGGTTATAACTCCCATCATATGACCATCATTTGATGAATACACAAATGAAATAGTTAAATAGCACAGAATTTTTTAAGAATATGGCACAATGTGGCTAATTTACATAGAAGGAGCCATATATGTCTGAATGGAAAATACATTTAATAAAAGACTTAATTACAATGACCACGAAACAATTTGTGCTTGATTAAACTAGTTTGTTCATGAATAATACAGGGGTCTGCAGTGAAATCCCACATACACTTTAACAGCTCATATAATGCACTTACTTCAAAACATCTTAAAATCACTCATTCTAATAGTCCTTCATGCTTTACCTTTTAATCAGAGGAGGAGAGATTAAGATCGATTGAGTCTCGGGTAAATAGCATTGTGTGGAGAGAAGGCTGACTAAGGGAGCAACGCACAAATTGAGGCACTAAATCCCAGTGGGATACAGTCTCTGCCTCCCAGCCATTGTATGTGTCGTGGCCTTTGGGTTTTCTGGACTACAACACCTGATTAAACCAACAGCTTTGTGAGGGGCAAACAGATGCAGGATGTTGCTGCAAGAATGCAATTTTAATTATAAAACGCTGAGAGGTGTTCTTGATATCTTTAGAAACAATTCAGCACCGAAACCAGGCGTTGGCATTGTCCATGCACTATACTTCTGTTCTATCTTGAAGGTGTCTGGAGATGATTACATCTCCTCTAAGCCTCAGTGGTCTTATTGCAAATGCCAACCTGGCCACGCGGATGTACTCCAGGCCTGGCTGAAAGGTCTCAGTCTTTATTCTAACATAATTGAAAACAGATTTATTGGATTAGGGCGAGTCTGCGTCTGTGCGAGTGCACTAGTTCAATCCCACCCTCCTTTGTCATAACAATATCGCAGCCACGTCTTGCCAAACAAGCTTTGATGACCTTGTTTGGGGGAACAGAATTTTACAGCATGCGATGCAGGAATAAATGTATGGTTATGAGTCAATATGAATGGAATGATTTGCACCTCCTTGTAAAGACCTTCAGAAGTATGAGGCCTACTGAGAATTTAGCCAATTAAAAGAAGATGGCCAAAAGCGGTGGCTGTAAATAAAACAAGATGTGTAGAATGGGACAATATGTACGGACAAGCTATATGGATGTCTGTCTGTATTATACTATCGGCAGTTTATCTACCACAATTGCAGGACATATAAATGGTAACATTTCTGGGTTTTTTTTTTTTCTTCTGTTTTTTTAAAGGGTAAAGAGCAAAGTTTTAAAGCACAGATTTTCAACCAGCTTTGTATTGTTTTTTATATATATATATTATATATTTTAAAGTTTTTTTTTTTAATGATCTGCAACAACAACAGAAAAATATAACAGACAAAAGGAAAGTTATAATGAAAATAATAAAATAAATATATGCTCATTAATGGCTGAAAGTAGAACACTGAAATGTACAAACAGTATTTTCACATTATTGTATGCCCGCTCACAAAGAGTTGGATCGAACCCAGTGCATTATGGGTGAAGTACTGTAAAAATGAATACATTCATTATTTACTTACCATTCATTGTAGAGAGTACTTGTGTGGTCATTCTATAATTTATTAAAAAATCTTCTTGACAAAAATTGCAATATACCAGTTTGACATTAAATTAAGTTAAAACAAGCTTATTAAAAAAAATAAATAAATGTGGTTCTCAAATTAAAATATCCAAGTACCAGCTAGCTTCAACAAATTTCCGTCTGATTTTTTTTTCAGCTCTGCACAAAATGACATCTCTGACATCTCTCAAACTGAGTGACATAATGACATATTTTGATTGATATTCCTGTAGTTCAAATAAATCATGCTGCTGCAAGAGCCTCATCAGTCCCTTTATTACCCTTTACATATCTGTGGAAGAGCCCCATCAGAGCAGAAACTAACACTCTCACACATTTAGAGAACTGCAATGCATTGCATGTGTTAATATGCACATTTTGGAAGCTAATTCAAACGTTTTGGAATTATATTTTGAAATCTCTTTAAACTTCTTTCTGTCTAGAAACTCTTCTCTCAGACTGGTTACATTATTGAACTTAGCCTCTATATTCTGGAGTTTCTGACCCTCAAAAAATCTATAAAAGAAAGAGACATACCAGTGAGCCTGATAGCGCTTCACATAAGACTCGTTGTCCGATGATAGATAAGATAGACATGCATTACAGAGTAGATCTCTCAAACAAGACACCATCGTATTATACTTATTTCCATATCTCAAGGATAACCTTATTTCCTTGCAGGAACTTGATTGCTATCCATCAAAAGACTACGTCTGCGAAAGTGAGGTAAGAAGTGCAAAGATGAAACTTTCCAAGCCAGTGAGTTCAAGCATTATCTGTAAGCATCTCCTGCTTGTGCATGAGGGGAAAATGCTTGATGAATATTGTGTCCAGAAACAAAGCACCACTGCACGGCTTTATTTTAAATGTGTTGTAATCACACATATACCTTATATGGTCACTTGCTTAACTTGTGCTTCAAAAGCTTGAGAGGGTTAGGTGAACCACCAAGACTGAGATATATATTAAGACATTTTTCATTATTTATATTTTCATCTTGAATTTTGACATTATTTTCATGATGATTAATAATAATAATAATAATTTGTATTTCTGTAATATAAAAACATTTATATTAATGTAATTGTAATGAGAACAAAATGACAAGCACCTCTGAAAATAATGTGAAATACAAAATGTAAAAAAAAAAAAAAATTATAAAAATGGAAAATATTAAGAAATGTTATGGTAGTATCTGTCGACTGAATACTACCGTATGTAGATTCATAAAAATAATGTCAGTTACAAAATAAAAACAAATTTAATATCTTTTTTTATTGTGACATTACTTTCATGTCCAATAATAATAATAATATTAATAATAATAATAACGTATATTACTGTAATGCAAGATATGAACCCTTATGGTACCAATTGTGAACTACTATACATACTATCATGAAAATATTGTCAGTAAAAAGTACAAAAAATACATTTACATTTAATATTATGTTAATATTATAAAATATTTATTATTATTATTATTATTATAAAAACTCATTCAATTAATGCAATGCAATAATGTATTATATTAAAATTGCATTAAGAATTTTTGTTATCCCTGTGTATGTTTTTTGTAAAGCATGACCTGGACTTATTTTCATGATATTCACCAATGTCTGGTATTCACCAGCGCAATGTCTGGTGTTCCATGTCATATTATTTTGTTGTTGTTTTTTCCTGACAGGTTCCTGGCAGTCCACCTAACACAAGAGTAGAGGGCCCCAGAAATTCAAGTCCAGCTCTATCTGATGTTTTAATGCTCGGTCTGTTGTTTGCTCTTGGAAACCTCGCTATGTAGACCTACCTGAGCTTCATAAGCCAGCACAGGGAGGACAAGGCTGATGGAAACCCCCTCATGATCATCTTCAGACCAAACTCATGCCTCTCTCCTCTACTGCAGCTTTCTCTCTTTCTTTCTTTCAGACAAACACCAAACAGAAAGAACACAGAAACACATATCGAAAAGACTGCTGCATCCTCGCCATGGCCGAAACAGAACATTGCATACCGAATGAGCAAACGGCCAAGAAACAGATATTGCGTACTTAGCCGCTTGAGTCCAAAGTCTGGTGCCTGATTGGTGGACATGCAACTAAAGGCCCAGGCACAGAGCTTTCCAGTCTACTGTACTACTTCTTGCCACCCACACCACCCATAAAAAGGGCGTCTCGCAGCACCCATCAGGCCTGAATTACCCGTTGTCTGGCACTGGATTACACCACCTCTGAGATGCATTCTCCATCCCGGCCCACTGCCCATTTATTGGATTTTCCACGCTCTTCTTTGACAGCTGCTTTAGCTTTCTCATTGTGATTATTCCTTTTCGGTTCCGTATTTTCTCCTTCTTTTGTCCACCAGTTGAACATGAGTAATTACTTTCCCATGGTTCTTTTAAACGTGAAGTGTTTGAAGTTTAAATCTGTACCCTGTCGACACGGCACAAGGTGGATGTCACGGGCAACAGCTCTCTTAGTCACATTCTGTACTTAGTTTGACAGATTTGAAAAAGAAAAGAACGTTGAGATGAAGTTGATGAAAATGTACCAGTGGATCAACAGAAGTAGATCTTTACAAACGGCTTTCGTGTGGGTTCACAATGTCAATGGGCTGCCCACACATGTATAATTTTGTCTGTGAATATGAATGTTTTTCTTTCCAAAAGTACAGCTGTTAATTATTATGTGTTGTCTTTAACTGAATGATGATGAGACTCTAGAGAAAGCAGTGGGAGTGACAAGAACTGCATGACTGAGGAAGACCTGGAGGTGCTCATACCACTAACCATTATTAGTCACGCCATAATCGGTCTCCGGTTAAATGGAGTTCTAGACGAGAAAAACCCTGCCGAGGACAGCTAGCATTTTGGGATGTTCATCGTCATGTGAATCATTGTGTGCAGTTTATGATGTGGCCTTACTCTTTGTGTTCCTTCTCATTATTGTCTAGTCGCTGTGTGGAGAAGGTCGATGCCGAGTTTTGATGTTCAGAATGTTTTTAAAAATGTACTCACCCCCGATTCACAGGTTCGGTAAATGCACTAGATACATATGACTCTTTTATCAACATTCCAAATACTGAAGTTATGAACAAAACAGACATCGATATATATATAAATATATAAATGTAAAGTTCAAAACTACAAAGATTTATATATTGTGTCCTAGGCTTGTTACATGCATACCATTGCAAAGCAAATGATAAATATGAACATTCTTTGTGTAAATATGGCACTAATGGGAAATGGAAACACATTAAAGTTATGTCGTATCAGTGGGGATCTGTCTGTGAAAACATTAAAACATCAACAGGCAAACTTTTTTTCATTAAAAGATGATTCAATACTTTATAGTACTAAAAGATTTATGGGATTAAGGATCCAGTGATGTAATAATCAGCTCTATTTTGCCAGATGCTCAAAAAGTAATCTCTTCTTGTTTGGTGGGAATGTTCCTAGAATTGTACTTTTGTTGAAACATCTGGAATATATAGATATATAAACAGTATATTTTTGAAGTATGCTGCCTTTTTAAGGGAGAAAAAAAAAATATATATATATATTTTAAGGGGGCTATCAAGTCAAAAGGCAGGTTTGTCATTGTTGAGTGAGAACAAGAGCAAATTGAAATGGTACAAAAAATGATCCTGTCACCAGACACTGACAATGTGATTCGTGCTCTGAAGTGATTTTCAAAAATGTGCTGTCATATTCAGTGGGAACACAAGTAGCAGTTAAAAAAAAAAAAAAAAACTTTGTGAATTCTCTGAAAGGTGTCAGTTTAAATTTAGTCTTACTACCTTTTAACAAACAAAAAACAAAGTGAATTTGAATCTCAATATACCTGAGCAGAAAACATCCACCATATGCTCCCCAAAAACAGCTCTGATTCTGTATATCAAAAAGGCCTACTGGGGTTTGGATAATATTTTGACAGGAGTGTGATTGTTAAGTGTGTGTGAGTGTGTAGCCTACATGTACAATTCGTTTGTGTATGAGATTTTTAGCTATGGTTGGGTGGGGAGGGGATTTGGTATCAGGGAGAGACCATTTGAATGACAAATGTAAGCTTCAGATGCAAAGAAATGAACTATGAAAAAAGAGTAGCACTTCACAGAGACATTCAATGATGCTTTTGCTGTGTCACATGACTTTGATAAACCATCGTGATTTGATCACCTCTGGAATTAGCAGAGCTCTACGTCATCTCATCACTGCTTTGATGTAAGGGTCACCTCCCTTTGTAGACTGCTGTGAGGTCCAGATATGCTAATGCTGTGCTTGTTTCCTGATCAATAAAGCCACTTCAATTTTTACTGCTTTCCATATTTGTTTCTCAGTGTGTTGAGAACATCCACCATGGTACCTTTTGCGGTTTAAAATCCAGTGAGTGGCTCTAGAAGCACATTCAGATGAACATGAATCTGGCAATGGTTTATCATTGGTTTTGGTACGTATTACTTCAATTTGGAAATGAAATGTCTGGTAAGTGGGACTAAAAGGTTAATGCTCTGTTGTGTTTGAAAATACCATACCAAATACACTAAACCCTAATATTAACAAAATAAATAAAAATACATTTGCTGAAGCAACCATGTACTGTAATTTTAGCTTGCTTCTTCAAGTCTTTGAGTTATTTAATCATGACTTGTACTACCTCGTAAACATTACAAGTGCAGTGCTGTACCAGGTGCGCTACCGAGCGTGGTTACTTTATCAGAAAAGCCATATATATGGAGCTGGTTATGTGATGCGGACGTCAAAACGTATTAGTGTACAAATCATGTACTATACATAAGACAGTAATATGCAAGGAACCACTCAAAAACAATCCTAATTAATAAAAATTATTGAATTGTTAATTTTTGTGAAAACAAACAAACAAACAACAACAACAACAAAAACATAATTGCTGTTTTACTGGCGTTAGTGTTTATTTCCACTGCAGTAAATTGAATGTATATGTACATGTACAAAAATAAAAGCTAGGTAGAGGCATATTTTCTAATTATCCTGTGTTTCTTTCAAATGTACATTTATAATTCTACATTTACATGATTCTGCACCACTATTATCACCAAAAAGAATAGTAAAAATATACAGATGTTTTTTTTTTTTTTTTTTTTTTTTTTTTTTTAAACAGGCTTTCTAAGCATTTCCCCTTTATTCCATTGGTCAGTCAAACAAATAACCCCGCCCCAAATTCACTCTATTGGTTGAGCTGTTGCTGTTGTCATGCAGGTCAGGATACTGAAACACTTTCAACACTTTATTATAAAATAAGACTTTATTTTCTCTGCATATTAAGCTGGAATAAGAAAAAGTATTTTAAGCTTTGCATGTGAGTTAAATACAGAATAATAACCCTATTAGTTAAACATTATGAATACATTTGTCATCATCAACATTCCTGTTTTCAATCAAATCATTGGAATTGCCTGATAGGATGTGTTGAATTGTTCATGATGGATTCTAGCTTCGCCAATGTCTACCACCAGTTCTGAATTATGTTTTATGACTGCTGGTCTCAGCTTTTTATATCATCCTGATATAGAGTAATATATGCCTCTGAGACAGTTCCATCTAGTTAAACAAAGAACAGATTGCATCCCACTTTCCTTTATATCCGCCCGCTCAATAAGCTTTATCGCACAATGTTAAGATGTTATCAGGTCATTTTGTCCAAACTTCATCTCAAGAGACATTTTCATTTGTGACCAATTTCTTCACTGGCAATTTGCACAGACACTGTTAAAAACAGACTTGACATAGCTTTGAGGATCCATTTGGGATCCAGCCTCATTATACAAAACTCGGTCTGAGAAGGGTCTATACCTTTCAGTAATTAAGTCTAAAAATGGATAGCTTGTGCAGTACTTTATGGTTATATATACTTTGTTATTTCATTTCACTATTTTATCCCCACAATGAAATACATGTGCAAGCAAAACACCCAGACTGAGGCTCATACACTTCTCGAATATCAACAAAGCACTTTTTGATTTCCAGCAGAATTCAAGGCCTTTTCATAATTGAGAGGCTAATTAGTTTCTACAGCATACAAAGTGTATTCATACACTCTGTTCTCCCACTGTACGTGACGACCTTATAAAACAGCCTGTTGATACTCCAGTCAGCAATACTGAGGAAGAGATAATGCTCTTTTATCTAGACTTTTATTTATTTTATCAGTCAAATTTAAATATGTCTTGGAGACTGGAGACGAGAGGTGTGTGATGTTAAACTTCCAATCTGAATACGAGTTGAGATTTTGCCTATGCTGGAGTTTAATGGCATTGTCAAAAGTGATAAAACAAGAGACAAAGCAATCCAGACCCCCCCCTGCTGTTCAGGCAGTGTTTGGTTCAGCGTGTGACAGCTGCATTTTTCACTTTCACTCAGTTTCCATCCAACATGTCTGTGCATTCGCCACGTCTGATCTTAAAGCACAGAGAATATGTTCAGAGACATTTCAAGAATCTGAAAACATTCCAGTGCTGCCAGTTACTAATTCTTAGTGAAGAAGTGAATGGTTAAAGGCTTTATTTTTAACCTTTCCAGTCATGACTCTGATATTGGCAAGCGTTGGCGAGGAGCTTTAAGACTTTCCTAAGATGTCTTACCATCTAAGCCAAGCTCTGCATGTCTCTGCCTTTGCTCTTTGCCAGCTTATAGACTCTGCAAACTCTGTAATTTTCTTGTCCGTTTCATCTTCTCTTAGATTTGCCAGAATGAAGCTCTGGAGCAAGAGCAATTCATTTTGAAACGACTGTGTAAATTTACAAGGGTTATTTACTTGGATATGGCTTTCTATGTTAACTAATATTTATTAGATGTGTACTTCTTTATCTGATTGAAGCAGATACAGATATCTTTGTTGTGATGTTGAATCATAGGTGAAGATTATGGTGCTGATTGGCTGAGCTGAAGAGAAATCGTGTCTCTGTTCAAATGTAATTGCTTGGAAAGTGTTAAGCATTTCTTTTAAAATCCATGTTTTGTTCCTGCTAGAATAAAATTGATGGTCCGACTCTCTTTGAGTGTTTAGAATGTTGCTAGTCAATTTATGTCCTCCAAATAGACTTTTTTTTTTTTTTTTTTTTTTTTTTTTATACAATCTCCTGCGGTTCAATCTTTAAGGTAATTTGTTCCACTGGCAAAGCCACATAACAACCTTCAGCATGCTCCTGAAAACACATTATCTTCATAATAGAGGTATTTTTTTATTATTATTCAGATTAGGGTTAGGGTTTATATAATTTATGTATATATTTTGTCTGTGAAATAATTCTGATAATTATATTTTCTTGTTAACTGAACCCCAGCTCAATTCACAACATCATAACATAATGATGATGATGATGATGGTGATGATGATTAAAAAGATATTATAAAAATGCTAATATAAAACTATTTTTTTTTTTCAGATAATCAATAATAATAATAATAATAATAATAATTATTATTATTATTACTACGTTGTAAAAATAAATGTGGGGTTCAGGTAGAATGTGATATACACGCTAGCATATATACAGTATTTATAAAAACAAAAAACAAAAATTGTTTTCTGTTAATCAAATCTGATTTGTATATATAATGATGTATGATTATGATAACTAAAAAAAAAAATGTTAAGAACTAATTATTATGACTTTAAATACTTCACTTCCTATACTGAATTAATCAGAAAATCTACAGTATATTGTTTCTTGGATGACTGCACTTTCTTTTCATGAAAACAACCTGGAAGACTGTGTCTAGAGTTGACAGGGAGCAGTGTTGTGTGAGGAAGTGCAATGTTGTGGCTTTAATGAGTGTTTATGAATATGTGCTGACACACGTGATTAATGCAGTGGTATTCTGGGTAGTGAATGGTGCGGACTAGGCATGCTTTATCCGGTATATATCTGAACTAATTAGCACTTCATCTGCCCTCTGAAACCATCGAGCTGAGTCAGACAGATACACAGACTCAAGATACAGTATAATGTGGCAATTCACACACACACACACACACAGACACGTGCAATCACACAAGCTACATTGACACACATATGCAAAAATCAGCAGTTCTCTATCAGGCCAATCCACTATCTAAAATACAGACAGGCCAAAAGTGCTGAAGCACATTCAATTATATTACAAATCACATAAAATAGTGTGGAGAGCTAAACAATGACAGACTTCTGTGGGTGAACTATCCCTATAATACATTACATGCTTTTAACCTTTCTGTGCTAAAAATCCTTCACTTACTGTAGTTTGGTGTTCATGGGACTAGCAATTTACAATTACTTGTAAATTATGCTACATTATCACCAAATTTTTAATTCTGTCTTTTTTGTCAACTTGTTTTCTTTTAGCACAGGTTTTGTATTTCATTCTGGAACTTATTGGTAGACCTCACTCATCTAAGGCCCTGTTTACAAGATGTGTTTCCGTCAATCCAATCACAAGTGGACAATGCTAAATACAGACGTCTGAAAGGTTTAGAGCTTGTCCATATTTAGCCTCTTTTGAGGTACTTGAAACACATTTGACCAAATTGCTATCGTATTGAAAATGCTCATGTGGTCCGATGCATTCTAACAGCCACATATTACCACCTCCCTTCTGCCTACTGACCTAATTCCTAAACATTACGGTTTTTCAAGCACACTAGCAAGACGGAATATAAACTTGTGCTTTGTAAAATGCACAGTGTTCTATTACCGGTCCTGATTCTAATACAAACCCACAGCATTCTGCATAGATTTGCAGCTATCAGAGCAGAAACGAAAGCTGCTGCTCTTAGTATTGTTTTCAGGTACTCCTTTCACATTCATAAGCAAACTGTGTGAGCTTATTTCACAATATTAGATTTAAACATAAGCTCAGACCAATGAGACTTGTGACTAATTAGTTCCAAAAAGAAATGTGCTAAGTGAAAGAAAACAAGCTGATAAAAATATTTCATCTAATATGTGTTAAAAATATAGCATAATAAGGAATTTATAAGCACTTTTTATAGGCTGTAGGTCATTTTCAAAATGGGCGGAGTTCATTTACGCATGTTTCCTGTAAAATCCTGCACAGCTTCATCTCCTGACCTACACTGTTGATATCAGCTGACAAGGAGGACATGTCTCTCTGTATCACCCATTTGTGTCCGTAACAACCAGAGGAAGGAAGGAAAAGATCCTCTTGGTTCTCCACCTGTAATGTCACATAAATGTCTGATGACATCTGCAAAACAATAGTCCTCTTACTGAGGGCGTTCCGGTCTCAGTTGTGAATAATTTATTTCTGTTTAACCCTCATGGGAGGAGTGTGTGTCATGAGTTCTTTTAGCTCTGTTAGCTAGAAGAATGTACGATGAATCAGCGTGTAACTAGAGTCAGCCATTTAGTGCAGAAACAAGGAGATAAGCCCTATCATGTCCCGCTTACTAAACACATTTTCTCTTATTTACTTTATCTTTGTCTCCTTTGTAGCCCCATACCTCTGATCCACAACATACCACATCAGTGACGCTCTCTTGCGTCTGATAGCACAGTGTGACCATGTGTGTGTGTGTGTGTGTGTGTGTGTGTGTGTGTGTGTGTGTGTGTGTGTGCTTTGGGGAGGGAGGGGGTTTGCACCTTAAAAAAATTAATTCATTTCAAAAGCCAGGCTGAGGATCATGCACATCAAACCTGTCCCCTGAAAACAGGTTCAGTGTGGTGCTTTAAGGTTTAAAACTCTTTAGGGTTAAAACTTAGCAGAAACACACAATTAAACACAACAAAAATAGAATTTGCCATTTGAAATCTGGCATCTTTGGAAAATGACTGTGATATTCTATTTCACACATTTTAGTATCTCAAATAGAATAATCAGCATCAGCCTAAAAAAAAAAAAAAAAAAAAAAAAAACATAAAATAACTAAATCAAGAAAAAAATCAATTAATAACTTTTCTTAAGAAATTAATACTTTAATTTAGAATGGAAACATTAAATTGATCAAAAGTGACAGTACACTGTTACGAAAGATTTCTATTTTAAATAAATGCTGTTCTTTTGAACTTTCTAGTAATCAAAGAATCCTGAATCACAGTTTCCACAAAAAGCATTAAGCAATATTAACAGCAGCTGTTTTCAAAATTGTTAATAATTATATGTATTTCTTGAGCAGCAAATCAGCATATTAGAATGATTTCTGAAGGATTGTGTGACACTGAAGACTGGAGTTATGGCCCTGAAAATTCAGCTTCAGGAATATATAAATTACATCAAAACAGAAAACAGTTCTTTCAAAATGTAATAGTATTTTATAATATTACAGTTTTTATCGTATTTTTATTGCATCCTATGAAGTTTTTGTGAGCAAAAACTGCACACATCAAGCAATTTTGTAGGTTAAAAAAATAAATAAAAAAGGCATTATAACTGCTGTTGGACATTTTCCCACTTGGTTTCACCTGTGACTTACTTTGGACATTTTGTGTCTACAGCTGTCCATTATGTGAACTTGATACGGGCATTAATGGCGTTTTGGTGTGGGCGTCATGCCAGAGCGTTTAGCTTTAACTGCACAAGGAGCTGTGCTGAGTGTGTGTGTGTCAGCACTGAGCTGAACGGGGCAGACGTGCAAATTATCGAGCCGAGGCACAGGAAGAGCTTGTAAAGCCTGTAAGCTGGCACAGAGCAAGAGCACAGAAAGGCAGAGCCTGGCTGGGATGGTAATACATCTCAGTGAAGTCAGATTCATAAGCGCTGCCACCCACTGCTTGTCAGCATCAGAGAGACACAGGTGACAGCGCAGCACTAGTCAATAATACACCTCTGCAATAAGAATTAGCAACTTGCAAAGACAAAGCTTCTCACTTCTCATGTGACAGGCAAGGTTATTATAGATTTGCATTTAAAAAAATGTTATGCCGTTTTAAATATTTACTTAGATTTATGAAATATATACACAGAAATGTTATTATATACAGTACCTATAAATAATTTATTTCACAAATAAACAAACAAACAGAACCTTGTTTTGAACCTTAAAGCATCAGTTTATAGTAAGCATTTATACTACAGTAAGTGCATCCTGGCATTTGTTACCTTCCAGTCCTGAAAAACTTTAACTGTGTGGAAAAAGTTGGAAAACTAAAAAAAAAGAAAAAAGAAAAAAGAAAAATAAAATAGTGAATATAAAATATTTAAAGTCACTGTTAGAGTGATTAGTGTAGTCTAAAGTTTCTTCAATTTTACTGAATATATAGAACTTATATAACCTTTCCAGTTTGCTAAACAAGCTAAACCACAAGTTAGACAAACTTTTCCTTTAAAGCTGTGTTCAATAACCTTTTAAAGCCCAAGATCCCTGACCTCAGCCTTTATGAAAGACAAGATCTACCTGTAAAAGAACTGATAGAAAAAGACGGCACAGATTGTACTACCAATTTGAGGCCTTTTATTTAGTATTTTAATACCGCTAAAGTATTTTCTCCTCATCTGCAGTGTCCTGTTTACAGACTCAGGCATGGTGTATTCCAGTAGCTCCCAAAAATAACAGTAAAGTAAGTACAAAAAATACAGTACATTGAAATACTTATTTTTCTGTTATTTTAGGAAGCTACTGGGACTGTGATTAAAATCTACTATGCACTGTTATCGTTGTTATATGCAATAGTTCACCCAAAAACGAAAATATATTCACCCGCAGGCATTCCAAAATGTAGATGAGTTTGTTTCTTCATCATAACAAATTTGGAGACATTTAGCTTTACATCACTTGCTCACAATGGGTCCTCTGTAGTGAATGGGTGCCGTCAGAATGAGAGTCCAAACAGCTGATAAAAAAAATAATCCATAAGTATTCGACATGACTCCAATGCATTTGTTAAAGTTTTGTGCAGAGAAAAGCTGCACTTTTTAAATAAATAAATTCATCATCAGTCCATACTGTGGGGCTCGATAGTTTGGGCACCCAAACTTGCAGAATCTGTGAAAATGTGAATAATTTTCAAAAAAATAAGAGAGATCATACTAAATGCATGCTAATTTTATTTAGTACTGTCCTGAGTAAGATATTGTACATAAAAGATGTTTACATTTAGTCCAGAAGACAAAAAAAATTGCTGAAATTATTAAAATAACCCCATTCAAAAGTTACTGTGTGTGGTTACCTAGATGATCCATGACTGTCTTTCCTGATTTGTGATGGTTGTGCATGAGTCCCTTGTTTGTTCTAAACAGTTAAACTGAGAACTGTTCTTCAGAAAAATCTTTAAGGTCCTGCAGATTCTTCAGTTTTTCCAGCATCTTTGCATATTTGAACCCTTTCCAGCAGTGACTATGATTTTGAGATACATCTTTTCACACTGAGGACAATTGAGGCACTCAAACACAACTATTAAAAAAAGTTCAAACATTCACTGATGCTCCAGAAGAAAACAAGATGCATTAAGAGATTTGAAGATCAATGTAAATTGTATTTAATTTGTGTTCCGGGAAACAAACAAGTATCTTCTGTTGCTTATGAAGGGCAGAACTAAATGGAAAAAATATATATTTCAACAAAATAAGAAAAATTTGGCCATCTTCATCGTGTTCAAAAGTTTTTACCCCCCAACTCTTAATGCATCTTAATGCATCTTGTTTCCTTCTGATGCACACATCAAAGCACCGTTTACATGGGGAAACAGCTCTGAACAGTTCTGTTGGTGGATTTTGTTTTGAGAAGAGAACAAGGAATGGACTTGTTCAATGAAGGAAGCATTATTTAAGATTTTAAACTGGTATTTTGACACTGTTTAAAGATAAAACATTGTACTGATGAATTTGTTCATTACAAACATGCACTTATGATTATTGTGGTTTTTTTTTATCAGCGGTTTGTTTAAATTCTCATCTGTCATTATTTATTACGGTTTGGATTTTTTTTTTTTTTGGTTCATTTTGGGGTGAACTATTCCTTTAAGAAGAGTGTAGCCATGTAAAATAATAATAATAATAATAATAATAATAAAAATAAAAAAACCTTGCATGCAAAGTTGAGTGAAATCCAGAGTGAAAAATGCAATCAAACACAGCCTGAACAGCAGGGGGTCTGAAGTTGCCCTGAACTGTTTTATCAGTTTTGACAGCACCATTAAACTGCTTCAAAATCAAAACCCATATTCATATTTGTTGTGTATGTGTGTGTGTGTGTGTGTGTGTTAGTGTAAATGTGTCACTCACTGTGGTCTCAGAGGGAAAGTGAAGTGCTTAGTGTTCATTTCAGATACATACTGTATAAAACATGCCTAGTCCGCAGCATTCACTATCCACAATACCACTGCATTAATCACACGTGTCAGCACATTTCCATAAACACTGATTATAGTCACAATATTGCACTTCCTCACGCAACACTGTTCCTTGTCTTGCTGTGAGGAGTTTTTTGTACAGCTTTGCACGAAAAATTGTTTAATCACACATATGGAATTATATTGGATTTTGCATGGATTTACATAATCACAGATGACTTACTTGTTCCTGCAAAATGAATGCATATCAAACTCTGTCATTTTGAAACAATAACAACAATACAATTCTATTAGTAAGTGGCATATGGCTTAACTAATGAGGAAGGTGTGTGGAATAAATACAAACTTCATACTGGATAGATAGATAGATAGATAGATAGATAGATAGATAGATAGATAGATAGATAGATAGATAGATAGATAGATAGATAGATAGATAGATAGATAGATAGATAGATAGAATCTCAAATTACAGTTTCCACAAAAAGTATTAATCAATATTAACAGCAACTGTTATTTCAAAACTGTTAATAATTAAAAATATTTCTTGAACTGTAAATCAGCATATCAGAACTATTTCTGAAGGATCATGTGACACTGAAAGACTGGAGTAATGATGCTGAAAAATGCAGCTTTGCCATCAAAGGAATAAAATACAGGGGAAAAAAATTATTAAAACAGAAAAAGTTTTTATTTTTTAAATTGCAATAATATTTCACAATATTACTGGATTTTTGATTTAATAAATTCAGTTGTAGTAAGCATAAGAGACTTTTATTGAAAATATTTTTAAACAAATCAACATTTTTAGTATATATTTTAAATTATTTTCGAATGATTACCATATAGAATAAGATATTAGTGATGATGATATTATTGTATTATATATTATTATTTAAAGTATATTATTTTGGTTTGTTTTTTCAACAGAAAGAGAGACATCTCTCAATGCATTTCTTAAATAAAAAATAAATAAATATAATGTGCTACTGAGGAATATTATAAGTCGTTTAAGTTCTGTTTGGGAACTCTGCTTAGCTCGAGAAAAAAAAAAAAAAAAAATAATATCTTCCAAATCAGGTCAGACAGTGTCTTATGGGCCTTTCTGGAGAATTGGACATAAAATTAATTATTTTATTTGGAAGGGCAGAAATAAAACCACTTCATTCCTGTGCTCATTCTGAAGAAGGAAAATCTAATTATTTTACAAAATGTACACAAATAATTTCTGTTGCCTTTTCTTTGCTCTCCTCCACCACATTTCATCTCATGTAGGTGGCGCAACATAAGCAATGTGCTGTTCTTTGTGTAATGAAGTCTTTCAGAAAGATGTCTGCTTTTGACTTGGCAGACCCCTCTATGCAACAGGAGGGCTAAGGAAGGACCAATTAATGAGCCCCATTTGATCTGAAGTCACTAACTCCATCTATCACTTTCCCCATCCCTCCATTAAATATGTTTAGGTAATTAGGCTAAATTAATGAGCAAAGCTGGGGCACAGCCTACCAGGAGTAATTGCCTGAACTAATCCACTGCCTCTACATCTGCGACAAATGAAACACTGGGAAGGCATGGAGTGTTAATATTTGCTTTACATTCACACATGCATATTTCACTTTCAAACAAAATGGAAAACATGCTATTTCTTGTGATGTTTAAAATTTTATCCATTTTAAAAAAATTCCATGGCCATTCTGCCCTTTTTTTGGGGTTCCTTATTTTGTATTACAGTCATATATTTTCTATTATTCTGATATTAAGAAGCATCTGTTTATATTCTCACCAGCTGCATCAACATGCCCTGCACAGTAATGACCTCATGAACCATGCAAGAATACAAAACCTACTTTACACTCCAGCACTTCTCCTCCCTCTGGGGTAGCATGGAGCTGAAACTTCCCTTCACACTAAATGAAGGGAAAAGCCCAGAGGGTCCTCATTAACTCTGGGTTAGAGGTGCGCTACACCCAAATCCACTCCCCCACACTTAGTGTCAAGACCTGCGAGGCTTTTTCTACACGCTCAGCATGCAAGGAATAGCTCTGGGGCAGGCCAGCACTAAAGGACAAATTCAAATGAATGTTACTTTGTGCCTTTGTAGGTAATCTAAGCTCACAGGCAGGGCCGATAATGGTGTAAATTAAAAGTGTTAACGATTGTAAGATACTGCTGAGACACTGGGCTTCCAAGGAGGAAAGATATGATCTGCTCATGGGCTGAAAATCACAGCAATTTGCTTGTCTTTGAAACCTCTAGGATATGAATGTGTAGATTTTTAACGTTTGTATATGCCTCGTTAAATGTCATTATAATGCAAGTCGTTAGGTTAACATCATATAGCATACTGGTGTATGTTGTGATGTCTAATTGTTTTCAACTGTTTTTAAATGATCATTCTACCTCTCTTTAATAGACTATTTATTTTTTATTGATTGATTGATTTATTTGAAGACAGTTTTTCTCTATGGAAGCTTGTTTCCATCATGGGATTGATAATAATAATAATAATAATAATAATAATATTACTAACAATAATAAAAAAGGTAATTGTAACTTCTTATCTCACAATAATGCCTTATACGCTACATACTGTATCACAGTTCAGACTTTGTTTTTCGCAATTCTGAGAAAAAAAATCTGTCTTTTTTTTGCAAGTCTGTTTTTGTATTATTATTTCATGGAAGAAAAACAATATTAAAAGGTATTTGTGACTTTATATCTTGCAACTGTGACTTCTTTTCAGAATTGTGAGAAACAAAATTCAAATTTTGAGATATGAATTGTGAGTAAAAAAGTAAAAAATTCGCAATTATATTATTTAATTAATCCATTCACACACACACACACATTCATTCATTCATTCATTCATTCTGTGGCAGAAACAAGCTTCCATAATTCTCTGTATATAAGTCTGCAGTGCCTAGAGCTTTCATTATCAGCTAGTTGAGATTGTGACAATGTTTTGGTGGACTCGATCCCATCAGTTTTTTTTTTTTTTAAATCCTCAAATTTACTATGTAAAGCTGTCTTTAATACATGCAATGCTTTTGCCTTCTGGAGAATTGGACATAAAATTAATTATTTATTTGGAAGGGCAGAAATAAAACCACTCATTCCTGTGCTCATTCTGAAGAAGGAAAATCTAATTATTTTACAAAATGTACACAAATAATTTCTGTTGCCTTTTCTATGCTCTCCTCCACTACATTTCATCTCATGTAGGTGGCGCAACATAAGCAATGTGCTGTTCTTTGTGTAATGAAGTCTTTCAGAAAGATGTCTGCTTTTGACTTGGCAGACCCCTCTATGCAACAGGAGGCTAAGGAAGGACCAATTAATGAGCCCCATTTAATCTGAAGTCACTAACTCCATCTATCACTTTCCCATCCCTCCATTAAATATGTTTAGGTAAATATTAAAAGGTATTTGTGACTTTATATCTTGCAACTGTGACTTCTTTTCAGAATTGTGAGAAACAAAGTTCAAATTTTGAGATATAAACTTAGAATTGTGAGTAAAAAAAGTGGCAATTGCCTTATTTAGTTAGTTATTCTCAGCTAGTTGAGATTGTGAAAATGTTTTGGTGAACTCAATCCCATCAGTCCTCAAATTTACTATGTAAAGCTGTCTTTAATACATGGAATGCTTTTGCATCAACTGGAAATAGGCATGGCCATCTATAAAAAGTACAATGGAAATGCCAAAGCATATGAATAAGGTAATTATTCAGTACCATGGTAAAGATACCATCTGATCCCATGGTAACACCATAGTACTTTTTCTAAACGTGTTGGAATCATTGCAGTAATGAAGAAAAAAAAAAAAAAAAAAAAAAAAAAAAAAACAATGTTGATTAAATGAACAAGAAAAAAAATAATATACTGTAATCTTAATTAAATTCATTTACTAATTAAATTCACTGAGCCTTAGGAAGTCTGATAAACGTGTCTTCCCTGTGGGGATATAAAAAGCCACAATCATCAATGGCTCTGAGAAATGAATGACAGAGGGGAGGGGAAAGAGGGTGGCATAATACGTTCTTGTCAAGCCATTTACAGGTCACAGCAAAATACACACTAATAACTACCCAAATGTGACAAAACATTCACCACCCCATGACAAAGGCTCTGTATTTTTACTCTTACAGAACAAGAAAGGCAGAAAAGTGGGTGGAATACATTACCTGTGCTATGTTTGTGCAGTAGATAGGAAGAAAACCGTTAGAACCTTATCAGACATGGTGCTATACAAGAAGAGAAAAAAAAAACCTTGGTGGTGATGAAAAAGTACTTGAGAGGCCTAATAAATTGGAAACCTCTTGGAAGTTAAAATGAATCCGAGTCATAATAGACCAAATCTGATTGATTGGCACAAGCGTTCTTCAGAAATTATAGTGTAGTGTCTGTGATTGTTGTAGAGAAGGGGCTCCTAAGCATGTTTTAGTGTTGTTGAAGTGTGCAAGCACAATTGTGTGTGATTATCACAGACGAGTTCGATATCTAGTAGTTAAGGCGTCAATGTTTCTATTCAGATTCGACAGCATTCTGTTAATGATTTTCTGTTTAAAGGACAGATTCCCAATCAAAGACAATTGAAACACGACCTTTAAATGTGTTTGAGAGGACATGGCTTTAAAAATACTGCCATGGTTAAGCATTTGATCACTTGATGCTTGTGGTTCGAGGGCTCTGTAATAAAAATGGTACACCTGATGTAGGAGACTGTCAGAAAATCTCACACACCCGACCAATCAAAGTGTCACGATCACACCCAAGGGAAAAAAAATGAAGAGATAACATCAGAAAATTACTCGAGAATCGGGTCATTTGTATGTTTTAAAGGAAAAGGGGAGTGTGTTTAAAGAAATAGCTCTCCACAAAATGAGATCTGCCATCATTTACTCACCCTCATGTCGTTCGAAACCTGTGTGACTTGCTTTCTTCTGTGGAACACTGTATATGAAATACTGAAGACTGTAAACTTTGGAAGCCATAAGTTTTAGCTTGGTTCTTTACATAAAAGTAAATCATTTTGCACTGATAATCTAGTGCTCAAAAGAGTTTGGCAAATAGCTGAACATGAGAGCTGTATCAGGTCTTATGTGAATGAATCATTCAGACGTGTATTTCACAAAACCATTGTTAGTTAACTATAGTCATTAGTTTCACTGAACTCTATTAGTAATGACAAAACTTGCGACCATAGTTGCTTTTGGTAAACACTCCAGACAGATTAAAAAAAAAGAAGTTATGTTTTAATAATTTGAAGCAAATCAGACATTGCTACTTCTCTCGTGCATTTTTTTAAAATAAGGGTGTCAGCAGGGACTGACTGGGAGTAAATAACGGCCCTGGATATTCTCCAAAATAGGCCCTCCACAACTACAAACAGCCGCTACTATCTCACAATATTACAGCAATCCTGTCGCATTTATGGCAAATAACATCACAAAACCCCATGGTGACCTGCTGAAAAAAAACAATAGAAACCATCACAGAAATTCTAATGGTTTCCACTACAAATGCCATCACAAACATTACAAACCATCAACTTTTAACAATTAAAACCATTAAATAATGGTTTCATGTTAGTGCTGTCTAATGATTAATCGCGATTAATCAAAACAAAAATAAAAATACTTGTTAACAAAATATAAATACATACAGTAGCAGTCTTCAAAGAAGTGTCCTGACTGACATTGAGTCCTAATGAATACATTGAGTCTTTACTTGGGAAGCAATTCTGCCCACATCACTAATAGCACTCTGCACTGGAGACTCAAAAGCATTTGTTTTAAGCGGAGATGATGTTAGTATGTTGCTTTTACTGCTTGTTTGCAATGCTTTCTGTGATTTCCTTCACCATCAAGGACATATGCGGCCAAACACGAGTTTGGCCAAAAGTAGCATCTTAGAAAGCAGCATGATTAAGTTGTCTAGCTTTTCAGACAAGCTTTATGTTGGTAGCGCCACAATAATGGATTAAAATGCTGTCTCTGGTTATAATGCACATGACACCACCCCTCGTCTCTGCCCTGGCTCCAGAGCACAGCAGAAGCACCTCCAGAGGCTGAAGATTTTATGGAATCCTGCTGTCAGGGCAATCACTGATGGTCTGTGTGACCATAATTACTTCTTGTGGCTTAATAATAAACGTTGCTACACCAACCATCACCCCTCATCATCCGCCCCCCTGCTGTTTGACTGGAGTGCACTTTAAATGACTTTGTGTTACACAACGTTGCACTTACTAAACACATGTCAGTGCGTACAGTGCTGTTTCTCAGCACAGCTGCATTCATTCTGCATAGGCCTTCTATTCCTGGTGCATGCAGCAGTACTTTTGGTTATTGTGTGTTCACAATGAGCAGATATTTCACTTACTTGTGCTTTATGGTAAAGATTTGAACATCATGTACAGATGTTTTACATTCCATTGTCATACTAGAGTAGTAGTCTTTTGCCCAGATTTTAGCCACAATTTACAGTCTGTATACAATTCATTTTTTTACAGTCTGACTGGAAGTCTGCAGATTTGAGTTAACAGATTTCACAGAAAATCCCATAATGTATGATAGGCAGACTCAAATTTTTAGCTTCAGATTATGACACTATCCAGGCAGAGGAAAGCAAAGATTTTTGACATTTTGAGATGATTTTAGAGCACATATTGTTTTCAGTTGTCATGCTATCAACAAGGTGCATGTTTCTACATGAGTTTGTGTTCAGAGCAACACAAACTCATGTCTGGTAGTGTGTGTGATCCTCAGTTTAGTGTCTCTTTACAACGCTGGCAAATGTGTGATACCTAGTGTGACATCAACCTATTCGTTCAAAAAATGCTGAATCATTCAGGAACTAAACAATTGATTGTCTGACTGCGAGTTATTAAAATATTCATTCAAATGATTCATTCAGAAAAAAAAAATGCTGATTTATTAAGCAACTAAACAACTGACTGACTGTGAGTGGGTTATTGAAACATTCATTCAAATGATTCATTCAAATGCTGATTCCTTCAGTAACAATACAATTGACCGACTTTGCAAGTGAGTTATTGAATCATTTATTCAGCTGATTCGTTGAACAGACAAAGGGGCAAATGATGTGTCTTCTTTCTTTCTTTTTTTGTAAATTTATATAAAGTCATTGTCACAAACTCGCAATCATGATGTTTTTTTTCATGTTCCTTTCTGAATATGAGTGACAAACCATAAGCAGACTTTGTCAGAGAGACTGATATATACATATATACATATATCAACTGAACTAATAAAAAAATATATATATATATTTGTGTAGTAAACAAATGATTTAATTCTTTTGATACCATAAAATATTCCTCATAATTAATGATGCATTAGGTCAATAATATCCACGTCTGATGCTAAGGGGGTGCATTTGTGGGCCTGTATACTGCAAATACAACTTTGTTGTTACCTTTCATTTCAGCCTTGCTTATATTTTAGAACATCACTCTTGCTATTGGTTAAATACAATGCATTGACATTCATACATTTTTAAGTACAGCTTTGGTGTCCAAATACATTTTGGGGGCACTGTAGAGTGTTGTCAAAAAAAGTCTTATTTAGAGGCAAGACAAGCAACATGTGCTTTGAATACTTAACATTTCTCCAGGTCTTAGTTCACTCTCCTGCCTGACCTTCCACTTGCCCTTTAAGAATGAATTCACAAACTACAAGCTCCTCTGGCCTAACCTGGTGACTGCTGCCCAGTGTTTCCATATTCTGGCCTCTTTCCCAGGAAGAAGTTGGCCTCTCGTGGTGAACGAAACGGGGTAAGCACTGCATTCTGAGTACTGTATCTTTATCCTTGAGCTAAAGAAAGGCGTTAGACTCTGTCTCACTTTCGAATTACATAAGTTAAATGCAATTTTGAAGGCAGCTGTTTCATGATTCTGCCACATACTCAAATTGCAAACAATTATATATTATTATATACTGTATATGCTAATGATCCCCTTTATTGATAGAAAAAGTGCATTGCTGACTGTAGGATACAACCCTAGAAGAAGCATGCTGCAGTGAATTTTGCTGTTCATCATGATGAATATTGGCAGATCATTTCAAAATATATTTTTTATTTTTTATTTTTTTTTTATGGAATCAAAGATTGCATTGCTTCAAAGATCACATCAGTCTGACTGT
Source organism: Cyprinus carpio (assembly GCF_018340385.1). Taxonomy (NCBI): domain Eukaryota; kingdom Metazoa; phylum Chordata; class Actinopteri; order Cypriniformes; family Cyprinidae; genus Cyprinus; species Cyprinus carpio. Next base: position 18,779,365 of record NC_056604.1, read on the forward strand.
CTATCTTATATAAATTATATTATTTCATGCAATTGAATCACAAAATATTAGAGACGTTATTTTGTTACAGAACATTGGTAATTACAAAACCTTCTGCCAATGCAGACTGGAGGTGGTATTTATCTATCTGTCTGCAGGTTATTTCTCATATAGAGAATCACTGGCAGTTTAATCTTTTCCTTATACAGTTATTTTGTTGAATATTCATCCTTAAGATAACCCACTGACATGAAGGAAAATCCTGACTGAAACTCTGCTTGCATGTTTAAAGTACAAGTGGGAAATACACAGACTGAACTGCTGATGCAGCAGTGCAGCTTTAAACTCCCTTTCAAAAAATATACTCAATAATCTGGCAAATATAAAACTACTAATCCTTCAGTATTCACCAAACTTACTTAATAAAAAAAGCAGCATCGCTTTTTAGAGGCAGCACCACTAAGACAGCATGATAATTAAAACATTAGCGATAAGGGATTAGTATTCAAATTAGCTCAATGCAAACAATGTGTTAAAAATACACTCACTTAAAAAAACAAAATGTGTAAAATAATAAGGCTTGCTTTCAGGGAATATATAAGCACAAACCTCATTAAATTATGTTAGATTTATGCTTTCAACATTCTTAATGTTGATTAACATAATTCAGCTTTCTTTGAAAATAAGCAGTAATATTTTATGCAATATTTTAGGTTGCTTGATTGTTTGCTTATTTATTTATTTATGGTGAGTTGCATTCAAAATCATCTTGTCTCAAAAATCGAAGGATGCTCTGATAGTTCAGTCTGAATGGGCTTGAAGCCCACAGACATGCAGCTTTTCACTTCACAAGATGTTGATTGATGGACTGGAGTCTTGTGGATTATTTGTGGATTATTGTGATGTTTTGATTAGCTGTTTGGACTCTCATTCTGATGGCACCCATTCACTGCAGAGGATCCATTGGTGAGCAAGTGATGTAATGCTACATTTCTCCAATTTTTTTCTGATGAAGAATCAAACTCATCTGCATATTTAATGGCCTGAGGGTGAGTACATTTTCAGTTAATTTACATTTTTGGGTTTACTATTCTTTTAAACTCTTTTAAAACAATCTAAAGTCAAGAAACATGAGACAATTACATCGCATTCCAGAAGTGTCTGCTTGCACTAATGAGAATGGATAGCTGCAGGCTGAAGGTTTTCTGCTCTAGTCCAGAGAGGAGAGTCTTTTTCATCCCAGTCATTAATTGCTGATAAATTGCTGTGGTCTTCCCACTCACTTACCTTCGTTCATGCATGTTAAAGTGGTAATCCTCTCTCACCGCCTCTTATTGATTTTACTGATGGCAAAGGCAATTATAGTGTTTTTTTATTTTTTTTTAAGACTTTCTTAACAATGACACAATCACAAACCTGCATGAATTACTATAAACCTATGGAAACCCAGCACTTTCTTAACGATATGCTACTTATTTAATGGTCTAAGGAGTCATAAATGTTATTAATGCTGTAATCCTTAAGTCAACTGGCCTCATTTTTAAATTGAACATTAATTTTAGTTTGCATTACTTTTTAACTTTGCCATTTTCACTCTGTAGGGATTTTCAAACAGCAGAGTATAAAGGAAGATGAAAAAGAAAAGGAACATGAAGATTGCCTCTAGTTAAAAAGAAAAATCTTATCTAAATAAATGTAGCTCAAAGTTCTCCTCAAATGCCACTGAATAAAGGTAAAGTCCATCACCCTAAAGCAAGTTAATTTGCTCTGAGGAGAATGTTTTAAGACAGCTTCTCTTTTCAAAGAAAAGCCTGGGAAGACAAGCCATTAAAAAGAACAAACCTTTTTTTCTATTACTTGTGACTTTCTTTTTCTGCATATTTCAGCTGAGGAGTACCAGAAATGTTACATAAAGCACTTGCTTTAATGATTTTGCAGATCATTTCCTGTAATATGCCTGGAAAGGTCAGCATCAAATGAGCATGAAAAAGATGACAGGATAAAGGATCATGCTAATGGAAATTTCTCTGTCACTGATCATTTTCAAAATCTAGAGAGACGCTGTTTAAGAGCCTAAATGAGAGAATTGAGCAATTCCAGGAGATGATACAGATGATTAAAATATTAGTCATGAACATTCAGTGCAAAAATAATTGTTTTAATAAGCATTTTCTTGTTTTCCTCTAAAAAAAATCTCAAGATAATTAAATGATTAAAACTAGATACATTCATTTGAGACTTATTTTAGAGAATATATCTTGAATAAACATAAACCTTTTTTAATTAGGCTTGATTTTTTTCCTACAGTTAAGCAAGAAAAAAAAATCGAATGCATTAAATAATAATAAATAAACTTAGCTCAAGAAGCATTTGTTGAAAACAAGTCACTCACCCTCAGGCCATTCCAGATGTAGATGAGTTTGTTTCTTCATTGAACAGATTTTAATTAACTTACCATTACATCACTTGCTCATCAATGGATCCTTTACAGTGAATGGGCGCCGTCAGAATGAGAGTCCAAACAGCTCATAAAAATATCACAGTGATCCACAAATAATCCACATGACTCCAATCCATCAATTAATATCTTGTAAAGCTTGTGAAAAGTTGTCTCTCCTGATTCAGGAGAGAAATATGCCTTTCAAATTCAAAAACAGTCCAAAACAATTATAAACAAATATGTCACATTTTGATGTGAGAGAACAACAGGGCATGGTTTTTTCACCGAAAGAAGAGTTATTATGGATATTGAAGCAATTGTTTAAGGTTATAACGCCATAATGAAGGATTTGTCCCTTACAAACACACAACATTTTGTTTCATTAATTGATGTTAATGAATTAATTGATGGCCTGGAGTCATGTGGATTACTTGTGGATTATTGTGATGTTTTTATCAGCTGTTTGGACTCTCATTCTGACGGCACCCATTCACTGCATAGGATTCATCGGCAAGCAAGAAATATACTGCTTAATTTCTCCAAATGTGTTCAATGAAGAAACAAACTCATCTATATCTTGGATGGCCAGAAGGTGAGTATCCTACTTTTTTTTTTATTTTTGGGTAAACTACAGTATTCCCTTAATATTTCATACAGCATTTCAGAACACTTGCACATTGCACAGATTCACATTGAAATTAATAGATTTTACTCGCAAAATTTCACAGAGAAATCATAATTATTTTTGTAGTGTTGTTTTATTCATATAATAACTAAAATATATTGTATTTGTTTATTATGGATATGATATTCTTACTATATTACATAGTGCACATGGCATGTAACAGATCCCAGTTATTAAACAATTAGAGTACATATGCTGCACCATAAGATTATTTTTTATAGAGCTCTACAATTATAAAAAGGCCAAATCTCTGTTCTCTTAAGCATGTAATTAGATATGTTCTACCTAAGCTGGTACCAAAGACTCCTAGACCATTTCCCAAATGGGATCAGAAAGATTAAATGGTGGGATGCCCTTCCTGGTGATTTAAACACGGGTGACAATAGAGCCTGGAAAAATGGTTCCCTCGAGGGTTCAATTCACACTTTAATTACTCTTTTAATTAATCACATATGTACATATCGGTGCAGTAGAACATCAGCTATCAAATGTGCAGTACTGCTTTTCACTTGACACTTTTGACACTAAATATTCAGAATGTGATCAAACAGACTGGAAAGGGAACGAAAGAAGAAAATGAGCTCAAAAATGTATCATACAGTGCGCATGAATAAACTGCATACGATGACAAATAATATGTGCAATCACTGGAGCACAAAATCTTCTTTTTAAAAATCCACATAATTAGGAGTGCTGACAAGGTGCTCTTTTGTCCATGCAATGAAATTCAATTAAAATAACAGAAAGAAAGGTGCAGAAGATGTGCAGAAACTTCAAAACCTCAGTCTGGGGATGAAATAGAAGGTTTTTAAAAGTGTCTATTATCATACGGATGCACATGGCTTGGAGTACTGGCAGCATTTCGCAATTTGTCACAGAAATAGTGGAAAAGCAAAACTCTCAACTTTTATAACCAAAGTGGACAAAATGCTTTCAAAGTGCAAAAAAGAAGAATAGTCTCTGATTGTGTGAACCTCAAAGGACTGAATTTGTTTGTGGCCAGAAGACTACCTCAGTGCCAAACAACAGACAGCTATTCTGTGTCAGCAGATGTATAAGACTGACAGAGAAACTGGCCAGGATATTCTCATTTAAATCCTAAAGAGCCTTTGAGGTGTCAGCTGATACACAATGGGGCCGAAGTATGCCGGATACTGACCTGTAATATTAAATATTCATCTAGTCTTCATTGCAGCAAGCTTCATTTCCACTACTGTCTGGTAAGTAATCTGCAATAGTACTGTGCAGTAATAAATCATGTAGTGTATTGGTTGCTGGTGTGATTGCCTGCGGATATCAACACACTAATGCATTATGTTATAAGAGGGCAATTGTTTAAACCTGATGCTAAAATGAAGAATAACAGGTGCTTTACGAAGGTTCATGAATGCTAAACTCATTGATATGCGGTTGCTTCTGTCTTCTGTATAGACTCTCTTTAGCATTCATCAGAGGCCTCTGATGACAAACTGTCCGGCTTTCCTCTCCATCAAACAAGTAGATTGATGACTTCAGTTTAAATGCATGACTGTTCTGACCTATTGCTCTTCACCAGACAGCCATCAATAAAATGTGCGTGTCAGTAAGTGAGTAGTTACCAAGCCACAGAGAATACCATACGTAAAAACACATTATCAAGATCTCAGATTAAGGACATATTTTATCTTGGCTGGTGGGATCTGTTTATTATAGTTATAGACTGTGAGGATTCCTGCAGAGATACTGCAGAAACATCAGATCTAGTGAAGGCACAGAACAGCGGTGGATTATACACTTAAGTGCTTAACATTAGAAAATAAAAACAAATTAGTTGCTCTTTTAATAAGGCTACATAACTAATTAGTATTCATCTTTGGAAAGGCAAATAATTACATATTCTGAAAAAAAGAAACTTTCTTAAAAACATGGCCTCACGAATGATAAAAAGTACATTGAACAAACATAATACACAAAATATCCGTAATTTTTTACTTGTCATGTGACCCAAAGGCGCCAGTTGTGTCAGCGTCTCTCTACCGCCATTTACGTCAAATGTCAACTGGATGTGCACTTCAAAATCAGAAGTACTAGGTCTTCCAGGTACTTTTTGCCTATACTGTTTTACCATGAATTCAGAGTATACTATACAGTAGGGAAATTTGTATATTCGGATGCACCCCAAGTCTTTTTAGTGTGTGAGACATTGAATAATTCCAGCACAATATCATGGCAATTTGTAACCCTCATAGCAAATTGCTGACTAATCCTATAAATTCGTACGATTTCCATAATACATTTTCGTACAATCCACTTATGTCCCAGTGATGGTTATGTTTGCACTAGATTAGACATACAAAAAAAGTTCAAAAATGGTATGTTTTCACATGATTCACATTGTATGAATTCTTACGAAATCGCCACCTCGTAAAAAAAAAGTGAATTTTCCCATGAGATCAGTTTCAATCATGTAGAGAACTGATTCACTCGAAAACACTGATTATTCAGTAGATTTGTTTGGAACTATGTTCTAATAATGTTGTCTAAAATGTAAATTACTTTTAATTATATTAATTATATTAATATAAAAAATTATTGGTTACAGTTTATTTTAAGGTCCAATTCTTGCTATTAACAAACCATTAACTACAAATTTGCCTCAGTAAACCCCTAATTTGCTGCTTATTAATAGTTAGCAAAGTATTTGTTAAGTTTGGTTTAGAATTAGGTAGAATTAGGGATGTAGAACATGGTCATGGAGAATATGTACTTTGTAAGTACTAATAAACAGCCAATATGTTAATAATATGCATGCTAATAAACAACTAGCTGACTAGTGAGAATTGGTCCCTACACTAAAGTGCAACTAAAATATTATCACAACTGTGGTGATATTTGGAATAACAGTGTTCTTGCTTGTGTACTATAGAGTAAGAAATGTACATGCACAATGAAAATATAGCTAAATGTATCAGTTTATAAAGCCATTTGTAATGTCTGTTTAATACTTTCTTCTGCTACAGTAATTAGAAATTTTCAAATCTTTATTTCGGGTTTTTCTCAGTAAATTTTCATACATGCAATTAAATAATCAGTGAATGTTATAAATTAGGTTTCGATTTGAATTGATAAGTCAAAAGGTACTATACACTTTATCTACTAATATG